>NC_069785.1:123590934-123903746 GCF_027406575.1 Nycticebus coucang | reverse complement strand
GCACACTTTCAATGACTCCAGGTGAGAGGTCTCTGACAGGGTTCCTAGCTGTCAGACACCGATACCTCCTCTGTCTGCATGGCTTCCACCTCTCATGGACAGAAAAGGTCAGAGCCACAAAGCTACATAACACACGAGTCTGCTGCCCTTCCAAGGCTCTCTGAGAGACCAGGTTAGCTTCAGGGGTATGGTAGACGGGTTAGAGACCCAGCCGTCCGCTTCCTCAGCCACTCAGCCCTGGCTCCTGCTGGCCTCCTCTGGGGCTCTGACGGTCCCCTGCTCTCTCCACAGTGTCACGCCCATGTCTTCCAGCCAAGTGCGCACCAGCGACGCCTATCTCCTCTTCTACGAATTAGCCAGTCCACCCTCCCGTATGTAGCAGCGAGGAGCTATGTCCTTTCTCCCTTCCGTGCGGTGGTCCCACACCCTAACCATTTTTAAAAGACAAAAAAAAAAAACAAAAAAAAAATCAAAAACAAACGAAAGAACCCTGACAAATAAGAGAAAAATAAACTAACATAAAGCTGCCGAGCAGGAGTTGATGCAGCCTGGTCAGGGTCTGGAGCAAGGAGCCGGGTGCTCCTGGGCCATGGCCCGGCGGGGAAGATCGACTGGACGCCGAGCCCGGAGTCAGCCCAGCGCTCCCTCGGCTTCTCTTGTTTGCATTTTCAAGCTTGTGGTTTTATCCTGTGTGTAATAAACAACGGCGGTCTGCGGGACAAGATCCTCCTGGCCCGCTGCCCCGCGGCCCCGCGCCTCCCGGGAGGACAGTGCCCTCTGGAGCCCGCCGGGAGCGTCGCCACCGGGAAGCGCCGCGCTGCGGGGCGCGAAAACCCCGAGCCAAGAGCCTTCATGACGCTGCTAACTCCAGGGGAACACATGAGGGGACGTCTTCGGAAAAAGCCGGTTTGGGTTTTTAAAAGCCTACCTTTTTTTTTAATTCCCATACCTAAAGTTTTCAGACTGGATATGCTCTCCTTCAGACCTCTTCACAGCTGGGACCTTGCACTTGTCCTCTTCTTTTTTTTTTCTTTCTTTCTCTCTCTCTTCTTTTTTCTTTTCTTTCACTCTTTCCTTTCTTTCTTTTTAATTCAAGTACAACTTTTCTAATGATAGCCCCGTGGTGCTAGGTGGGTGTTGGCCAGGCCCCAAGCACAGCCGCAGTAGACCTGGGATATGAAACTAAGTTTTTGTTTTTTGGGTTTTTTTTTTTTTTTTAATATTTTGGATGGAATCTAGTTGCCTCCAAGAATTGTGCCTTATAGCATTTGGGGACCAGGGGGTAACTGCCCGTCCCTGAAATATCCCTCAGCCTCTTCTCTTTTCCCCAGTGCCATGCTCAAGCCTGCTGAGGGACAGGGGTCCTCCCTTTAGCCCCTGGCTTGTGCATCCACAGTAAAGCAAAGAGGAAAAGAAAGTAGGTGAAGAGGTATTTCTGATGATAGTGTCTCAAGTTCTTCCGCCCACTTCCTCTGCCCCGCCCCTGGTCTGCTCCCCAGCTGTTTGAAGGATAGCCCCTTATCCCGAGAGCTTCTCACCTTTATTTATTATCTTCTTAGCATCCCTTCCTTCTTGGCCTTCCTGCCACCCCTAACCCCTTCTCAGAGCCTCCTAGACATAGGCCCTTTGGACCGAGTTTCTCAGGGATGCCCATGCTCTCCTCCGCTCCTTCTGGCACTGGTCCTCAGTCCTGCCCTGGAAGCTGGAGTTTGGGTATTTGGGGACATCTTGCCTCGGTTGTATGGGTCTTTCCCATGGGCTTGATTTTGCCCTAAGTAGTTGGACAAAACTGTGCTGTCCCAGAGTAAAGCTGTTCAGCACAGGCATGGAGGGCCCTGCGCCTTCGCATACCCACATGGCCGGGCCTGGCTTATGCCCCTCAGGGCCTGGAGTGTTCAGCGCTCCCAGGAGGAGGAGGCATCAGAGAAAGACACCCTGAGTTTTACTGACCTGACACCCTTCACCAGGGAAGACCTGTGAACCTGAGCCCAAGGGCAGGTGTACACTTGTTTACTATGTAAGCAAGAGTAGAATGTCTAATGTACAGTGGAACCTTGTACAGAATAAATAATAGCTTTGAGAAATAAATTGGCAAATGATGGAATCTTCATTTAACAGGGGTTTGAACCCAGGAAGAGCTCCTAGAGGATGAATTGCCATCTATTTCATTGCTTCAACCAGTTTATAAATTCCAAGTTGTGGACAAAGTTAACCACTGTCATTTTTTAATATAAACTTTTCAATTCTTTAAAATAGTACACATTCTGGGCTTGGGGCTCAGTGCCCATAGCTCAGTGGTTAGGGCGCTGGCCGCATACACCAGGACTAGTGGGTTCAAACCCGGCCCGGGCCTGCTAAACAACAATGACAACTACAACAACAATAATAAAAAAAAAAATACGGGCGGTGCCTGTGGCTCAGAGGGGTAAGACGCCGGCCCCATATGCCGGAGGTGGCAGGTTCAAACCCAGCCCTGGCCAAAAACTGCAAAAAAAACAATAAAAAAAAAAAGTTGGGCATTGTGGCAGGTGCCTTTAGTCTCACCCACCTGGGAGGCTGAGGCAAGAGAATCACGTAAGCCCAGGAGTTTGAGGTTGCTGTGAGCTGTGATGCCATGCCACTCTACTGAGGGCAACATAGGGAAACTCTGTGTCAAAAAAAAAAGCACATTCTGGACGCTATATTCTTCTGGATTCACTGTTAACTTTTTGCTGTATTTGTTTATATACAGTCAATCCCCAGGTTACAAATGAGATAAGTTCTGTAGGTTCTTAAGTTGAATTTGTATGGAAGTTGGAACAGGTACACTCACCTATTACCTGTAATAGCTCCATTCATAAGTGCAAGTCGTAGACATCAGTGGGATGTTTGTAACCCAGGGACTTACTGTTGTAGCCTCCATAAGTGTCAGTTGTACAAAGTCAGATATTTATAACTCAGAGACTGCCTGCTGTATACAGTCATCTCTAGGTATACACAGGGGACTGCTTCCAGGACACCTCCTATACTCCCCACATTCCCCAAAACCTGAAGCCAGCCCTCCTCATACACAGGTTTTGTATCCCACAGATACTGTGTCTTTGATCCACGTTTGTTGTGAAAATATCTGTGTTTGGCTCGGTGCCTGTAGTACAGTGGTTATGGTACACCGAGGGTTCGAACCTGGCCCAGGGCAGCCAAACAACAACAACAAAAAAAAAAAAAAAATAGCTGAGCATTGTGGTGAGCGCCTGTAGTCCCAGCTACTTGGGAGGCTGAGGCAAGATGTGATGCCACAGCACTCTACCAAGGGCAACATAATAAGACTCTGTCTCAAAAAAAAAAAAGAAAAACATCTGTGTTTAAATGGACCATCACAGTTCTAGACCATGGTGTCCAAGGGTCAGTTGTACTTTATTCTTTCAGCCAAAACATTTATAGGTGAGGTGTTACATCACCTGAGCATACATCTCCTAAGAATCAGGACATTCTCCTACATAACACTTTTACACTTTTACTAAATTCTAAATTTACTAATTTTCCTAGGTGTAAAAAATGTTATGTGTATAATAATACACATTTCTTTAAATGAACTATCTACTTGTTAACTGCTGGCATGGGTTACCCATTTGGTTCGTTGTTGAAACACTTGGGTGCTTGTACAGACCTACCATGAGCTAAATCAGGCCCTTCCTGCAAATTTTGAATGCTACAAACCTTGCTCTTGGAGCGGGGGAGCTTTACCTGGAGGTAAAGGGATCAAGGCTTAATCTTTGATAAATGAAAGATCAACTTTGCCTCTAATAATTTGAAACAGTTCCCTTTAAAGATTTTGTTGCCTCAAGTGCTTACTTTCAAGATTTAAGCACTTTCTAGATTTAACCCCTTAAAAACAATACCTTTTTGGTGCACTCAGAGACATTGTCTCCTCTGGTTCTCCTTTGGTTTTATCTCATCTTTGGTACTGTCCAGTCTTCCATTTCGGATGCTGGTTTTAGGGAGGCTGATGGCTCCACCTGTTGGCCTAGAGCAGTGGTTCTCAACCTTCCTAATGCCATGAACCTTTAATATAGTTAAAAGGGGGTGGTGCCTGTGGCTCAGTGGGTAGGGCACTGGCCCTATATACCAAGGGTGGTGGGTTCAAAACCAGCCCCGGCCAAACTGCAACAACAACAACAAAAAATAGCCGGGCATTGTGGCGGGCGCCTGTAGTCCCAGCTCCTCGGGAGGCTGAGGCAAGAGAATCGCTTAAGCCCAGGAGTTGGAGGTTGCTGTGAGCTGTGATGCCACAGCACTCTACCGAGGGCAATAAAGTGAGACTCTGTCTCTAAAAAAAAAAAAATACAGTTAAAAGGGGTCACGACCCAAAGGTTGAGAACCGCTGGCCTAGAGCATCCCATCAGGATTCTTTCTCACTGCTTTCACTGCTCCAGACACTTGAAAAGTCAAGGCCTAACTATCCATCCTTGCTGGGACAGACCACTTGCTGACAGTTGAGGCCGGTGTGCTGAAGTCAAACCACCTCATAGAGGTGGTCGGTAGTGGGGACATTTTTCTGGGCCTTTCCCAGAAAATGCCAAGACTGGAAAAGAGGGATCAAAAGCAACAGTAACTGGAATTTCTCCCTGAGGGACTCAAAATTTCCTGGCCTGCATTGAATGGTCCGACCTAAGGTAAGATTTTAAATGTCAGTGATTGCCCTCAAACCACAGGTAAGCAGGATCCTCTTCAAAATGGAAACCTTAGGCTTGTAGCAAAGTGAATGGGTGAGCCCCAAGTTGATGTAAGTTGTTACACCTCTCCTTTGACGAGTTTTCCTGTGGAGGTGGAAGCTACCCTGGGCACCTCTGTTCTCTTCCACCAGGGAACAGGTGGACTGAAGGTAGCATCAAGGGCAGGGACTCTGCTCAGGCCCTCCACCCTTGCTCCCAGCTCTTTCGGGCTTACCCCATGAGGCTTTCTCAGCCCCATGGCAACCAGCCCCAGTGCCACAGACCACAAACACAGGTCTATCCCCAGGTTTTTTTGCCCCTCAGCTTTGCCTCCTAGCAACTTGGCTTTCTTTCCCCATTCTTCGCTCTCGCCCCAGCAGGCGTCTCTCTAGGGGAGTTGCTCCCCCACACGTGCTCTTTCTTGTGTGACCTTGAACAAGAACCTCCCTCCTGGGCCACAGTGCCTCATCTGTGAATTAAGGAGATTGGACTAGTGACTCTTGATGGGCTCCACTCAAGTGTTAGCAAATCATTCGGAATCACTTTTCCTCTAAATACGTGCTCAAGGGCCAGACTAGGGGATTTACATACTTCTGGTTCCCTGGTTCCAGTTTAGGGAGTTAATTTTTTTGAGAGACCAGTGCTCAGAAAATGCTTATTTCTTTCCATAAAGTTACAGAGTTCAGGTCATAGAGATCCCCTTGTCCAAACTCTTATTTTGACAATGAGGATTCTGAGCCCTAGAGAAGGCCTGGTTAAAGCCTCATAGCCTTTCAGTGGAGTAGACAGGATGAAACCCAGATATTTTGACTGCCCACCTAGTTCCATCTGAGTATTTTGCATTTTGGTTGCATAATTAACAGCATTTTGCAGGACTTTCTGTAGCAAATTTTCCAACGCTCCATCTATTAGGAACTGAGCTAAATAGCAATGTAACATTCACACACATCCAACAGCAAAACCAGCAGGACCTACCTTCTAGCTGGGCCCTAATAGGTCTCTCTGAGCCAAGCACCACTGGGTCCCCAGGCTTCGTTGCTCTATGGGCAGAAATGAGCAGGATGCAGCAGAAACAGACTAGCATTTACAGCCCCCAAAACTGCTTTACAGCCCTGACCCTCAGTTTCATCATCTGTAATTTAAGCAAAACAATATCTACCCAGAGTTGTGCATGCCAGTTGAGAAAAATAGTGTCTGGCACGTGGTAGGTACTCAACAAATGTGCTTTTTCCCCCAGCCCACCCTCAAGCCAGTACTACACCATCCAAGCTTCACTGAGATTCCCCTGGTGGGTGATCCTCAGTAAATGTTTCATTCTGCCAGCCTCTCTGGATGTTTCCTACTTTTTCCTGAACAATACACTTAACAGCCACAGAGCAATGGGAGAGGGTCAGGGTCTGTTTGTTTTCTCATATTCTCTTGTCCCATTTAAACAGATATTCAGGCTTGGTACCCATAGCTCAGTGGTTAGGGCACCAGCCACATACACTGGGACTGGCGGGTTCGAACCCGGCCCAGGCCTGCTAAACAACAATGACAACTGCAACAAAAAAGTAGGCAGGCGTTGTGGTGGGCGCCTATAGTCCCAACTTGGGAGGCTGAGGCAAAAGCCTTAAGCCCATGAATTTAAGGTTGCTGTGAGCTGTGATGCCACTGCACTCTACTGGGGATGACCTAGACTCTGTCTCAAATAAATAAATAAATAAAACGGATATTCCAAAAAAAAAAAAAAAAAAACCCTTCGGTGGGATCAGTCCCTAACCCCACACACACACTGGTATGCAACTGTCAAGGCTTAGGACTGCAAAGTGAGAATAGCATTGCCCAAACAATTAGTAAGGTAGATCCACACAATTAGTAAGGTGTTCCAAAGCCAAGAAATGACTCCCTTGTATTTAGGGTGACCTGCCTCTTAGTGACGGGTTTGAGCTGCTGGCTTCTAAGCTCCTAGAAGCAAGGGAAGACCCAGGAATGGGATGAGTGTCAAGGCCAGGGGAAGGAAGGCAGTGAGCAAGGAAAATAAGTAGCACATTTGAAAAATTTGGTGGCTGGACCCAGTGGCTCACACCTATAATCCCAGCACTCACTTTGGAAGGTCCACGTGGGAGAATTGCTTGAGGCCAAGAGTTTGAGACCAGCCTGGGCAACATAGCAGGACCCTATCTCTATGAAAAAATGGCCAGATGTGGTGGTAAGCACTTGTAATGCCAGCTACTCAGGAGGCTGAAGTGGGAAGACCCTGAACCCAAGGAATTCAAGGCTACAATGCACGATGGTCATACCACTGCACTCTATCCTGGGCAACAGTCTTTAAAATAAATAAGATTTGGTAAGAAAGAGGCCTAATGCATACTTATAAGCCTGGCCCCGGGAGCAAGGAGAAGGAGGGCATTCAGGAAGAGGGAGAGACAGGATGAGCACAGCTTGTTCCAGGAACAAAGAAGGGGCCAATGAAGAGGCCAATCCTACTGAAGTAGAAGATTTGACCTGGAGAACTCTCTATAAGCCATAGAGCTGGAGTCCTAGAATGTTGTCATTAACCTCAAGCTGGCCTTGCCCTACCTGCTGGCAGAAGAGCAAACTGTGGAAGAGCCAAGGCAGGGGAGCCACAGGGCTCCACGCTTTCAGAAAGCAAAGCCAAAACCACCAGAGCATCTAGGGAGTCAGCGGTTGCTTGAGCAGGAATTCAATTAGCATGAAACTTTGCTAGCTCATTTTATCCGTGGTGATTAGCAGGGAAATCCATGGAAACACATCTGCAGCAACAGAGAAAGGGAGTGAGGAGAGATCAGGTCCACTGTGGAGCTAAGCGGGGGCTGGGGGACACCCATAGGAAGGAAGAGGCAAGGAGTCCAGTGGGAAGGAAGCCCAAGAGCTGGATGAGACAGAAGCAAGAGACCCAGGGCTTGGCAACTGCAGGCCTCAGCCTCCTGGCCTCTCACAATGGGCTCCACTTGCAACTGGTACCCTTGCCCAAAGACCCTCATGCCCCTAACCCATTCTACAAGTTTATAGAAAGAGCATAGAAAATGTACAAGAAATGAAAGAAGAGAAAAAGGAAGGGGGAAAAGAACAAAAGAGTGAAAACCAAGACTCCACCAGACCCAGCTCGGAAATCCAGCCTACTTTTTGCCAGCTATACAACTTTGGGCAAAGGCACTGAACTTCTAGGAGCCTCAGTGACATCAGGAAATGGGAACAAAAAGTCCTCCCTGACCTTGCCTCCCAGGGCTGGGAAGAAGATTCTAATGAGATGAGTTGAGAGGTCTTCTGCTCAATTTCATGCTCACTGAGTTTTATGTATGTCACCTCCCCCTACCCTGACCTTGCCCCTGAAACCCTTTCATAAAGCAGCCAGTTGCAGGACAGCCTTGTGCTGGTGGAGCCAGGGTGCACTCAAGGATGGCTATGGGCAATAGCAAAGCAGATAGACAATTCTTGGTTTCCCCATCTCCCCTTGGCCTCCCTTCCACTGTCTCCCAACACACAGGGACAGTTCTAAGACCCAGTTCCAGCCAAGCCACTCCCTGCTTCATAGAAAGTAGAGCTAAGCCTACTCAAACTCCTGGGCTCAAGGGATTCTCTTGCCTCAGCCTCCCAAGTAGCTGGGACCACAGGTACCTGCCACAATGCCCTACCCGGCTCCCAAGTTCTGCTTATTAAAATTCTTTTCAACCCTCATAGACTAAAGGCCCGCCATTTCCAGGAAGTCCTCCTGCATGCCTCTATCAAAGTCATTGCTTGGTTCAGCACCTGTAGCACAGTGGTTGCGGTGCTGGCCCACATGCATCAAGGGTGGTGGGTTCAAACCCGGCCTGGGCCAGCTGAACAGCAGTGACAACTACAACAAAAAAATGGCCGGGCATTGTGGCAGGAGCCTGTGGTCTCAGCTACTTGGGAGGCTGAGGCAAGAGAATCGCTTGAGCCCAGGAGTTTGAGGTTGCTGTGAGCTGTGACGCCATAGTACTCTGCCGAGGGCAACATAACAAGACTCTGTCTCAAAAAAAAAAAAAGAAAAAAAAGAAGTCATTGCTTTTACACTTTGTATAGCATTTGATCTGTGGCCTTATAACCCAATAAACTGTCTTCATGTCTGTCTACTAAACCAGAGTTCTCAAAGGACCCTTTTACATTCTTAAAAAAGAAGGAGAACCCCAAAGAACTTTTGTTTGTGTGGGTGACATCTAGCAATATTTACCAAATTAAAATTAAAACTGAGAAAAATTTAAATATTTTCTTAATTTTAAACAACAAATTTTAAAATAAATGCTTTTCCTGCTAACATAAAGGTTTTTATTCTTAAAAAGCTATAGTTTCCAAAAAAAATTAGTCAGAAGGGCAGGGTTTGTTTTACATTTTTGCAAATCAACGTCTGGCTTAATAGAAGACAGCTGGACTCACATCTCCTTCAGCATTCAACCCAACACCATCTCATACGTCATGGGGCGTCTGGAAAATATGAATGAGCGTGAAAAAGGCACATAACGTCTTAGTGTTATTAAGAAAATAGTTCCTCCCTCTCGAGCTCTCTGAAAGGAGTCCCCAGGCCCCACTTTGAGAACTGCCACACAAGACCAGGGACTACTGGAGTGGAGGGGACCTTGTCTCAGTCGGCTTAGCCAGACCTGCACAGCCCACCAGCTGCTCTGGAGTGGAACAGACCCAAGGGCCATGTCTTTCCCAACTCGCCACCCTCAAAGCTCAGCACAAGATCACTCTCTCCATGAAGCTGTGTCCCCTGGCCCACAGTGTGGCAGGGAATCCTGCTCCGTCTTGGTCCCACCAGACAGAATGAGAAGCACCTTGTGGTGGGGGGTAATCTGATCTTGTTTTGGAAACACTTGTCCCTACAGCTACCAAACAGTACCTTCCCTAAAGACTGAAGTTAGACATCTAAGAATCCAGGACAAGGCTTGACATCACAAAAGCTAAAGCCCTCAGGGTGACCAGAGAAGATCTGGCAGGCAGGCGAATCTCCTGTCCTGAGTGCAAGGATACCCGCCTTGGGATCATAGAATCTGTCCCCTTTAAGTTTTCTGTTCCCATGGGCTTCCTTGCTTTGCTCCCCTTTGTCACTCGGATCCGTCTGCCCTCCCAACATGCCCCAGTGTCGGGTGGGAGAGGCATGTCATAGAAAATGTGAGTTTAGGATTTATCTGTTCCTATGTTCAACTCTCATCACTGTATCTTACCGGCTGCATGACTTGGGGAAGTTACTTAACGTCTTGGAGACTTAGCATCACCATTTATGAAATGGTTATGCCACCCCACAGTTAGGAAAGGAGAGAAACTGCATGCAAGGCCTCTTACCTAGACATTCATAACAGGCATCCAGAAATAGCAGGCTGCCTCCCCACCTCCTGCCCTGCCCAACCCTTGGCCTGAGCATGGTTAACACAGAATAGACAACCAGGCCCTTTCTCCGTGAGGCCAGGTGGGCCAGGCTGGGATTTTCCCAGAAAACATCACTCATGGAGAAAAAGGCATGAAGTCACCTTGTTGTCAGAGTGTAGGTTTTTCTACCCTGCACTAGTGGGCAGCCCCAACAGCTAGACTCCACACCTGACCCTGTCCACCTTCTCCTCCTCCCATCCTTTCTCCTTATGGACTTATCATTCTTGCAGACAAGCAGTCATCCCTCCAGCTTATATCATGCTCTGCCAATTATAGCTTCTCTCCTTGTCTTGGTCATCAGGCAATTTAACAAAGACCCAGGCATGGCTGAAGCCCCCATCACCCCGATGGGGAGGAATGGTGGCAGCAGCTGGCTTTGTCCTTACAACTCATAGGTCTTGCATCTGTCATCCCCTACACCCACTTTCTCTTTCTTCCTCAGATGACCCCAGGCTTCCTTAGGCCTGCAAGTTCTCCCTCCCCCCCTCCCAGCATGCCTAGCCTGGATGCTCACTCAGTTCTCCAAGTGAGGTGGGGAAGGGGGAGGTGAGCCCTAGGAAACACCTAGTTCCCTCTGATGGGTGTTCTCAGCCACTGCCTGTGCCTTTAAGAACTGCCACTCTGTGCCAGGGTCTTGACCTTAGCATCCTCAGCTGAGTTGGATTAAGGGACCATTTCGTGCCTTTGCAAATTCCTCCTGGCTGCCACCCCTTCCCCCACACAGCGACAGAGTAACCCAGTAGCCCGTAGCCCAAACCAGTCTGCCAAGAGCAGCCTGAGAGCTGCTCTAGCCTGGCAGTCTGTTCCCTCAGGGAATAGAAGCTGCCTCTTTGATAGGGGGGTTGTGGTCAGGGAGTGGGCCTTTAGGGTCTTGGGCTGTCACAGGGAAAGCAGAAAGCCATGCAGAGCCTTGGGCCATGAAGGACTACTCCGATGTCATCCTCTGCGTGGAGGCAACAGAACTGAGCAAGGTAAGGGCCACAAGGAACCACTCTCCCAAGACCCAGCAGCCCCAGTGGACACAGCTCAGCCCTCAAGTCTCACCCTTCCAGACTGAGTTCTGCAATCCTGCTTTTGAGCCTGAGTCGGGGCCACCTTGCCCTCCACTGGCCTTCCAGGAAGATACCAGCTGCAGCATCCGAGCTCCCTGGCATGGTAACTGTCCCATGGGGTGACGTGGGGGGAGGACAGAGAGGCCCAGGAGTCAAGGACAGTGTGAGGGAGGTCCAAGAGAGGGGATTCTCAAAACCCAACCTGCCGGCCCCCAGATCGGCGTCCCCGAGGGCTGCAGCCAGACTGCCGCTTCTCCTGGCTCTGCATCCTCCTGCTCACCAGCCTGCTGCTCCTGCTCCTTGGGCTGCTAGTGGCTGTCATCCTGGCCCGTGAGTACCTGAGGCCTGCTGGGAGAGCCGTTCTGCCTGCCCCTGCCTGGGCCCCAGCTCCTCCGAACACTGCTTCTCCATCTTCCTGCCTCCAGAGTTGCAGGCTGCACCCCAAACCAGGGCTTCCTATAGCCCATTGCCTGCCCAGGGCCCCACCACCAGCACTACCACCTCCCGGGCAACTGGGACTCCTAAAAAGCAGCAGGAGGCAGGCATGAGCCCCACAGTCCAGTCCAGTGAGTATTCAGGGTAGCTCTTCCTAGAGAACCCAAGATGGCAGGGGGTGGGGAGACCAGGGAGAGGCTCCTTGGGGGGGAAAAAGGGCCTCTCTCCTTCTGACCGCTGAACTCTAACCTCCATCTCTGCAGCCTGTGGGGGCCTCCTCTTTGGCCCAAGGGGCTTCTTCAGCAGCCCCAACTACCCAGACCCTTACCCCACCAATGCCCACTGCGTGTGGCATATCCAGGTGGCCACAGACCATGCAATCCAGCTCAAGATCGAGGCCCTCAGCATGGAGAGTGTGGCCTCCTGTCTTTTTGATCGCTTGGAAATCTCCCCTGAGCCTGAAGGTCCCCTTCTCAGGTGGGTCCCTCTGTTCCCAGAAGATGCCACCTCTGTCCTAAACCACTATCTGGAGGGCAGAACCAGGCAGCTGCCGCAGGAAAGGCTGGACTGGGAGGAAATTAAGAGACTTGATTTCTGGGTCCAGCTCTGGCACCAGCTTTCTGTGTGACCTGAGGAAGATCAACTTCCCCGCTCGGATCTGTTTCCTAACCTGTAAAATGGAGCTTCTGTCTTTTCCATGAGTAAATGCTCTGCTACAAAATGAATGTGCTGGTGTTAGAAGGGTTAGAACTCCCTGGGAAATTCAAGGACACTTTTTGACATCATCTCCAGTTCAGGTGTTTAAGAAACAAGACTACAGGGGCGGCACCTGTGGCTCAAAAAAGTAGGGTGCTGGCCCCATATGCCAGAGGTGGCAGGTTCAAACCCAACCGTGGCCAAAAAAAAAGAAAAAAGAAACAAGACTGCAGGACCCAGGCAAGCTCTACTCTGGCCCAGCCTGAGCTTGGCGCCTCCATTACCCCTAACCTGGCTTCTTGCAGGGTATGTGGGAGGGTACCTCCCCCCACGCTCAACACCAATGCCAGCCGCCTCCGGGTGGCCTTCGTCTCCGACAGCAGCGTGGAAGGATTTGGTTTCCATGCCTGGTACCAGGCAGTAGCCCCTGGACATGGTGAGTGTCTTCCCACCGTGTCCCCAGCAGCCTGTTGAGCATCCATTTCTTTCCCCTCCAGCCACTGTCAGCACTGGCAAAAGGGACGGGGACTCGGGGGTTTCTGACTCCAGATGCCCACCCCTAGGTAGCTGTGCCCATGATGAGTTCCCTTGCGACCAGCTTGTCTGCCTTCTACCTGACTCGGTATGCGATGGTTTTGCCAACTGTGCTGATGGGACCGACGAGACCAATTGCAGTGCCAAGTCCGCAGGTACAGGCCCCACCAGGCACACACATCTGACTCAGGTTCACGCCAGGCTCACCAGATCTGCCCAGCTTTCAACCAGGGCCTCCACTCACATTCTTTGCCTGGTCATTCTTCTAGCCCAGAACTTGTTTCCCCAGAGGCATGGCCAAAGCCATTGCTCTCCAATCACTGCTCGCCTTGTTGGATGGAGGCACAGACCCTGGCAAACTCATGAGCCCTTCTGCCTCTCCACAGGGTGTGGAGGAAACCTGACTGGGGTTCAGGGCACTTTCTCTACTCCCAACTACCTGCAGCAATATCCTCACCAACAGGTAAGTGCAGGGCTTCCTGGGGAGGGGAGAGGCACACATGGGAATAGCACCCAGGTCAGTGGGATAAGGACAGCAAGGCAGACACTGCCTTGTACTCCAGAAGTCGAGATCAAGCCGCAAGAAGGGAATATTATTAAGTGCCTACTGTGTGCTAGATGTTACCACACTGGACAAACTTATCTCTGAGACCAGATAAAAGGCTCTTCCTACCTTATGAGCTCCCAGTGATGAGAGCTGGGTAGGCAGGGCCCCCACGGTGCCTAGCCTGCAGTGGAAGCCCCTTCTGGAGCTCAGCCTGCATGCCCACACTGGGACAGGAGGTGGTGCCATGAATGACTCCATCTGTGCTCTCCCCCAGCTTTGCACCTGGCACATCTCAGTGCCTGCTGGATACGGCCTAGAACTACAATTCCACAACTTCAGCCTGGAAGCTCAGGACGAGTGCAAGTTTGACTATGTGGAGGTGTATGAGATAAGTGGCTCCGGGGCCTTCAGCCTCCTGGGCAGGTAGGTACAGGAGTCATGGATAGCGCCCTCCTCCTGTCTGGTACTCCCCTTACACTGGCTCCACTCCTCTGCTTCACTTTTTCCTGCTTCTCCAAGCTGGAGGTCTTTTCACTGTCCTATCTAAAACAGGCTGTGCTTGTCCCCACCAAGCCTTCACTCCACAATCACCCTGTCCCCACGAGATCCTTTCCAAACCCTCTCCAGACCCCAGTTCTTCCCACCCTGCAGGGGCATTTCTGCCTCTCCCACAAACCCTCAACTGTGTTTTCCCATCTCAAGAGTTTGAGCAGTTTGTTGGATACTCTGTCTACTGAATGCATGTCTTCCTCACCAGACCCTAACCTTCCTGTATCCATGACTGTCTCTATCACCTCTGGCATCGCCCGGAGCTCCTGGCTCTGAGCCAGGCCTGTGGGAGGCTTCCGTGTAGCCTCGGTGAGCCGGTGCCTGCACCCAGGACTGCTCTCTGCTTTGGGCAGGTTCTGTGGAGCAGAGCCACCCCCGGCCCTCATCTCCTCACACCACGAACTGGCTGTGCTCTTCAGGACAGATCATGGCTTCGGCAGCAGAGGCTTCTCAGCCACCTACTGGGCCTTCAATGCCACAGAGAGTAGGTGCCCCTGGGCAAGGGGGTGTTGAAAGCAGAGGTGCCTCTGGGGGTCAGAGGCAGAAGAGCTCTGAACCCTGGTCAGGCACTGTGAGGGCAGTGGGGCTAGGGGCATGACCTTGGGTACTGCCATGGCCCTGTATCTACAGACCCCTGTGGGCCCAGAGAGTTCTCCTGCCAGGATGGAGGGTGTAAGGCTCTGAGGTGGATGTGTGACTTGTGGAGAGACTGCCCAGACAGCAGCAATAACAACTGCAGCAGCCCCCTGTTCCCACCCCCAGGTGAGGAGCCTGCTCTGGCACCCTGACAGACTTCATAACCTTCCATCCTATGCTCCCTGACAGGGGCGAGGGCGGCAGGGCCTCACTCTCCTGACGTTAAGGCCTCTCACAGAGGCCTAGAGTGACTCTCAGCTGGTGGTGGCAGGGTTACTTAGTGTCACCCAAAGGGAAATGGGAATATGGGTATCAAAGGGGCTTCAGGACCCAGTCCCCTTTTGCACAAAGAGTGCCCCTCCACAGCTTCCCCAAAAGTGAAGATCAAATCTTACACGGAGGCCAAACTTGGTGGCTCACGCCCGTAATCCTAGCACTCTGAGAGGCGGAGGTAGGTGGATTGCTTGAGCTCAATAGGTTGAGACCAGAGACCCTGTTTCTAAAAAATAGCCAGGCTTGGTGCAGGACACCTGTAATCCCAGCTACTCAGGAGGCTGGGGCAGGAGGATGGCTTGAGCCCAAGAGTTGGAGGTTGTCATGAGCTATGATGCCTCAGCAGTCTACCCAGGGTGATTGAGTGAGATTCTGTCTTAAAAAAAAAAAAAACTTACCCAGATCCAGAGAGTTTCTGCCAAAGGCCAAAGTGGTCCCTACAAATGTGGGTACCCCATGTTCCCTGTGATCACAAAGCTGCCTACACAATGCCCAGGGCTGGTGAATATTGCTTGGAACAGCAGGCTCTCGGGATAGCAGGGCTCCTCCACGTGACACATCGCTCCTTGTTATCTCCTTGGATTCTCACAATAATGTCGAACTAACTCATGTAGAAACAAGGACCCAGAGCGATTAGGTGACTCACCCCACAGTGACCCTCCCCTCCCACCCTACAGAACTGGCCTGTGAGCCTGTCCAGGTAGAGATGTGCATCGGTCTGAGCTACAACACCACAGCCTTCCCTAACATCTGGGTGGGCATGGCCACCCAGGAGGAGGTGGTAGAGGTCCTCAGCGGTTACAAGGTACTCTGGGCAGGGATAAGGAGAGCGGCTCCAGGACCGGGAGGGAGCCTGGGGAGCAAGGTACCCAAGGGCTGGTCTCCTCCTTCCACAGAGCCTGACAAGTCTGCCCTGCTACCAGAATTTCCGGAGGCTCCTTTGTGGGCTGCTTGTGCCCCACTGCACCCCACTAGGCAGTGTCCTTCCCCCTTGCCGCTCTGTCTGCCAGGAGGCAGAGCACCAGTGCCAGTCTGGCCTGGCACTACTGGGCACCCCCTGGCCCTTCAACTGCAACAGGCTTCCTGAGGCAGCTGGCCTGGAGGCTTGTGCCCAGCCCTGACCCTGGAGCTGGCCCCTGCCCTCTGTCCCTCTGCCTGCCCACCCTCCTTTACAAATGAGAGCGGGCAGGCAGGGGAGCAAAGGAGACCTGCAGACACTCTGCCCATCCTCTCTGAGGCCTCCCAGGGAGAGGGAGGAAGAGTCGTCCAAGGGGCTAATGAGACTCCCCCTACCCCCTCCCTGCTCCTTCCTTGGTCCCTATTGCCCCATGCTGCTCAGGGCAAGGGTATGCCCCACACTGCTACTGAACAATCTAGATTGCTTCCCCTCCAGGTCTCTCACCCAGATTTCCCATCTCCCTTACCCCTTTCCAAATGCTTTTTCAAATTCTCTATCACCTGCCTTCTGACTTTTTCATTTAGGCAACAAAAATGTAGTTAGTGCCTACTAATGCGGCCAGCCCTGTTCTAGACCGAGCTTGGGGGCATGGAGCAGTCCCCGGAAGGCCCGGTGGCCCCCACAGGTCCCGCTCCAGCTGGCTATCTGCCTCTAGAACTCTCCACCCCAAGTTCTCTGCTTGCATTTCTTCCTGGAAGAGGGTCTGGTCTTGGTCTCTGCCGCTGCACCACTTTTCCAGCTCCTGGGAGCAGGAGGCGCCCCGAGTGTCAGCCTCTCCACTGGCTGCCTCTTGTGCCCGGCTCAAGTCTCTCTCCCCCTCCTTTCTCTCCCCAAACTTTGGCCGCCCGCCGGGCGACACCACAAGTTATTTCCCAGCTATTTCCCCGTCCGGAGCTCTTGGCCCCTGAACGACTGATTTCCTCTTGGAGTCTGGGAGGGGCAGAGCGGAGCCGGCAGGGAGCGAACCCGGACGGGAGACGGCGGGGGCAGGGGACGCCTAGCTGGGGAGAAACGCAGGGGCAGGAGTGCAGCCGACTGGAGGGTCCCAGGGAGTGAACGCCCAGACCGAGGACACCGGGGAGCCGGGAGCGAGTGAGCCTGGCGGGGGAGGGGAAACGGACCTGGGGAGGAGACTATGGGAAAGCCTGGGCGCGGGCCGGCGCTGGGGGAGAGGGAGGGCCCGCCGCCTCTGCTCCCCTGTGCTCTCGGGCGCTCGGATCGGGGGGCATCTCCTTCTTCACCCTCCTGCGGCCGCTCAGAGGGTGGCAGTGCGATGGTGAGCGAGGCCCAGAATTCTGGGTTCCGACTCCAGTCCTGCCTAGCCCACAGACTACCAGAGGACCCCAGCGATCGGGCTCCGGGTGTCAGCGCCATGAGGCTGCTCCTCGCCCTGCTGCTCCTGGGCCTGGCGGCCGGCTCACCCCCGCTGGACGACAACAAGATCCCCAGCCTGTGCCCGGGGCACCCTGGCCTTCCAGGAACGCCGGGCCACCACGGCAGCCAGGGCCTGCCCGGCCGCGACGGCCGTGACGGCCGCGACGGCGCACCCGGGGCTCCTGGCGAGAAAGGCGAAGGCGGGCGTCCGGGTAAGAAGGCACCTTCGCTGCTGTCCATGGGGACGTCGGAGCCAGCACCGCCGCGGCTCTGCTTCTCTGGTGCTCTCGCGGCTTCCGCGAGGGGGAGCTGCTCCCTCCGCCCATTCCAGCTCCGCGAGGGGGAGGGGCTGACTCCGCCAGAGCCAGAACTGGGACCCTCTTTGGCCTGCCCCTCCGATCTGCCGTGAACGCAGCAGAGAGGGGTGGGGGAAAACTAGTGCGCAGGGAGCCACTGGCCCAAGTTTAGCCAGGATGAGGCGGGCGGGGGCTGTCCCTTAGCGTCGCCCTCGGGCACCCTGCTGCGGGTTGACCTGACCGCTGCACTCACCCTAACGCTTCCCTTACTACGCAGGACTGCCGGGGCCTCGTGGGGAGCCCGGGCCTCGAGGAGAGGCGGGACCCACGGGGGCGACCGGGCCTGCCGGGGAATGCTCCGTACCGCCACGCTCCGCCTTCAGCGCCAAGCGCTCCGAGAGCCGGGTGCCTCCGCTGTCCGACGCGCCCCTACCCTTCGACCGCGTGCTGGTAAACGAGCAGGGACATTACGACGCTGCCACCGGCAAGTTCACTTGCCAGGTGCCGGGGGTCTACTATTTCGCAGTACACGCCACAGTCTACCGAGCCAGCCTGCAGTTCGATCTGGTCAAGAATGGCGTATCCATCGCCTCTTTCTTTCAGTTTTTTGGGGGGTGGCCCAAGCCAGCCTCACTCTCGGGGGGCGCCATGGTGAGGCTGGAGCCCGAGGACCAGGTGTGGGTGCAGGTGGGCGTGGGAGATTACATTGGCATCTACGCAAGCATCAAGACAGACAGCACCTTCTCTGGATTCCTGGTCTACTCTGACTGGCACAGCTCCCCGGTCTTCGCTTAGTGCCTACTGGAAAGTGAGCTCACCCCTCCCACTCCTAAAGGAGGGTGTGATACTGACAGCCACAACACCCAGGGGGCTGGCTCCCCTGGAATATTGTGAATAACAAGGGGTGTGGGATAGGCGCCTCTCAGTCCTGCAGCCAGCGAGGAATGGGGACAGAGGCTGTCTGAGATCAGTTCTCACAGCGCAGGGCAGTGGCTGGATTTCTGCCCAAGACCAAGGAATGTGAGGTGCTGGCAAGTGTGAGTTCTCCGGTTGCTCTGGCCCAGGATTCCACAGTGGGTGCTCTCTTCCTGGTCCTCTGCCTCTCTGGGTCCTCCCCCATCCCTCTTACTCCTGGGGCCGGCCCTTTTCTCAGAGATCACTCAATAAATCTACAAACCCTCCTAATGGCTTCAGCTCTTCTTCTTTAGTGGCGGGGATGCCCTGTTTAAGAACCGTGGTGTGAAGGGGTGTGCTCAGGCAGAAGGGAGGGTTCTTCGGTGGGATGGAGAAATAGGGCAGGAAATACAGGAAGCAGGCCTAAGTGAGTGACCGGCTGCTCCACAGAGCTGCCACCTAGGTTCGTACGTTGTGAACAGGAGTGTCTGACTGAGGGCGGTGGTGCCAGGCTCTGGCCATCCAGAGAAAGGAGCACCCTTTTCTCATTCCAAGAAGCCAAATGAACAGGGTGGGGGCTGCCTTCACTACACATACCCTTGCCCTGATCCAACAAAAAAGAGCCCAGGACTTTTCTTCATAGCTGGTTCTGTCTGCTCACTTGGTCCCTAGATGACTGGAAAACTATTGCTCTCCCTGGTGCCAGGTCAGCGGAGCGTCCCTGGATGTCTAAAGATATGTAGTTCCTGGGATTACCACTAGTGGGCGTCCCAGTTCCAGACTACAGAGATGACCCTTGGTAATTTGAACTCATTTAGGGGAAGGATGGTTATTGAGCTCGGCCAAAGGAATTCCAGATGGGGGTGGAAGAAAAGGGGGTCCTTCGCTCCCAGCTCAGGAAGTTTATCTTCTCATAAATGTTTATCCCCACAATAAACACAGATGAGAAGGAGCCAAGCTTCCCCATGCTCTGCTCCCCCACCACGACTGAAGGAAGGGAGGAAAAAGTGCCAAGCCCTCCTGTGGGACTCCCAACTCTGAGGTGGAGATGAAGAACTCTCCCCCACTGTGCTGAACATAGCCTGGGTGGGCTGAGCCACTATGTTGAGGCTGGCCACTAAGCCCCTTCAATACTCCCCTTCCCTGACCTTCAGAACCCAGCCCAGGCCCCACTCCCAATCCAATGACTAAGAAACCCTGCCTTGCTAATCCTGCAGCCTGCTCAGCCTCTCTACCCCAGAGAAATTGGGGGGGCCTCTCCTCAGAATTCCTTCATGACCCACTCACTTCCCACACTCCCTCCAGAAGGCAATCTCAGGCATTATGCTCCTAATGTAACATACAATTATGGGGGAGAGCCCCTCCTCTCTTGCTGTCCACAGAGAGCAGATATAACCAATGGGGACTAGGCCCCAAATGTGAGCTAGGGACAAGCCTCAGGCATAAACTCCCTGCCCTCCACCAGGAAGTCCTGCAGCCCTCCTCCGGATTATCACCAAGCCAGCGGTTCTCAACCTGTGGGTCGCGACCCACAGGAACTGTATTATAGGGCTGCGGCATTAGGAAGGTTGAGAACCACTGCTCTATACCAAAAAGAGATCAGAAGGTAGATGGGACTCCAGGTAATAGGAACCCCAAGTTCCCTCCTGGTAAGAGTGGCAGGAGAGGAAAAGTTGATTCAAGGAGCACATTCCTCTCTACAAAGGCTTAATTCTGGCAAAAGAGGAAAAGATAAGGAAGGCATTTCGAGAGTTATGTGTATGAGAGCACAAATCAGAGGCACTAAAGGACTAATTCATGACACAGTCTTCCCACCCTATCTTAGCTCCTCCTCCATCCCCCAGTTTAAGTCCAGGTCCCCCAATAGATCACACTCTGATTCCAGCAGGACTGAGGACTCTAATGCAGTATCCAGTTACCTTGACCAACAGCTCACCCTTGCATGTATGCACACAGAGGCTGTCAGAGCTGTCAATAGAACTTTATTCATTGGAAACAACCAGATGGACCCCTTAGAGACCTGCAAGCCCCTGGGCCCCAGCCCCTTCTGTGTTTGGACCCTAGTGAAATGTGCAGTCTGCCCACCCCAATGCTAGGGAGAGACAGAAGAATGCCACTTTTCTATGTGATGTAGGGAGTGAAAGGGGAATCAGCAGAAGTCTGGTTATCCCTCCTAAAGCTGCCAGTGAGCTAAAGTGCTGGAGGGCATATGGTCCCAAAGCCAGGTGTAGCTGCACCCTCACAGAGGTAAACTCCTGATCCCAGCTTTTGGTTCAGGTTGAAAGACAGCCTCATAAGAATAGGTGGAAGTGGCTCTAAGGGCACCTGAGAGATGTTACCCCCAAAGCCTACCAGGGCACAGGGTTCAAAATCACTCCAAGGCCTTTGAAGTACCAAAACACCCAAAACAACACTGATGCGTTGTGCTGCAGAAACTGGGGAGGAAGTGAAGAGGCAGAAGGACCTACAAATCCCCAAGAAAAAAAAACAGAAACAGAGGGATAGCCCCAAAGGCTGCAGGTGGAGGACAGCCCACAGTGAAGTCTCAGGGCCCTTGCATAGTAACGTACTCACCACCCTCAGCATCAAAGGGACCCACTGGGTAAGGTGAAGCTATGTTACCTCGCCCCCACCTAGATCACAGTCTTCCAGAGTATTCCATCTCTAAGTCCTGGATGTATGGCTTGGAGGCTTGGCGTGACAGCCACAGGGGTAGGAGGGGATTCAAGCCAGGACCCAGGGACAAAGTGGTAATGCTGTCCTAGCATGGGTGCCTGTGTGGAGCGTGAAGGGGTGGGCAGGCAGGGAGAGTCTTCAGAGGTAGACATTGAGGGTCTGCAGGATGCCCCGGCGGCAGAGTGGACAGTTGCGGTGGTAGATGGGGTGGCGCATCAGGATTTCAGTGCAGGCCTGGCAAAGGCACAGGTGCCGGCAGGGCAGAAGCAGCACCGTCTTGCTCTGGTCCTGGCAGATGACACACTTCTTCCGCTCTTCTTGCTCCTTCAGCAACTTCCATGGGTCCTGCCCGCCTGTAGGGTCCTCCTCATTCAGCCTTTCCCGGCCCCTGGCAGGTGTTGCTCTGAAGGTCCTGCTCTCCTGCTCCTCTGCCTCTGATCTGGGCCCTGCTTCAACAAGAGTGTCCTGTCTCCGGGGCCTGGCTGAGAACACCCTCCTAGGGTCATCCTGGGGGCCTCCAGGTGCCACTCCCCTGTTCGGCCAGCTTGCTAGTTGCAGGCTGCGGCTCCAGACTCGGCGCCAGGCCTCAAAGCCCAGTACTAAGTGAGACAGCCGCAAGATATCCTCTCGGAGACGATGGTAGGATGGCCGGGCATGGAGATGACTGAGTACCCCGGTGGCCAGTCTCACAGTGAAGTCTGGGTGCAACACCATCACTGTCACTGCCAGCACACAAGCTAGCAAGACCAGGCCAGTGAGATTGACCAGCACAAAGCTGGCCAGGAGACGGGAAGCTGAGGCCAGCAGCTCCAGTGCTAGTTGGCAGGGGGTCCAAAGAAGGATAGCCATGGCCACAGCACTGCTGGAAATGTGAGCTAGGAAGGCAGCTACCACATCTGTCATCCTCCACAGAGACCCCATCACTGCATCCCATAGGGCCAGCACCAGAGAGAAGAGGTTCTGTGTGCCAATAAGGCAGATGTTGACCAGACTGTTGATCACATAAGCCACCAGGCTCATGGCAATGGCACAGACGTCACAAACTTGACGCAGCAAAGCATGGCCACTGGAAACCACATTGAGGACACCCCGGTGCAGTATTTCCCGGCTCCGCAGTGCCCCATGAGAGGCCAGGTGCCCTAGCAGCTTTAGACTCTCCAGGCCAGAGCAGCAGCTATAGAGCAGGGTACACAAGGCCTGAAAACCCCCAAAGGTGAATCGGACCAAGGCTTCCATCAAGGCCAGCAGTGAAAGCAGGACTCCCCGGCCCAAATGTAGAAGACTAGTCAGTACCGTGTGAGGCAGGTTGTAGATGAAGGCCAAAAGCCAGGCCACGGAAGCCAGGAGGGAGGACACCAGCAAGAAGTTGAGGTCCAACACCAAAGTCAGCACATCCAGGACCAGGCCCACCCCATTCACTATGAGGTACACTGCCTCCATGATAGGAATGTGGAGATCAGTCCAAAAGGAAGTCTGACTCCTTGGTTGAGGGGGTAGACACGATTTTCAATATTTTGTCGGGGGGAGATCAGAGATGAATTTGGAAGGGAAGAGAGCAGTCTCCAACCCAGGGGAAACCAAGACTCTGAGGAAGAACTGGGTCAGGTCAAAGGGAAGTGAAGTCTTAGCAGAAGGAAAGGGGGTCAGGCGTCGGTCCAAGAGTCCCGGTTTTAAATGCGAGCTGTTACGGAGGGAGGAGGCCAAACATATCTAAAGTGAAGGCAAGCCCGGGCTGGAGGAAGGACCTCAGCTTTGGAGACCGGTGTGGCGTACCACGGCCAGGCAATGGGTCAGTCCGGGAGGAGGCAGAAACAGAAGGGATGGGATGGCATCGGGCCGGGCCGGGCCGGGGCCGGGTGGGGGCGGCGCAGGCTGGGCGCGTGCTCGCGGTCCAGCTACGCAGGTGCCCCTGTCCCCGCCCGGCCCCCGTCCTCCCGCTCGCAGGGCTTTGCGCCGAAAGAGGGAGTAAAAGAGAGAGTCAGCCTCAGCAAACCACTGGCGCGGCCTTTACTCTGCTGGGCGCCGCCATCTTGTGTGCAAAGAGGTGGGGCAAGGCGCGTGACAAGGAGGGCGGGATAACAAACTCCGGCCAATCGATGAGGGGCGACCGCAGGAACGTCGAGCACTCATTGGTCCGTTTGAATGGCGCCTAAATCTATTTACTTTCCGAAAGGAGGGGGCGGGGACAGATGACGATCCCGCCCTCTTAAGCGGTGATTGGTCCGTTGACAGGTCGCGTCGGAATACGACCTCCTAGCCACGCCCTCTAAAAGAGCCGGACCTTGAAATGGGCTAAATTTGGGAGATGTATTTTCTTGTTGCTCCGAAACAAGAGGTTTTTAGACTCAGGTCGGAGGTCACCACCTCCGGCCTGAGCTTCGGCATAGCACCTCCTTCACAGCCTAGTGAGTCTTCTATTCATTCATTTATTCTGTCATTTATGGGGTTCCTACAATGCATTGAGGATACAAAAAATTCGTTTAAGACAGTGCCTTTTCTCAGGCTGCTCACAAGGAGAAACGGATTGTTTAAGGGGATTACCAAACTGCTATTCCAAACTTTGCTCATCAGGTTTTTTTCAATATCTCAGGATATTACTTCACTGTCATTGAGAAAAGGGGACCACAGATGGGAAGTATCTCAGCTTCCTACCCTAGTCCTTAGTAATTTTATTTACTTGAACAATCTAGTTAAATTATCTATGCCTGGGTGGCCCCAGTATCCTCAGAAAATCACCTTCTTCTTTAATTCTCAAACAATATTCAAAAATACATTTGAAACCCCTTCCAAATATATTCAGAATCCTGGTGTTTTCTTCTAACTCCAAGGATACTTAGGAAACGTATCCTTCTCCTGATCACCTTTGCTTAATTTCCTACTTGTACCGAATTCACCATCTCCACTGTGGCCTGAACTCCTGAAAGTGTCCGCCCCCCTTCACCCCACCCTGAACACTACCTGAGTCCTCATTCTCCAAAACATCACTGATACACAACTGAGGTGTGTAACAAACCTTTACAGAGGCATTGGGGTCACAGCAGGGATTAGGCCAGCCATCCTCAGCCTTTTTGGCACCAGGGACTAGTTTCATGGGAGACTGTTTTTCCACAGACCAGGGTGGTGGTGGTGGTATGGTTTCAGGATGATTCAAGTACATTACATTTATTGCTTCCTTTTTTTCTTTTTTTTTTTTTTTTAAGACAGAGTCTCACTGCTGCCCTCAGTAGAGTACAATGGCATCATAGCTCACAGCAACCTCAAACTCTTGGGCTTAAGCGATTCTCTTGCCTCAGCCTCCCAAGTAGCTAGGACTACAGGCGCCTGCCAAAATGCCCCGCTATTTTTTGGTTGCAGTTGTCATTGTTGTTTAGCAGGCCAGGGCCAGGCTTGAACCCACCAGCCTTGGTGTATATGGCTGGTGCCCTACTCACTAAGCTATGGGCACTGAGCTTAGTGCTTTATTTCTATTATGATAACATTGTAATATATGTAAAATGAAATAATTCTACAACTCACCATAATGCAGAATCTGTAGGAGCCCTGAGCTTATTTTGGTGCTACTAGAAACCTCTCTCCCATCTGGGGGAGATGGGAGACAGTGACACCTGAAGTTTGTTGCTTGTGTCCATTCTACTCCATAATCTTGTTTTGGTGGCTGTCACTACAGAAAACCCTACCTCATAAGATAGGATGCTGGAAACAGAAGCAAGCTTCTCAGTGCTTTTGTGACAATCTCAGGAATTCTGCTTTGACTTTAATCCAGAATGTATTTGGATTTAAAGTTGTCTCAATGGTTGTCTTTTTACTTTTAAGGCTACCGGTCATTTGAGATCTCAAAGCAGTTGAACCGCTTCTAGCAGGGACAAAGTCAATTCACCTGGCTTATTTACAAATGGGTAGTGGATCCATTCCTTCCCAGTTCAGGGGTTTTCTGTGGTTGAAATAACGCTCAAACTCTTTTGAAAGCTGACATAGTCAATGATACAGCAGCTGGAAGAAAGAAGGCCCTGGCTCAGTCTCTTTCAAAATCTCTGCTCATGTTTGAAACACATCAAAAATCCCAATTTCACTTGTCACACACCCCCCTCATTCCAGTTTGGCCTTGAAGGCAGCCACTTTATCTGCCAACTTGAACATAGTTGTTCTCCCCTGAAGTGGCAGAGTGAGTTCATTGAGCAGGTTGAGTATGTCACACAAGTAAGCAAGTTTTCTGATCTATTTTGTGTCACTGAAATGTGCTGCCAGTGGGGACTGTGTTCCTTTTTCTTTTTCTTTTTCTTTTTTTTTTTTTTTTTGTGGCTTTTGGCCAGGGCTGGGTTTGAACCCGCCACCTCCAGTATATGGGACCAGCGCCCTACTCCTTGAGCCACAGGTGCCACCCTGTTTTTCTTTTTCTTTCTTTCTTTTTTTTTTTTTTTGAGACAGAGACTTACTATGTCGCCCTAGGTAGAGTGCCATGGCATCACAACTCACAGCAACCTCAAACTCTTGGGCTTAAGCAATTCTCTTGCCTCAGCCTCCCAAGTAGCTGGGACCACAGGCAGCCTGCCACAACGCCAGGCCATTTTTTTTGTTGCAGTTATTTAGCTGCCCTGGGCCAGGTTTGAACCCGCCATCCTCAGTTTATGTGGCTTGCCAGCTGTAACCACTGTGCTACGGGTGCCAAGCCAGGACGGTTTTTCTAAAAGAAATCTCTGGAGTAGCTCTTGTAACTCAGAAACTGTGGCCAGTGATCTACCTTTAGAAAGTCATCTCACTTGGGGCGGTGCCTGTAGCTCAGTAGGTAGGGCGCCAGCCACATACACTGAGGCTAGTAGGTTCGAATCAGCCAGGGCCAGCCAAAACATCAATGACAACTGCGACAAAAAAATAGCAGGGCGTTGTGGTGGACACCTGTAGTCCCAGCTACTTGGGAGGCTGAGGCAAGGGAATCACTTAAGCCCAAGAGTTTGAGGTTGCTGTAAGCTATGATGCCATGGCACTCTACCGAGGGCAACATAGTGAGACTCTGTCTCAAAAAAAAGTCATCTCGGGTGGCACCTGTGACTCAACGAGTAGGGCGTTGGCCCCATATACCAAGGGTGGTGGGTTCAAATCCAACCCCCGCCAAACTGCAACAAAAAATAGCTGTTGTGGGGCACCTGTAGTCCCAGCTACTCTGGAGGCAGAGACTTGAAAATCACCTAATCCCATGAGCTGGAGGTTGCTGTGAGGTGTGATGTCATGGCACTCTACCAAGAACAACAAAGTGAGACTGTCTCTAAAAAAAAGAAAAAGTCATCTCATGTCTGTGCATAAAAAATGCGTGTGCTCTGAGTCCATCTCCTCACAAAGCTGCACAAACAGACGCCAAGTTAAGGGCATGTACCTTAATGTGGTTTATGATTTTAATCACATCCTGCAAACCATTGTTTAGTTCCAGCGACATTTTTTGACTATTCACCATTTCGCTATGGATGACACAGTGAGCAAACTTACATTCAGAAGTGACCTCCTTGACCCAAGTAGAGAAACCAGTCAGCTGTCCAAGTTGTGGCAGCTGCTCCGTCTGTATGTATACTGACACTAAATGACCAGCTCCGTTTTCCTGATGTGTAATCTTTCAATGCCTTGTCTAGCTCTGCACGTGTAGTGTTGGATGACAACAGAAGCACACATAGCATACCCTTTTGCACATACCTCTGAAAAATACATCGCACTAAAACAACCCTTGTTGCCTTGTTGTCAACATCAGTAGACTTGTCAACCTGGATTGTGTACCATGGGGACTCATTAATCCTCTCTAACAACCGTCTTCAATTACTTCTGCTGCTGTTTCATCAATCTGTCTAGTTATAGTGCTAGTCAAAAGAAGAACCCGTGCCACCTTTTGAACTGCAGGTTCTCCTAAAAGTTCATGGCAAATGTCCAGAGCAGCAAGCAGGATCAACTCTTTTTCTTTCTTTTTTTTTTTTGAGACAGAGTCTCCCTCTGTCGCCCTAGGTAGAGTGGCATCATCATAGCTCACAGCAACCTCAAACTCCTCAAACTCTTAGGCTCAAGCAGTCCTCTTGCCTCAGCCTCCCAAGTAGCAAGGATGATGGGCACCCTCCACGAAGCCCGGCTAGTTACTAGTTTTTCTATTTTTTATTTTTATTTTGTTTTTTAAAACAAAATCTCACTATGTCGCCCTTGGTAGGGTGCCATGGCATCATGGCTCAAACCTCAAACTCTTGGGCTCAAGCGATTCTCTTGCCTCAGCCTCCCAAGTAGCTGGGACTACAGGCGCCTGCCACAACACCTGGCTATTTTTTTGTTGCAGTTGTCATTGTTGGTTAGCTGGCCCAGGCCGGTTTCAAATCCGACGACTTTGGTGTATGTGGCTGGCACCGTAACCACTGCATTCCACCCTCCTCAGTCTCTCAGAGTGTTAGGATTACAGGCGTGAGCCACCATGCCCAGCAAAAGGCTTATCTTTTAATGCAGGGTTCTTGGTCTCCATTCACTGATACAGTTTTTTTGTTATTTTTTGTTTGTTTGTTGTGTTTTTTGCAGTTTTTGGCTGGGGCTGGGTTTGAACCCGCCACCTCCAGCATATGGGGCCGGCGCCCTACTCCTTTGAGCCACAGGCACCGCCCTACTGATACGGTTTTGATGTGAGTCTGCAAGCAATTGATTTATTATGGTCTCTGTGCAATCACACCTGTCTGCTAATGATCAGGTGTATTTGCAGCTGCTCCCCAGTGCTAGCATCACGACCTCAGCTCCACCTCAGATCATCAGGCATTAGATTCTCATAAGGGACATGCGGCCTTGATCCCTCGCTCACGTGCGCAGTTTGCAGCAGGGTCCGCCCTCCTTTGAGAATCTGATGCCGGGCCCAGATACAGCTTGTGGTGATAGTTACTGTTGCCCATGTTGTTTTTATTGTCCCCGTGTATCCTTTCCCCTGTTTCAAATCTTGAGGGAATGTAACCACTTCCTCTCAACTTTCTGGGTCCCATCACCCCTAACCTCTCTTCTTCGGGAATCTTGTCCAGTGAACACTATTGTTACAAATCAGTCTTCCTGCAGCCCTGGACACAACTGACGACTTCCTTCACCCTTGTCCTCAGGGACGTTCCTTTTCCTGAATTTCTTCTGTTTCCATCATAGCCTCCTCTCCTGTCTACATGATGATTTCTAAATCTTCTAAGTCTTCAGCCTGAACCTCTCTTGCAGACTTCAGGCTCCAAGTGCTTTCTGGACACGGACAGCTCCTGGGTATCCCACTGGCACGTCACACTCAGTGGATCCAAAATCACCCTTGGCAAATGTGCTGTGCCTGCACGGCACACAATTAAGCAGCCAGTTTTCCACACCAGGAAGCATGTAAGGTCTCCCAGAGTTGGCAGGATCCTCCCTGAGAGCATTTCCATTCCTTTGGGACCAAGACCACCCCTTGGAGTGATCTGAGACTCACTAATCCAAAGCCACATTTAATGAGCCACAACACTTAATGCCCAGGAACCCCAGCTGGTAATCCTGCCAGTGACAAAGACTCCAACCGATTTTACCATCAAGTTCAAATTGTTTGTTAGTGTGAGTCCCAGGGGTTGAAAAGAAAATAAAACAGATCTTGGGAAAGCAGACCCCCTAGGGGCCCTAGCCTTGCAGAATTTTTTAAATGGAAGAAGTAGTTGAGTGAACTGAAGCCCTCTAGGGGCCTGCTCTTGCAACAGTTGGTTTCTGCGGTTATGCTAACAGCACGGTTTTTGTTTTGCTTGGTAAAGATTCTCACTGGAATAATAAAAGGGATTTTTTTTTTTTTTTTCAGTTTTTGGTCCAGGGCTGGGTTTGAACCCGCCACCTCCTGCATATGGGGCAGGCACCCTACTCCTTTGAGCCACAGGCGCCACCCAATAGAAGGGATTTTTAGAGGTAATGAGGGGTTGGAGATTAAGAGATTGGGAAAAACCAGGAAAGAATGTCTAATTCAGGAGTTTCATTTTGTGTTATTGTGTGTACTGTGACCCTCCCCTTTATCTCTCCATCAAGCATTCAATAAAATACACATTGTTGCCATGGTTTTAGAGCTGGATTTTTTTCTTTTTTTTGAGACAGAGCCTCAAGCTCTGGGTAGAGTGCTGTAGTGTCACAGCTCACAGCGACCTCCAACTCCTGGGCTTAAATGATTCTCTTGCCTTAGCCTCCCAGACACCCGCCACAACGCCTGGCTATTTTTTGGTTGTAGTTGTCATTGTTGTTTGGCAGGCCCGGCTGGATTCATACCCGCCAGCTCTGGTGTATGTGGCTAACGCCTTAGCCGCGTGAGCTACAGGTGCCAAACCTAGAGCTGGATTTTTTTTTATTTAATTTTATTTATTTTATTTATTTTTTTTTTTTTCCTGCAGAGACAGAGTCTCACTCTATGGCCCCTGGTAGAGTGCTGTGGCCTCACACAGCTCACAGCAACCTCCAACTCCTGGGCTTAAGCGATTCTCCTGCCTCAGCCTCCCGAGTAGCTGGGACTACAGGCGCCCGCCACAACGCCCGGCTATTAATTTTATTTTTTAATTACACAAATCATTTACAGCATCCTGAAGCCAAAACCATACAAAAAGGTACATTTACAGAAGGTTTGCTTTCATCCCTGTATCCTCCACCCTATTGCTTCCCAGGACACAGTACTATCCAAGCTTTAGAGGGCCCCACATATCACAAAAGTGTGTTCGTAAAAGAACACATGGGGTCCTCTGTTTATCTGGATCCAGTACCCAGCACTGGTACAACAGAGCCTATAACCCCAAACATCAACTCTGGAAATAACAATGTTTAGGCCCAAAGAAGCATCACAGCAAGTTTGAGACCACCCCAAGCAAGAGTGAGACCCTGTCTCTAAAAATAACCAGTTGTTGTGGTGGGCACCTATAGTCCCAGCTACGTGGGAGGCTGAGGCAAGAGAATCACTTGAGCCCAACAGTTTTAGGTTGCTGTGAGCTGTGATGCCATGGCACTCTAATGAGGATGACAAAGTGAGACTGTCTCAAAAGAAAAAAAAAGTTTGGTTTTATTGTAGCTCAAACAAGAAACAGTACAATTAATGAAGTATGCACCTAAATTATCATCACATTTTTGTCACAAATGGTAGTCTGTTTATACAAGCAGCAAAGAAGCCTGGAGAACGAAAGGTGTTTTCCACAATTTGTTGAGAATTGAATATTTTTCCTTGCAATAAGTGGTCCAAAGCCTGGAAGAAGTACCCGTCAGTTAGGATAAGGTCTTGTGAATAAGGCGGATGACAGTGTTTCCGAGTCCAGCCTCTGTAGTTTGGTTGTTTATGAGACAGGAGGTCAAGCATGTCTTTTTTTTTTTTTTTTCTTTTTCAAGCATGTCTTGAAAGAGGCTTGGCCTCTCTTTGTTGACCAATCTCAGCTGCTTCATTGGAGGCATCCTCATCATTTCATCCAATTTGGTTGCCGTAGACATCCACTGTAATTGATTAACCAGGTTTCATGAAGCCATAGTGGATATACCAGCGCGGGACCATCAAACACACAACACCATTTGTGGTTTGTTTGTTTGTTTTTCTTTTATGAACATTCAGTTTGGGGCTGTGTTTCAGCACTTCGTCTTCATCTAATCATTGTGCCCTGTGTTTACAATTGTCAGAAAGAATCCATGTACAAGGGTACGTGTGAAATTTACCAAATGTAGAATATAAATGTCTTAATATAATAACTAAGAAAATGCCGTGAAGGCTATGTTAACCAGTTTGATGAAAATATTTTAAATTGTATATAGAACCAGTTCATTGTACCCCATGATTGCATTCATGTACACAGCTATGATTTAATCTATAACAATACGGTGTAAAAATGGTTCACCTTTCTGGTGTGACAGCAAAAAAGGCAAGCTTCAAGAAGATGTCTCTTGTGATGCTTATTTAATTCATGCAAAACCCATCTACCCAGCTTCTTTACCTTGCTGATTTGTTTCAAATCGTCCAATATTGTTAGAGTAGTAACGTCAAACCTTGCTGCTAATTCACACATAGGTTGAGACGGATTCGCTTCCACTACAGATTGTAGCCCATTGTTATCCACCTTGATCTCAGGTCACCCACATGGCTCATTTTCAAGATTAAAATTAGGGCGGTGCCTGTGGCTCAAAGGAGTAGGGCACTGACCCCATATGCCGGAGGCGGTGGGTTCAAACCCAGCCCCGGCCAAAAACTGCAAAAAATAAAAATAAATAAAATCACCAGAACTTCTCAATCCATCGATAATGTGCATTCATTAGCCACATCCTTCCCAAACACTTTGTTGATCTTTCAAACTGCACTGCATTGGTTCCATGACAGAACTCAGATTTGAAAATAACATGAATTTTTGACTGTCCATGGTTTTACAAAAATTGCTCTAAAAATTGTTTTGAAAGATAATCATAACTATGTGCATTTGAACGAATAAAGGTGTATGTTCATAATAAAAATACAACAAGAAGTGTCAAACGAAATGTTAGTAATATCAACTGTCAAACTTAGTACTTAAGGAAATCAGATATTTCATAATTGATAGCTTTATTAATAGCTACACAAAAAGGAGAGTAGTGTGAACTTACTGTATACTCTCAGCCTGTAGGGAGAAAAGGTCCCTTGAATTTTTTTTTTGCAGTTTTTTTTTTTTTTTTTTTTTGGCCAGGGCTGGGTTTGAACCCGCCACCTCCAGCATATGGTGCCAGTGCCCTACTCCTTTGAGCCACAGGCGCCACCCAGGTTCCTTGAATTTTTATTAGATCTGTTTTTCATAGTGTATGGGTGTAGGCATTCTGAAATTGCTATTTGATATGTATTAAAATAAAATAAAGCCAGAGTTCTTTCTTTGGAATAAAGGGGACATAAACATTGAATTCAAGAAGGGAAGGTAATAGCCCATGGAGCAGGATCTGAATTGAAAATTACCAGTGTGAATTCAAATTCTTTCTCTTAGCTTTGTCCATTGGAAGGGCCCAGAAGCAATGGCCCCTAACAGTAATGAGTACACCTAGTGCCCGGATCGGAATTTCTAACTACCATTCTCCACTAAAAGGAACCAGGGTTCCTTGGAGAAATGGATTCCAGGGCTAGTGCAGAAAAAATACAAGGTAACCTTGGAACATCAAGTTGTGCCAAAAAGAAAGTGATTTAAAAAAATAGATAGGGGTTAGGGGGTTCAAAAAACATGGAAGCTAGGTCAAAACTGGCCAAATCTGGATTAATTTCAGGATCAAAATAAATAAGAACAGGCTTGGTGCCTGTACCACAGTGGTTACGGCACCAACCACATACACCAAGGGTGGCGGGTTCGAATCAGGCCAGCTAAACAACAATGACAACTGCAACAAAAAAAATAGTCAGGCGTGTGGTGGGCGCCTGAAGCCCCAGCTACTTGGGAGGCTGAGGCAAGAGAATCGCTTAAGCCCAAGAGTTCAAAGTTGCTGTGAGCTGTGACAGCATAACACTCTACCAAGGGTGACACAGTGAGACTCTGTCTCAAAATAAATAAATAGGGCGGTGCCTGTGGCTCAATGAGCAGGGCGCCTGCCCCACATACCCAGGGTGGCGGGTTCAAATGCCACTCCAGCCAAAATGCAACAAAAAAAATAGCCGGGCATTGTGGTAGGCGCCTGTAGTCCCAGCTACTTGGGAGGCTGAGGCAAGAGAATCGCCTAAGCCCAAGAGCTGGAAGTTGCTGTGAGCTGTGACACCATAGCACTCTACTGAGGGCAACAAAGTGAGACTCTGTCTCTAAAAAAATAAAAATACAAATAAATAAATAAAAACACTAAAGGAATAAAACCCATTGAATAAAATAGGAATCCATGAGTCCAAGCTGTTAATAAAATGATACAGACACACAAATGAGCAAGGAGGCTCTATAGTTCAATGGCAACTGGTGATTTGGGGGGAGAATGCTGAAGGTGAAAAATCACAGTTTTACAACCATCGTAGTAAAGACCGGCATAGGTTAGAGCCATCAGGGGATGCTAAGTCTACATATTACTTATGTAGGGTTCCAACCTGAGATATGCAACAGTAATTTAAGCACCAGGATACATCAGACAAATCCAAACTGACAAACATGAAAGAGCAAGTCTGAGAAATTGATTCAGATTAAAAGAGAGTAATGAAAGCTGACAACTCAATGCAATAGAGAACTCTGGAGTGGATCCTGCACCAGGGAAAGACAAATGCCTAATGGACATCACTGGTACTCTTGTCAAGCTGGAATGGGAGCTGGGCGTGGTGGCCTGTGCCTATACTCTCAGCTACTCAGGAGGCTGGGGCAGGAGATCACATGAGCCCAGGCAATTGCTCTGAGCTAGGCTGAGGCCATGGCACTCTAGCCTGGGTGGCAGAGCAAGACCCTGTCTCAAAAAACAAAAACAAAACAAAAAAACTGGGATAGGGACTATACATTTAAATTAGTATGGAATCAAATTAATTTTTTTTAATTTTGTAATTGTACTGTGGTCATATTGGAGAATATTTTTGTCTTAAAGGGTGTAGGAACATGATGTAAGTAATCTACTCTCAAGTGATTCATAAAAAATTAATAATTATACACAGGTATTCTCACAAAAGCAAAAAATGTGGCAGAATGTTTTTAATTAGTGACTCTAGGTAAAGGATATAGTCTATCCTTGCAACTTCTGTGAAAGTATAAAATTACTTTTATATGTAATAACTAAACTAAAGCAAAGAAGCAAAAATGTTTGCATAACCATGAAGGAAAAAATTCATATGCTAATAACCCCAAACTAATTTTCTGGCCAAGACCAAGTTATAGTCTCAACTGAAAAGAGATTTCAAAAAATGTAGCAACATACTGCTCTTTCGGATTTTCTTTAGTCAGCATTAAAGAATTTGAAAGAAGTAAAACCTCAGAAAAACCAAATGGATCTAGATATTGCTTTAAGAGAAGGTGAAAATTATAATACAAATCATAAAGATTTATGTGATAAAATATTTTTATATTTAATTCTTTTATAATACTTTAACATGATATATTACATGTATGATTCATTTTGAACCTAAAGTATTGCTTAAACATATCAGTAATAATTTCAGCTGCTAAGTCCTCAGCAGAGCGAAGTTTCTCCAAACTGTAATTAATTTTTTTAAAGACCAAGGCCAAGCATGGTGGCTCGCACCTGTAATCCTAGCACTTTGGGAGGCCAAGGTGAATGTGTTCAGGAGTTTGAGTCCAGCCTAAGCAAGAGTGAGATCTCGGGGCGGCGCCTGTGGCTCGGCGGGTAGGGCGCCGGCCCTATATGCCGAGGGTGGCGGGTTCAAACCCAGCCCCGGCCAAACTGCAACAAAAAAATAGCCGGGCGTTGTGGCAGGCGCCTGTAGTCCCAGCTACTTAGGAGGCTGAGTCAAGAGAATCGCCTAAGCCCAAGGATTTGGAGGTTGCTGTGAGCTGTGTGACGCCACGGCACTCTACCGAGGGCGATAAGGTGAGACTCTGTCTCTACAAAAAAAAAAAAAAAGAGTGCGATCTCGTTTGAGAGCACTTTGGGAGGCCAAGGCCAAGCGTTCAGGAGTTTGAGTCCAGCCTGAGCAAGAGTGAGATCTCGTTTCTAAAATACAGCCGAGCATTATGGTGGGTACCTATAGTCCCAGCTACTCGGGAGGCTGAGGCAAGAGGATCACTTGAGCCCAAGAGTTTCAGGTTGCTGTGAGCTATGATGCCACAGCATTCTACTAAGGGCAACAAAGTAAGAGTCTGTCTCAAAATAATAATAATGACTCAAAATAGGTCAATTAATTTACCATTGTGGGAAATGTTTTATGAGAAATGTTTTGTTATAACAACATAATTAAAGGATTTTTCCAAAGTGAAACAAGAAAAATTAATTTTACAAAATTAACATATAATCATGTATAAGTCATATGATTTTATTACCTATCCAAGTATTGCTTGGTAATAATACATGCATTAGTAATAGTTTACCTTGGGTATTTTGCTGACTTTGAGTCATACAAAAACCGTAGCTTTACATCTTTTTGCTTCTCTCTCTCTGTTTTTTGTGATGGGGTATCACCTTATGTTACTCAGGCTAGTCTTCAACTCCCAGGCTCAAACGATGGTTCTGTCTCAGCTTTCCAGTAGCTGGGGTTATAGATGTGCACCATTGTATCCAACCCACAGCTTTACATATTTTTTAACTTTATTTATTAGAAGTTATATTTGCCAAGGTACAAGGATAGAGCATGCTTAGTGTTTAGTTAGCTTGCAAATATTTCGAGTATTTAGACATACGATATGTGAACCTTCATTTATTCCCTCCCCTAGCCCCACAAATATTATGTGCGGGCCTGTTCCTTGCATCCTTCTTTAAGTAGCTACTTTTGTTTTTAATCCTTTCATTGTTTATATTTGAACATATAACTATAGATGTACAGTATGAAAATGTCCATCATATCTTTTTTTTTTTTTTTGCAGTTTTTAGCCGGGGCTGGGTTTGAACCCCCCAACTCCAGCATATGAGGCTAGCACCCTACTCCTTCAAAAGCCACAGGCGCCGCCCAATGTCCATCATATCTTACAGAAAAGGCAGCTTTCTACACCTCTTTTTAATTTAAAATTACACACGGGAATTTCAAAAAGTTCATGGAAGGCTCAGCACCTGTGCCTCAAGCGGCTAAGACATCAGCCACATACACCTGAGCTAGCGGGTTCGATTCCAGCCCAGGCCTGCCAAACAATAATGACAGCTGCAACCAAAAAACAGCCGGGCGTTGTGGTGGGCGTTGTGGTCCCAGCTACTTGGGAGGCGGAGGCAGGAGAATCGCTTGAGTCCAGGAGTTGGAGGTTACTGTGAAACTGTGATGCCACGGCACTCTACCCAGGGCAACAGCTGTCTCAAAAAAAAAAAGTTCGTGGAAAATGGAATTAAAAGATAAAAATTAATGGAAGGTGCAGGAAAAATTGGTATTTTGAGATGAATGGTCTGCCATATTTCCTCCTTTGCCAGCAAAGTAATAAATTGCCCTTTCCTTCTTCTCAAAAAATAAAAAATACAAATTTTACTTCTCAACATAAGTTGTACCAATTTCATTTTTTTTTGAGACAGAGTCTCACTATGTCACTCTCGGCAGAGGGCTATGGTGTCACAGCTCAGAGCAACCTCCAACTCTTGCTCCCTCAGCTCTTGTTCCTAAGTAGCTGGAACCACAGGCACCTGCCACAATGTCCAGCTATTTTTCTTGTTTGTTTTTTTCACTTTTAATTTTTTTTATTAATATTAAATCATAGCTGTGTACATTAATGCGATCATGGGGCACCATACACTGTTTTTATAAACAATTTGACACATTTTCATCACACTGGTTAACATAGCCTTCCTGGCATTTTCTTAGTAATTGTATTAAGACAATTATATTTTACATTTACTAAATTTCACATGTACCCTTATAAGATGCACCGCAGGTGTAATCCTACCAATCACCCTCCCTCTGCCCATCTTCCCCGTTCCCTTCCCTCCCTCTACCCCTTCCCCCTATTCTTAGGTTATAACTGGGTTATAGCTTTGATATGAAAGCCATAAATTAGTTTCATAGTAGGGCTGAGTACATTGGATACTTTTTCTTCCATTCTTGAGATACTTTACTAAGAAGAATATGTTCCAGCTCCATCCATGTAAACATAAAAAGAGGTAAAGTCTCCATCTTTCTTTAAGTCTGCATAATATTCCGTGGTGTACATATACCACAATTTATTAATCCATTCGTGGATTGATGGGCACTTGGGCTTTTTCCATGACTTAGCAATTGTGAATTGGGCTGCAATAAACATTCTGGTACAAATATCTTTGTTATAATGTGATTTTTGGTCTTCTGGGTATATACCTAGTAGAGGAATTATAGGATTGAATGGCAGATGTATTTTTAGATCTCTAAGTGTTCTCTATTTTTCTTGTTGTTGTTGCACTTGTCATTGTTGTTTAGCAGGCCCAGGCCAGGTTCAAACCCACCTGCCTCAGTGTGTGTGGACGGTACCCTAACCTCTGAACTATGGGTGCTGAGCCGGTTTTACCAATTTCAACAAACTTCTGTAAGTGATGATCCCAGCCATTTAGTCTGTCCCTAAAGAACTGAGAGTCCTGGGCAGCGCCTGTGGCTCAGTGGGTAGGGCGCCGGCCCCATATACCGATGGTGGTGGGTTCAAACCCAGCCCTGGCCAAACTGCAACAAAAAAAATAGCTGGGCATTGTGGTGGGCGCCCGTAGTCCCAGCTACTTGGGAGGCTGAAGCAAGAGAATCACCTAAGCCCAAGAGCTGGAGGTTGCTGTGAGCTGTGACACCACAGCACTCTACCAAGCGTGATAAAGTGAGACTCTGTCTCAAAAAAAAAAACTGAGGGTCCTACGAATTTAACCATGTCAAAGTAGTCTTTTTTACATTATTAACTGAAGAAAAATGGGTGCCTTTTACAGATTTTTTTTTTTAAGATCAGGAAACAAATAGATGCCAGAAGGAGCCAAATCAGACTACAAAATAGATACCTAATGATTTCCCATCGAAATTGCCCTTGTTTGACGAGAGGATTGAGCAGGAGCATGTCACGATGCAGAAGGACTCTCTGGGGGAGATTTCCAGGCGTTTTTCACCTAAAGCCTTGGCTAACTTTCTCCAAACACTCTCATAGTAAGCAGATGTTATCATTCTTTGGTTCTCCAGAAAGTCAACAAGCAAAATACCTGGAGCATCCCCAAAAAACTGTTGCCAGGGCCTCTGCTCTTAACCAATTTGCTTTTGCTTTGGACACGCCTATCTCTTGATAGCCATTGCTTTGATTGTGTTCTGCCTTCAGGATCACAGTGGTAAAGCCATGTTTTCTGTCCTGTTACAATTCTTCAGAAAAATCCTTTTGGCCGGTCAAGGTGGCTCACGCAGAAGTTCAACACCAGCCTGAGCAAGAGTGAGACGCCTGTCTCTAAGAAAAAAAAAAAAAAAACTAATCGGGCGTTGTGGTGGGCGCCTGTAGTCCCAGCTACTCTGGAGACTGAGACAAGAGGATCACTTGAACCCAAGAGTTTCAGGTTGCTGTGAGCTATGACACCATGGCACATAGACTGTCTCAAAAAAAAAAAAAAATCCTTTGAGATCTTGATCCCACTTTTTAAAAATTCCCATTAAGCCTCGGCGCCTGTAGCTCAAGCGGCTAAGGCGCCAGCCACATACACCAGAGCTGGCAGGTTCAAATCCAGCCCGGGCCTGCCAAACAAAATGACAACTACAACCAAAAAAAATAAAAGAAATAGCCGGGTGTTGTGGCAGATGCCTGTAGTCCCAGCTACTTGGGAGGCTGAGGCAAGAGAATCGCTTAAGCCCAGGAGTTGGAGGTTGCTGTGAGCTGTGATGCCACAGTACTCTACCTAGGGCGACAGCTTGAGGCTCTGTCTCAAAAAAAAAATTCCTATTGAAAGCTCTGTTCTTATCTGCAGCTAATCTGGGTGGAACAGTTTTGGCACCCATAGAGTGTGGAAAGTTTGCTCAACTTTAATTTTTCTTTTTTTTTTTGGTTTTTGGCCAGGGCTAGGTTTGAACCCGCCACCTCCGGCATATGAGACCGGCGCCCTATTCCTTGAGCCACAGGTGCCTCCCTCAACTTTAATTTTTCAGTTAGAATTGTGGAAGCCGAACCAAATGAGATGTTTATGAGGTTGGCTTTTTCTTTTCTTTTTTTTTTTTTTTTTGGTATTGTCAGTCCTCTTCAATTAGGACACGAAAAAGATGAATTTTTCCTTGCAAATTGCTGTGGATGGTCTCTCACCATGAACTTCATCTTCATCTTCATCTCATCCCTTTTAAAAATGACTTATCCAGGCGGTGCCTCTGGCTCAAAGGAGTAGGGCACCAGCCCCAGGGTTCAAACCTAACCCCGGCCAAAAAAAACCTACAAAAAAACCAAAAATGACTTATCCATTTGTAAACTGCTGATTTCCTTGGGGCATTGTCCCCATAAACTTTTTGTAAAGCATCAACATTTCACTATTCTTCCCCCCAAACTTCACCATAAATTTGATGTTCGGTTCTTGCTTCAATTTTAGCAGAACCCATGTTGCTCTGATAAGGATTATCGTCAAACTAATGTCTCATCCTTCTTACTATCTTAAACTAGATCCTGTTCAGACATGTTATAATAAGTCAGTACAAGTTTATTTTGGTGCAAAAAAATGTGAAATCCGACTGGGTGCCCTGGGTAAGGCGCCGGCCACATACCGTGGCTGACAGGTTTGAACTCAGCCCGGGCCTGCTAAACAACAATGACAACAACAACAACCAAATAGCCAGGCGTTGTGGCGATGCCTGTAGTCCCAGCTACTTGGGAGGCTGAGGCAAGAGAATCGCTTAAGCCCAAGAGTTTGAAGTTGCTGTGAGCTGTGATGCCACAGCCCTCCACCAAGGGCAACATAATGAGGCTGTGTCTCAAAAATTTGAAATCCATGCATAGTTTTTTTATATGATGCATTTTCCATGACCTTTTTGAAGACCCACTGCCTTCACTCCGTATGGCCACATGGCAATCACTCCATATCAGTGGATAGAGATTGTCTTTTGTCTTTTAGCAGCTGTTTTTGCAGGACTCAAGAAAGGTGTTTCGTCCTACCTCAAGTTGGATATGGGAAGGAGCAGAGGCTTCCAGGAGGATCTCAGTCACCTGTGAGTGACATTAGGGAAGACCCCACCCCCACCTTATCTCTCATTCCAGTGTGAGGTTATTAAGATCAAATGAATTAGCTTGGTGGAGGTTGTGTGTAGGAGAAAGCCTTCCCAGAAAGGAGGGGGAGAGGGACCTGAGAAGGGAAATGGGAACTTAGAAACTATGGCCTTTCTCCTATCCCTCTGAGACCTGAGCTCTATGGATTTAAACTAGATTATGGCAGCCTCCCTGCTTAAAATGATTTATAGACACCTTATTGCTCTTCATTTACCATTTGTAATCTGACCTCACCCTTCACTAGCCTCATGCCTCCCTTGCAGGATACTAACAGACTGCTAGAGTCTCCTGCCCAGATCATGCTGTGTCACATTTTAAACAGCAAACCCTGGCCTGCCACAGTGCTCATGCCTGTAATCCTAGCACTTTGGGAGGCCAAGATGGGAGGATAGCTTGAGCCCAGGAGTTTAAGACCAACCTGAGCAACATAGCAAGACTCTGTCTCTACAAAAAAAAAAAATAGAAAAATTAGCTGGGTGTGGTGGCAGGCACTTGTAGTCCCAGCTATTCAAACAGGAGGACTGCATGAGCCTAGGAGTTTGAGGCTGCAATGAGCCATGATAATGCCACTGCACGTTAGCTCAGGCAACAGAGTGAGACCTTTTCTCAAAATAAATATGTAAATAAACAGCACACCCCCCAGCCATTTACCTGGTTATCTACCATTCATCCCTTAAAGTGGAACTAGGTGTCAACTCTTCCAGGAAGCTTTTTTTTTTTTTTTTTTTTTTACAGTTTTTGGCCGGGGCTGGGTTTGAACCCGCCACCTCCGGCTTATGGGGCCAGCGCCCTACTCCTTTGAGCCACAGGCGCCGCCCCAGGAAGCCTTTTTTGTCCACCTCAACCGGGGTTAACTAACTGGTTTGGCGGGGAGCAGGGGTTTAGAGATAGAGCCTTACTCTATTGCCCAGACTGGAGTCCAGTGGCACGATCATAGCTCACTGGAACCTGCAATTCCTGAGCTCAAGTGATCCTCCTACTTTAGCCTCTTGAGTAGGTAGGACTACAAGCATGAGCCACTACGCGCAGCCACATGACCATTTTATGTGCATATTTGCACCCTAGTACTTGGCATGTTGTATTATAATTGTTTACTTGTCTGTCCCCCTCATGAGAGAGCACGTTTCTCAAGTATATGGACCTTGTCTTAGCAATCATTCTATCTCCAGGCCCCATCTTAGTACCTAACTAGTATGCTATATTCCAAAGCACAACAGACATACGTGCAGAGTTATGGGACAGAAAGAAAGGAACCACTACAACGCCCTTTCTCTCTTCATCTCAAATCCTCTCTGCTCACATGTCACCTTTAGTTTTGCTGCAGTGCTGTCATCACTCAGGATGAAGTGAAATGAGACCCCCCAATAATCTAGCTTCTATCATCAGTCCTGCTCTGCCGTTCCCCATTCTCCCACCTACTCCATCAGATGAGGGAAATTCAAACTAGGGGCACCAGAGGGCGCTCTTAAGCCAAGAAGAAATCAAGAATCATGGTGAACCCAAATTCCACCAGCCATTTTTCCATTGGTCTAGAACCTGTAGTGGCTCCCTATTGCCTATCCTAAGAGCCAAGCCCTTCCTATATAACCTAACCCCAACCCGTGCATGCACCCTCTACCTCTACCCTGCTGAATTTCTGGTTAGCCAGGTCAACTCTTCTTTGAATACTATTTGCAGAAGGGTAGTGCCACAGGGAAGAATGTAGCTAAAGTTCTCAAGGCACTCCAAGTAAACATATAATGGAAATGAAACTAGTAGGCTTGCTATGTAATTTCAAGATAAGTCATCTACCCTCCCTACCAACTCCAGATGGCTACTCAGAAACTCTTCTGATACAGACATTCTGCAATTGTCGCTACATGTGTCCCTTTCTCTGGTCCCACCCTCTCTTTTTGCTTGTACCACTTCTCCTGCCTGGAATGATAATTCCTCACTCCTCCCCCATCTAAACTTGACCTTTCACGGAAGCATCTGCATTTCCCACAAGACTTTCCTGGCTAGATTCCTGATGTGATTCTTGTTTATACCACATGATTCAGCTCTTAATTCAGCTATAATTACTACAGGTATAGTGCACAGGTTTGGGAGTTAAATAAATCTTGGTTCAAAATTTTGTTCCTTGGTGTGACAAAAATATTCCAAAACTAGATAGTGGTGATAATTACACAACATTGTAAAGGTACTTAATACCACTGCATTTGCACTTTAAAATGGTTACAATTTAGGGTCAGGCACAGTGGTTCACACCTATAATCCTAGCACTTTGGGAGGCTGAGGCAGATGGAGCGCCTGAGCTCAGGAGTTTGAGACTAACCTGAAAAAGCAGGTTTTTAAGACTCCATCTCTTTTTTTTTTTTTTTTTTTTTTTCAGTTTTTGACCAGGGCTGTGTTTGAACCTGCCACATCTGATATATGGGGTCGGTGCCCTACTCCTTGAGCCACAGGCACTGCCCAAGACTCCATCTCTAAAAAAAAAAAAAAAGCTGCTGCATTGTGGCTGGTGCTTGTAGTCCCAGGCTACTTGGGAGGCTGAAACAAGAGGATCACTTGAGTCCAAGAGTTTGAGGTTGCTATGACACCAGGGCACTCTACGGAGGGCAACAAAGTGAGACTCTGTCTCCCAAAAAAAGGGGGGGATATAATTTTATGTTATGTGCATTTGACCACATTTATTTATTTATTTACTTATTTAGAGACAGAGTCTTCCTCTGTTGCCTTGGCTGGAATGCAACAGGCTATTCGCAGGCATGATAATAGCACACTGCTGCCTTCAACTTATGGGCACAAGTGACCCTCCTGCCTCAGCCTCCTGAGTAGCTGGGACTACACGGGCTTGGGCCACCAGGTCCAGCTGTCAACTACAATTTTTTAAAATGTAGTTCCATCACTCACAGGCTATGTAATTTTAGGTCCCGTTACCCTTTGTGCTTCAGTTTCCTCATTTTTTGCTGTAAAGATCAAGATTGGTCAGGAAAGTGACCCTTACGTGAAAGGTCAAAGTTGTAAAGCACTATACACATATGAGATATGAATAGCTTTTCCCCTCTTCAGAGCACTGTTCCCTCTCAACAGTCACTGGTCAAGGCACTTGCCCAAGATCAGCTAATTAAGTGACAGGCTGTCATCAAAGCCACCAATTCCTTCACAGAGCTTACAGCCAGAGTGTTTGAGACAGAAGCTGAAGGAGTGGTTTCCAGTGGCACAGGGATGGGAAGGGAAGGAGAATGTAGCTACCTTCTGACTCACTGTAGGGTGCTCCTGTGACCCCAAATCCTGTGTCCTTCCATTTTGCACGTTCCCCTGAAGCCCCAACCACTGGGGTGTGGAAGCCCAGGAGACAGCAGCAGGCCCCTCTCTCTCTCTCCTTTCCTCTTCTCCGGCCTCCCACCAGCCAACTGCAGTGGGAAGCCATGCTCTGCCTGGGTGAATGGACCCAGGCTCTGCGCTTCTAGGGCTCCTCTGGGGTTGCTCAAAGCTCCGTGTGGAAGGGAAGAGGACATGCTGAAGTGAAGAGGAGGTCCAGGAGATCCGAAACATGGCACCCCCTGGTTTCCCACAGGCTCCCCTCCTGTAGGGCAGCTGGCCTTTCCTCAGGGACAACTCAAAAGTCAAGCTTAAACAGTTCTCTTGGGACATTCCTCTCCCTGGGTGGTGGTATTTGGGGGAGCGGATGTGAACTTCCCTGAGGAGGAGAGGTGTAAACTCCCAGCATCCTGCCCCCATACCCACATCGTCCTTCATTCTCCAAGTTCAGGCCGGGGGCAGGGAAGTGGGAAGGGGATTAGGTGCTCAGAGGCCAGGATTGCACCGCTAACAGGAGTGGGGCCCGCAGAGCTGGAAGGGGACTGAAGTGCCACCGCCCCTGGTGACGATGACATCCTGCCAGGAGGGTCTTACTCTTTCCTTCCTCGGGGCTTTCCCAGAAGGCAGCCCCGGAGACTTGCCAGGCAGCCTGGGATTTCTTCCCCGCCCAACCGCTTCACAGAGGGGGAGACCAGGCAGCCCGATGGCCGTCGCAGGCCTGATGGGAAGGGCCTGGAGACCGGATTCGGGGCTTCCGGAGGGCGCGGGGTCCCCGCCCGTGGCGGCCCAGCCCGCGGCGGCCGCCTGAGCATTTATGGTAATGTTTGGGTTGGTGCAAACCGCCGGATGCCCCGCCTCTCAGGCCTGGGCCGGCTGGTCCTCTCCTAGCTGGCCTCCGGGGGCGCCCCAGGAGCTTAGCGCCGGCGCCTTCCCACCTCGCCTGGATCCCCCGGGCCGAAGCCGCGGGGGCTGCAGGGCTGAGGTCGGCCAGGTGGGCTGGCCCACTTGGGGAGGGCCCTGGAGTCGGAGGGGACAAGAGGGACAGTCCTCGATTGATCGGAGGGCTCAGCAGAGCTAGGGACTAGGATGGGAAGTTGGTGACACCCCCACCAACATAGCTCAGCCACCCACTGCGGCCCCCTCCCTCTGGCTTAAGGGTCCCTCGTCCCAGGAAGAGTCCCAATGCACCCACATCCTCTTTCCTCTTCTCTCCCCCACTCCCTGGCAGGGAAGGGGCTGAGAGGACAGGCCAGCAGCTCCCAGGGGAGTCATCGGAATGCTGGGAGCCTGGGAACAGACCCTGCAATCCCTGGGAAAGCCAAACCATGGGAATCCCACCATCAGCCCCCTCCCCAGGATGAGCCACCAGACGCCAGAGACCCCAGATCCCCAATATAGGGCTTTGTGGGAGTGGAAACAATCCCCCCACCCCAGTCCAAGACCCAGCCTGGCTTGACCCCAGAGTTCAGTAGGCCAGCTGTGACGAAGACAGCCCTCCCCACCCTCGCTCCCCCTGCCTGCTCCAACATAATGGCACATTGTACCATTCACCCCCTCCCCCATTCCCCTGGACCCCTATACAATGGGGCCTTTGCAGCCTCCAGAGTGGAGGGCCTCCAGAGTGGAGATGAACTCACACTCACTTTTTTCCCCAAGTTTAAAAATAGCCCCTCCCATCCCCCCAGAAAGCCACCCTCCTCCTCTCCGGTGTTGCCGGTGGGTGTAGCTGGGGTGCACCTCCTTCCTCCTGCCCTGGTCAGGTGCGAAGGGCATGGGTGAGACTGTGTCCGGCCTGAGCGGGGCAGCTTCCCCCCATTCAATCTCTTCCCCCACATCTTCCACCCAGCCCCCCAGTATCCGGTTTCCTGGCTTGATGATGTCCTCAGCAGCAACTGCCCCCCACCCTCCTTCCACCCCGCTTTCACTCCCTCAGCACAATCTCCTCCCAACTCAGACCCCCCTTCTGGAAAAGTTCTCCTACCTCCCCTCCAAAGACCCCAGCTAGATTCCATTCTTTGGCTAGACCAGGGGGTTTCCCAGCCTTCATAACTACTAAGATTGTTGGACCACCTCACTCCACCCCCATCTCCTCACTGCAGCTGCAATTTTTCTTTATCAGCTTCCTTCCTCTGTCCAGCCCACCCTTCTCACATCCTCCTGGTCTGTAAGGCCCCCAGACTAGAAGAGTGGGTTGGAAGCCACTGTGTCCACTATGCTGGAGCCAAGCAAGAACTCCTCGGTTCACATCTCACCCCCCTAAGCCCCTTGATAGTTCTGTCCATCCTGTGACCCTTGAAAGGGGTTCAGTGGTGTACCCAGGGACAAAAGCAAGAGAGGTTTAGGTCAAGTTTAATGAAAGGGGATGGAGACCCACCTGGGCAAAGATGGCGGCTGCTCCAGGAGTGGTTGGGGGCTTGGTTTTATACTGGGTGTAGTGGATGGGAGATTCCACAGGTTGCTGGAAGGCTTTGGTGGCTAGAGTCTTTCCAGGGAAACTCTTAGAGCAAAGCCAGTAGGCCTTTTGCTCTGGTAGGTGAGGTGGGGGAAGGGTTTAGGCACCTAACCAGACCAGGACCTCACCTACCTCAGTGTCTCCACCTGTGGCCAGATCCACACCAGAGAGACATGTGGAGGGGATTCTGCACAGGAGGGTCCTCTTATCTCAGCAGCCTGGGTCTACCACGGGGATGGAGGGAAGCAGCATTCCAGCCCACTCTTGGAAGGAGATGAGGAACAGTTAGACCCTGCGCTCGGGACCCCTTCTTCTGGCCTTGGCCTACATCAGGGCCAGGCTGCTTCTGACCCAGAAGGCCTCTCCTGGGTGGAAGACCTGTGCCGGCCTCTGCCACCTCCACTTCTGCCAGGTCTCCATCCTCTTTTGCTGTGAGTGCTCCCACTCCTCGGGCTTCCGGAAGGAGCTGAGGGCTGATCTTCACCTCCTGCTCCCTCTGTCCTGCTCTCCTGCCTCCATTCTCCAGCCTTCCTGCCCCCTGTTCCCTCTGAATCCCCTGCAAGGCCCTGACCCCTGCTTTGGTTTGGAATCCCAAAGTGCCCTCCTCATGAATCTCAAAGCTTCTGTCCCCTGCAGCTACCACCCATTCTCAAGCTGTCTGGATAGTGCAGGCTACTGGCTTCCTTAAAGGACAGTCTATGTGCTGGTTTGGTGTGGCCATGAAGGGGACAGGTATGTCACCCTGGGCTCTCATTTCCCTTTAACTGCAGAGAGGATTCCTCCACCCCCACCTAGCTTCACTCTCCTCAGAGCGGAAGAAGAATTCAGAACTGACTGTCCTTGGTGGTTAGCTGGCTTTGTTTCCAGGCCAGACAGAGGAGAATGATTAGTTAATGGTGTTAAGTGAAGGGAAGGGGGTGGGGTAGAGAACCCAGCTCCATGCCCAGCTCCTGGCCTGCCAGGGCAAACAGCATCCTTCAGCCATTCCCACTCCAGCCCAGCAGACAGATATGCACAGCCATCAGTTCTGGGCCCTGGGCCAGTCCATACATTCACTCCAGGAGTGGGGAGCCAAGATCCTCCTCTTCTCCCCAGGCTCCAGGCTCCAGGCCCCGGCCTGGCTGGTCAGCTTCGCATGGTCACTGGCTGGAGAAACATGCACATAAAGGACGGGTCAGCAAGGCTCCGAAAGACAAGGCTCATGTGGTTTGCCAGTCATCCCTGCGTCATCAAAATGCCACCCCAGAGCATTCTCTCAAGTCACCTGGCCATCTCTGGCAATTGCTGCCTCACCCTCCTCCTCCCCCAGCAGCAGAAAGGCTGCAGCGCTGGGCAGAGACCTCCACCCCAGACCCAGACCCCTGTGTGATGCTCCCTGGTGAAGGAGTCCCAGCAGAGGAGGAATCCTTCCCTAAGGCCAAGGTGCTGGGGGGACTTTGAGGCAAGAGCCCAGCCCCCTCCCTAGAATCTTAGTTCAAGAAGATTCTAAGATTAAAGAAGGCATAGGGAGAAGTCCAGGCTTGGGAGAAAGGGTGGCTCTGTGGCTGCCTGCACCCAGCTGCCCGCTCCCCCAGCTGCTAATCACTGGGGTTGGGGAGAGAGGGGGGCAGAGCAGTGCCACCAGGGTCCTTTCAACTTTCATCAGGAACAGCAAGTTTCCAGGGGTCAATCTGGAGACCCTGCACTCATTAACTCTGTCTTCCCCCTCTTTCCTTCATTCAGGCGAGAGGGAACTGAGTCCCAGGCAAGGCTCCATGAGTGAGGAGGGAAGAAACAGGATTCTCAAGGCCTGGGCTTGAACGAGGGTGGACACCTTGGGCTTGTGAATTTAGCCCTCTCCCTCCCTTCTCTGGTCAAAGACGCAATTTCAGGAGCTTGGGTTTGAAGGGCCAGCCCTGAAGGCACCATCTCCACTCTCCCAGTATGGGTACCTCAGGGTCTGTGGAACCTGGCACAGGGTTCTTTCCCCAAAGCTGCCAGGACTGCAAGGCTCAGGGGCAGGGACAGGCCGGTAGCAGCTGCAGTGGCGCAGTCATTCTGGGAAGCGACCTGAGTCTGGCCCGATTTCTCTGTGGCAGGGGAGAGGATCCTGAACGGGAGGCCCCTTGGGGATACCAAGGACCAGATCAGCTGCTGCTCCTGCAGCAGGTCCCCCAGGTCTACATGAGCTGAGCACGGGTGTTGCTGGCTACGACCCAGGGCGACTCTGGGCATTCAGGCCAGCTTCTCCTCTCTGCTGCCTGGGCCAGTCAGCTCAGCTCCTAGACACCTGTCACTGGCCTCAGCCTTCCCAAGCCAGGGGCCGGGAGGCCGGCTCCAGTCCTCCTCGGGCGGCGTTTCTGGGCGCAGCTCAGCGACTCGCCACGCCAGGCCCTCCCCCTAGGGCTGCGGCGCGCGGGGCGGGAGCGGGGGGCTGCGCGGGGCGGGGCGGGCCCTGGCGCTCCGGGCCCCCTCCCCCGCCCCCCTGACGTCAGCCCCCAGCCGCCGAGAGCTGCTCACTTGGCTCGCGCCCTCCGGCCGGGAAGCATGGGGCTGCTCGGGCTCGTCTGCGCTTTCTTGCTCGCCGCCTGCTGCTGTCGCCGCGCCGCGGGTGAGTGCGCTGGGGGTCCGGACCGGACGGAGATCCTCGATGTAGCGTGAGGGGAAGCAGAGCTGGCAGCGCGGCGGGGTCAGGGCTTTGCGCCCCGTGGGGCGCTCCTCCTGGCCGGGTCCCCGACCCCCGGGCGCCTTGCGCGCGTGCAACTCTTCTTTGAGCCAGTTAGCAGCATCCATTCTAGAGTATCCCAGGAGCAGGACTGGGAAGCGGGCGAGGAGGCTGATACCGGCAGCCGGGAGGGGTGGAGCTGAGCCCCTTGGGACGCTGGGGGGAGTTGTCCCTCAGGTGTTTACTCTGGAGGCCCGAAGTTGGAGCCGTGGCCGGAGGCGCAGCTAGAGCGCATCCCCAAATCCTGAATTCCGCGCCCTCCTGTTGCTGGAAAAGGCAACATCCTTTGCTGGAGGGGTGCGCCGACCCTCCTCCTCCCACTCCCGCCTGGGCATCACGCCAGGCTGGAGGTGAGCGAGAAGGGGAGGGATGGTGGCTTCCGCCTGAGCTGGGCGTTGGCAGGGTTGGGGGAGCGGCGCGGGTCGCCTCTACCTCCCTGGGTGACTGGGTCACAGGTGGCAGAGACGAGGGATGGAGGATTGCCAGAGTGGAAGCGCCCGCAGGCTTATTTTGGGGACCAGATTCACGTACACAGAGCGCCCAGGCGCCTCGGAGCGTTTCCCTGGGTCCGCGGAGTAGCGGGCGCTCCCGGGTCCACGCTGCCCTTGTATGGCCGCAGCGGTCGCGTGTTTTTCTCTTGGCTCCCATTCCTTGGTCCCAGCTGCTGCCCGGCTGGGGAAGGGGCAGGCTAGGCCATACCCAGATCGCTGGACTCATGCCCAGTGGCAACCATGTCCCTGGGGTACTACAGCCTCCCTGGCTGACTGCATTTCTGGGGAAAGGGCTAACTCGGGCTCCACAGCTGCAGCAGATCCAGCTCCGGGTAGCAAGTCAAGGATCTGAGGCCTCTGGTCTGGGTTGAAGACCACTCCACCTGCCCTCCTTGTCCCAGAGCCAGCCCAAGGCAACAGCCCAGGCAGCCCAGAATCCAGCCAGATGGTGTCGAGTGACATCACCTCTCCACAGGGCTGGCAGCATGCTGGCACCATTGATGTCACTCCTACCCACTGCCTGGCCCTTGCCCTGACCCCAGGGGTAGAGGCTGGCCCCTCCATACTCACCAGACTCCCAGGATGGGGTCCCCTGAGTGTATATTTGCAATGTTCATTGAGTTACTGCTTAGGGAGTATGAGACGGGAGCTTCTGCTCAGAGAGGCCCCTTGTGTCTTATAGTGGATTTGTGGAGGGAATTTGGGGGGGAAAAAGGTAGAGTAGTGACGTCTTTCCTTGTGGGGTGGGGACACAAAGGGGCCTGTGTGCCCCAGCCTGGCACATGCCTTGCATTCCCACACTCTGAGCTCACTGAGAGAGGAGCAGGCCTGGAAGGACAGGGGCCTTCCTCTTGGCCCAGAGCCTGGGTTGCCCCTCTCTGCCCCTCTGCCAGCCTCAGCTGGGAGGTGCCTGTACTCTGCTCCAAGGACCAGGGATCTCCTGGACTGGGAGAGGGCTGGCCCTGTTGTCAGGGTAGTGGGGGATAAGGAGTGGTTGAGGGTTAGGAGAGGACAGGGCCCTCTTGAGACCCTCCAAGTGGCAGGAGGGACAGCTGCAAGGAGCTCTGGGAGGGAAGGGGATCCATCAGCTGGAGCTGACACATCTGCTGGGGCGGTGTGCCTCTCTCTCTCCCCAGGTGTGCCTAGAGAGGCTGAGCGGCCAGTGCCTGAGCTGGTGGAGGTGGAAGTTGGAAGCACCGCCCTTCTGAAGTGCGGCCCCTCCCATGCCCAAGGCAACTTCAGCCACGTGGATTGGTTTTCTGTGAGTGCTTGGGCTCCTGAGAGCTGCTGGGGTGGGAAGCACCCCATCATGTAGCCCCAGGACCCCTACCTTCTCTCTGTCCTTTCCTTGTAGGTCTACAAGGAGAAGCCGACCCCCATCTTCCGCGTGCGCCAGGGCCAGGGCCAGAGTGAACCCGGGGAGTACCAGCACCGGCTTAGCCTTCAAGGCAGAGGGGGTGCTCTGGCCCTGACTCAAGTCACCCCCCATGATGAGCGTGTCTTCCTGTGCCAGAGCAAACGCCCTCAGTCCCAGGAGCACCGCATCCAGCTCCGGGTCTACAGTGAGTCACCCCTATTCCTGCCTTCTGGGTAGTATGGATAGTAGGAAGTGGTAGTCCCATGCCCCTGCCCCGCCTCTTCCCTTGTAGAAGCTCCGGAGGAGCCAGACATCCAGGTCAATGTCTTGGGCATCCCTGTGAACAGTGAGGAGCCTGAGGAGGTGAGAAATGCCAGGCTGGCTGGTGGTAAGCAGAACTAGAATGTGGCTCGGAGGGGGCTCAAGTAGGGAGACTCACTCCTTGTCCTCCTTAGGTTGCTACCTGTGTGGGGAGGAATGGGTACCCCATTCCCCAAGTCATCTGGTACAAGAATGGTCGGCCTCTGAAGGAGGAGAAGAACCGTGAGTAGCCCTTTCTGCTCTTAGAAGCCATGCTTGTGGCACCAGCAAGGGCCCCTGTGCATTTTCTCTTTACCTAAAGCAAAATTATACAAGTGATGCTTGAAATTCTTTTCATAAAAATACAAGCTATACAAGAAATCTAGAAGGAAAAGTTTCTTCCTGCCCCAGACCTCCTCCCAGAAGTAACCTCTACTTTCACTGTGTCTTCTTTCAAGCCTATTTCTGTATCTGCTCATATATATAAATATTTCTAGAAATGTATCGGCTTTAGTTTTTAATTCTCTAAATCAGTGGTCCTTAACCAGGGGTGACCTCCCCCCGAGGGGATATTTGGCAATGTCTGAAGATACTTTTGGTTGTCACAAGTAGAGGGAGGGCTACTGGCATCTAGTGGGTACAAGTCAGGGATGCCACTAACATCCTGCAGTGCACAGGAAAGCTTTCACAGTAAAAAATTAATTTGTCCCGGGCGGCACCTGTGGCTCAGTGAATAGGGTGCCGGCTCCATATACTGAGGGTGGCGGGTTCAAACCCGGCCCTGGCCAAATTGCAACCAAAAAATAACCCGGCGTTGTGGCAGGCGCCTGTAGTCCCAGCTACTCGGGAGGCTGAGGCAAGAGAATCGCTTAAGCCCAGGAGCTGGAGGTTGCTGTGAGCTGTGTGAGGCCACGGCACTCTACTGAGGGCCATAAAGTGAGACTCTGTCTCTACAAAAAAAAAAGAAAAGAAAAAAAAATTAATTTGTCCCAAACATCATTAGTGCTCAGGCTGAGAAACCCTGATCTAAGTGGTATTTTATGGTGTATATTGTCCTTTGGTATAATCTTTCCAGGTCAGTCTGCTAACGTTCCTGATTGGTGCAACTATCAAGGCAGTTTTCCATGCTGTGTCTGTAGGACAGTTAACCATCACCCTGTTAGTGGCTGTCTAGAGGGTTTCTCATTTTCCTTCATCATTGTGGCATTCTTTGCACACATCCTTGCACATGTGCCGATGTACAAATGTTTTTCTAGGGCAGATACTGAGGGTAGATACTTTGACCAAGTAAAAGTGCTGGGTTGAAGGGTCCTCCGGCTTACATTTGTCCCTGGCCCTCTACAGGGTACAGGAGTCTCTTTAGATGACCCTCCACCCCCACCAACACTTGTGGAGGCCACAGAGTGGGTTTGGAGGTGGGGCTGAGGCTGAGCCAATTTCCCCTTCCCCAGGGGTCCACATTCAGTCATTCCAGACCGTGGAGTCGAGTGGTTTGTACACCTTGCAAAGTATTCTGAAGGCACAGCTAGTTAAGGAAGACAAAGATTCCCAGTTTTACTGTGAGCTCAACTACCGGCTGCCCAGTGGGAACCACATGAAGGAATCTAGGGAAGTCACGGTTCCTGTTTTCTGTGAGTACTAACCTGTCCCTCGGCTCACGAGGGCTGAGCCTGTTGGCCTCTCCTCATCCAGACCAGGGTCAAGTTAGACTTGAGAGCAACCTTCTATGCCTATACAGACCCGGCAGAAAAAGTGTGGCTGGAAGTGGAGCCTGTGGGAGTGCTGAAGGAAGGAGACCACGTGGAAATCAGGTGTTTGGCTGATGGCAACCCTCCACCCCACTTCAGCATAAGCAAACAGGTGCGGAGGTCTTTGTGCTGGGTGCTGGCAGGTGCAGGCAGAAGGTGTGCTCCATTCACCCCTCCAATCTCCCCCAGAACCCCAACACCAGGGATATGGAAGAACAGATAACCAATGACAATGGGGTCCTGATCTTGGAGCCTGCCCAGAAGGAACACAGTGGGCTCTATGAATGTCAAGGCCTGGACTTGGAGACCATGGTATCGCTGACGAGTGAACCACAGAAGCTGCTGGTGAACTGTGAGGGGCTGGGGACCCAGGACAGGGGAATCAGGCTGGGGCAATAGGAAACTGGTCCTGCCCTGCCCAGGCTGACACTAATAATATGCCCCCAGATGTGTCCGATGTCCGAGTGAGTCCCACAGCCCCCGAAAGCCAGGAAGGTAGAAGCCTCACCCTGTCCTGTGACGCAGAAAGTAACCAGGCCCTTGAGTTCCAGTGGCTCAGAGAAAAGGTACCCAGGCGAGTCTGGGGTTGTGGCTGAGAGGCAATGGGGTAAGGGGTGGGTAGGGCTGGGGGTGACAGCAGCTTGCTCTTTCCCAGACCCTCTGACCCATCTCTCAACTCCAGACAGGCCAGGTGCTGGAAAAAGGGCCTGTGCTCCAGTTACAAGACTTGAAACGGGAGGCAGGGGGAGGCTACCGCTGCATGGCCTCTGTGCCCACCATACCTGGCCTGAACCGCACACAGCTGGTCAACGTGGCCATTTTTGGTGAGGCCTTCTAAGCAGAGACCAGGTCACCCCAAGTTGGGCAGTTTTAAGTTCTTTGAGGATGAACAGCCAACTGCTGCCCTGGGGTGCTCTGGTGGGAGGGGAAGAGGGCTAATCTGCTGCTTGACCCTTACCTACCTTCCCAAGGGCCCCCATGGATGGCATTCAAGGAGAAGAAGGTGTGGGTGAAAGAAAATACTGCGCTGAATTTGTCTTGTGAAGCATCCGGACATCCTCGGCCTGTCATCTCCTGGAACGTCAATGGCACAGTGAGCAGGCCTGTCTTAGCTGCCATGCTCTTAATCCCTGCCCAGGCTTTGCAGGGGGGACCAGTGATCTCCCCACCCGCTGAGCTGCCCACTTCCTTGCAGGCAAGCGAACAAGAACAAGATCTGCAGCATGTCCTCAGCACCCTGAATGTCTTTGTGACCCCAGAGCTGCTGGAGACAGGCGCTGAATGCACGGCCTCCAACTCCCTGGGCAGGAACACCACCATCGTCCTCCTGGAGCTGGGTGAGGGCCGCAGCCCTGCAGAGGATGGCAGGGGCACGCCCAGGCTCGGGCACTAACCTGTGCTTCCCTAACCCGCCTCCCTCTGCCTCCTAGTCAATTTAACCACCCTCACACCTGACTCCAACAAAACCACTGGCCTCAGCACTTCCACTGTCAGTCCTCATGCCAGAGCCAACAGCACCTCCACAGGTAAGCCAGGCCTGGCAAGAGAATGGGCTGTGCCAGGGCATCCTTTCTGCCCTGTGCCTCCCTCCCCAAGAGCCCTGCTGAGAGAGGTGAGTGGCAGCCCATCTTCTGTCAGCCCTGGGCTGGGAGGGACAGCAATGGCAACCCGGCAGCCTGGGGCAGACAGTAAGTAGGATTGTCTTTGTGCAACAGAGAAGAAGCTGCCAGAGCCAGAGAGCCAGGGTGTGGTCATCGTGGCTGTGATTGTCTGCATCCTGGTCCTGGCCCTGCTGGGCGCCGTCCTTTACTTCTTCTACAAGAAGGGCAAGCTGGCGTGTGGGCGGTCAGGCAAACAGGAGATGTAAGCTGGCACTGGGTCCCCTCCCACCTGCTACCCAGCTTGCTGCCTCCTCAGACATTCCGCGCCTGCCCCAGAGCCCACCCACCCCTTAGGAGCAGGAGTGGGACGCTGGGTCCAGGTGCTCCCCGCTTCACTGCCCACTACACAGCCTCATCAGCCACACCTTCTCCTTTCTCCTTCCTGGCTCTGTCCCCAGAGCACCAGAGAGCCCATCACCCACCCACATCCTTCCCAACAGGCCCTCCCCTGCCCTTGCCCTTGAGGTGCCAACCTCTTGCCTCCCTCCCTCCTCCCAGCACGCTGCCCCCGTCTCGTAAGAGCGAATTTGTAGTTGAAGTTAAGTCAGATAAGCTCCCAGAAGAGATGGGCCTCCTCCAGGGCAGCAACGGAGACAAGAGGGCTCGAGGAGACCAGGTAGGAGGCGGCTCCTGTGGAGAGGGCAGCAGGGCTAACGGTTCTAACTCTTCCCACTCTTCATCCTTCTTTGTCAGAGGTAGGGAGCAGGCCCCATCTTGCCTTCTTAGTACTCCTCCCAGATAGCGGGCTGAGGCAAGTGGCTAACAGACTCCAGAGTAGCGGTTCTCACCCTGTGGGTCACGACCCACAGGAACTGTATTAAAGGGTTGCGGCATTAAGGTTGAGAACCACTGCCCTAGAGAAAGCCTGATGGCCAGGACACTGTCCCCTCACCATCACCTTTCCCTGAACAATGCCCGTGGCTCTGGGCACTAGACGTGAGGTGTGGCCTTCATTTCACCAGGGCAGTCAGATGTGGGAACTGCACCCTCCCTCCCCAGCCCTCCACACCGGCCCTTGCTTCTTCCCTCAAGGCTTCTGCACCAAGTTCATCAGCTTCTGCTTCAATCCCTCCTTCCTCTCAGTGCTCACACCTTCAATGCTGGGTACCATCTCCATGTTCCTTTCTTACGTCTCCTCTCTACCTGATTTCAGGGAGAGAAATACATCGATCTGAGGCATTAGCCACTGGAATCACGTTCAACTCCCTTCCCCAACGTGGAACACCCACAGCTCCCTGCTCTTCCCCCAGCCAAAGCCTTCAAGGGACTGCAGAGAAGACACCGCACCAGCTTGCCTGCAGTCCCCCTTTCAGAGGACCAATGGGCTAGGGGTGGAGCTGTCCTGAGAACCTGGAGGCCACCTTTCCAGGGACCAGTCCCCTACATCTTTGTTATGTGCTCACTCCAGGGAGGGGGCCTCAGTCTGCCGAGTGGGTAGGAGAGTTTCTGACAGAACGTGTTTTCTCTTTTTACATATTATGGCTGTAAATACCTGTCTTTCTGCCAGCAGCTGAGCTGGATAGCCTCTGTGAGCTGGTTCCCTGCCCCAAAGGCTGGCTTCAGCAATCCATTCCCGCCACCCGAGAGGATGCCCGCGAGCCCAGCACCTGCTCGTTGCTCATGTTGCTCACACTGGCTCTACAGAGTATCCAAGCAGTGCCTAGAAGCAACTAAGTGTCACTGCTGCCACGTTCATGAGTCTCTGTTGTGACACTGTGCAGAAGCCAGGAACTGGTGACATTCCTTAAAAGATAACGTCCTTGCAGTGAAGAAACCAGGCACTGTTTTTGAGTCAAGGCAAACAAGCCTAAGAGGTGGGGATAGAGAAAGATGGTCCAGTGTCCTTTATGGGAAACGAGGCCACAGTTATATTCACATCAACTTCTACAAACAGATCTGGGGGCCCAGACTCTAGAAGGGCCCATATGGCAAAATGGTACTTAGGGATGAGAAACAGGGGCCTGGCTAGAGCTTTGGGGGAGTATGTAAGCACACGTATGTGTGTCTGTGTATATATATATGGTTTTGTTAGGTTATGTGTAAATTTGAAAATTGTTTCCTTTTTATATATATATATATGAAAAATAAAGCTTAAGTGTCCCAGAAATCTTACATTTGTTTTTATTCATCATGAGTACCAAAGGAAACTGGGACCTCTGGAATTACAACTGCACCAAAAGGAAGGCATAAACCCTCCACAGTCGGCCACCTCTGCTTCTGGACACAGTTCCAGTTCTCCTGCAGAGGTGGTCACTCTCCCTCTAGGCCACTGGTTCTCAACCTTTCACAGCCCTTTAATACAGTTCCTGTGGGTCTCGACCCACAGGTTGAGAACCACTGCTCTAGGCAGCTTGTAGGGCCTGCAGGCTGTTGGCCAGGAGCCATCCCCTTTCCTATCACTTAGAATTGCTCTCGAGGCAGTAGTACAGACCCACTGTGATGATGAGGGAAATGGGCCTTGGCATCTGGTCCTATAGCTACCTCGTGAATCACCCTGCCACCCCACCCCCACCCCCACCCCAAATGAGCATGAACACCATCTGCTACAACAAAAGAAACTTTATTTAAAAATATTTTTTACAGACATGGATGCTTGAAAAAGCTCTTTAGTTAACTGTATGGAAATGAAAAAAATTAATAAATAACATTAGTATAACAGACCTCTAAACATTAATACATTGGCCAAACAAAATGGACTTAAAATGAATGAAAATGAATCTTAAAGCTCTGCTATTCTCTGTAAGAATATTTACCTTCTGTTTTTCTTATTCTTTACAGGTAAGAATGATTAAATACTGCTAATATAAATTTTTTTATATTAATGACACATTTTTAAAATAGTCCATGAAAATCTCATCTAAGTGTTTGTTTTGTTTTCTTCTTAACACTGATATACAAATTGGGACTCTTCATTCTAGAGAAAGCATCAAGTTTTCTCTAGCCCCACCCAGGCCAAGAATTTCAGAATCTTGAATAAGGAGGACTTTTAAAAAGAATTGTTTCTATCTTTCAATTCTTAGTTAAAGGCAGGGAAAAACTGAGGAAAGGGTAAGAGATAAGTAAAATGTCATTATAGAGAAATTTTTTTTCCTTTTTTTGCTAAAACCTACAATGGTCACAATACCAAGGACAGGTTTCTGGTATGTGTTCCTTGCTGCCCTTCCCTGGGGAAAACTAGACCCTGTGGAGGGCAAAAGTTGCTTAATGCTTTAAGTCCGAAGCCTTCAAAGTAAAAGGAAAGCCACGTCTAATGAAAGGAGGCAGGAAGTGTAGACCAGTTCAGGATCCAGCAAAAACACCAACAAATGAACAACCTCCCCTTCTTAGGGAGTCCATCCTACACTTCTCCACGCAGCTGGGTAATTAATAACATGAGGAGGCTGGGACACTTGGAATGGTCTAGGGTATACCTGGAAAATTATGGAACATTTGTCTCTTCTTGCAGGAGACAAAGCATTCAACCTGATAACTAAGCTGCTCACTGGGAAGAACCAAATGATTCCAGGGTACAACGCTGCTTTCTTCCAAAGCAGCATTGTGGCAGGGAAAAAGGTCCACTGACACACTGTACCTGCATGCCACCTCTCCACTCACAGAGAGCACTCCTTCCTGTCCCCTAGACTCTAGGGACTAATGACACTCAAGGTAGAGGAGCTCAGACTCTGGTATTTCCATATTAAGTCCTAAAATGCAGCCTGGGATACAGTGCTGCCTTAGCAAGGCACAAAACATTTGGCTTTTTTTTTTTTTTTTCAGTGTGCTAAAAATTGTTTTGTTTTGAATAAAGGAAAAAGATATATAAGGTTAAAAATCCCAAGTCACCACAGCCAGAAAGCAGATGTAGGAGGTACCTCATAGTTGCCATGCCCCCAGCACGTTTCAGCAGGAAGCCAGGCGGCGTCCACTCTCAAGGGCACAGCACTGTAGGCTTACCCAGACAGCAGGAGAGCGCATGCGGTCTGCAAACTCAGAAGCAGTTCTTTGCATTTTAAGCTTTAAGACAGCCATAAGCATGGCTACCCTCACCCACAACAGGGTCAGAGGTAGGTAGGGAGGAGGGAACTGACAACATTGGCACCCGGTGCGCCCCACTTCTGGGCCTGAGCCTGGAGATGGTGCAAGGCCTGAGGAGCTGCACACGGCACGCGTTGAGCAACACTCCTCTCTGGCCTTCTGTCCGCTTCAAGGGTTGCAGGAGAACTTGTGAGAAACGACGTGGAGGGCCTCTCTCGTCTATTTGGGGGACTGAATTGGGATATAGGGCCGGGCAATCAGAACTCTGCTGATCTGCCAAACCAGCAGGAGAGCTGAGGTCGGCTTAGGCGGTTGCTCTGTACAAATACAGGGAGTGATCCGGCCGCACTTTTCTCAAGCACTGTAGTAGGGGAGGGGCAGCGAGAGCTCCAAACAGCTGCTAGTCCCCAGCTGGCCCTTCAACACTGTCTTCCATGTGCCTCTGAATGAACGTGCAGGGCTTGCTCTCCCACCCCTGTTTTCCCACCTCTTACTCCTGTGCTACTTTCCAGAACCCAGAAACACTGGTACTTCCCCTTGAAACCAACCCAGATTTCCTGGGACACTGTGAAGGCACATAGCACTGCTGTCCCTCTGCTCCTTAATTTGGGAGCCTCAACGAGAATATCCGATGCAAAGTCTGACGAACCACCCTCCTCATGTGCCTTGATGCGTATCTTTGGATTAGAAGGTTATTTCTGTGTGTATCAAATGACTAGTAGTTTAAAAAAGTTTTGAGTAAGGCAGTATGAAATGCCTTATAATTCAAGATAGGATCTTGGATGAGATAAATATAAAAGATTGAGGCAAGCAGAAATATAGTTTTTAAGAAACTAAAACATACAGGACGACAACAAAAGTAACTGGCCAGGGAGGACACAGGTATCCTGTCCAAAGAGCTCTGAGTAAAAACTATGCCAGACAGAAACCTGTATTTAATTTATATCCTGGCAACTGTTAGAGATTCTTACTAACTCTGGCAAAGTAGTTTTGAGGTACCTAGGAAGGCCTGCCTAAGAAAATGACTGCAGCGCTCCCTTCACCTAGGAGGAACAAATTGCAGGAGAATGAATGAATGTGTTTCCAGCATTAAAACCTGACGAGAGGCCAGAAGTCCATGGGTAGTGGCTACAGTGGAATCTGTTATTGGAGTCTGCTCTCTATGGAACATGAAAGAAGGCGAAAGACCTGAGGTTGAGTGGAGGTTAAGGAATACCACCCAGGAACAGACTTGCTCCAGAACAGGACAGACTGGTCCTAAAGAGGGAAGTCAGAAATCTTGGATGCCAAGACTGACAAAGGGAAGAAAAGCAGGAACTAAGGATTTCCTCGGGGTCCCAGACACTCTCCCATGACTGCCTTTCCACTCTCGAAAAAGCAGGACAATACCAGCTTTGCTCCCAGGGGGGAAGCCTTTTTAGGTTATCTATGGAGTCTTTACTCGTGTCTCTGAGAACCTCCCCTCCCAGCTGAAGATGTGTGCTGCTGCTGCTGCCGCCCACACTGTGCCGTCTCTACTCTCCCCACCAAGGCCGACGGGTCAGGGGTAGACACATCTGCTGTGTGTGCTGGGCTGAGTGTATTCTTTCTTAAGAGTAAGAACTATGAAGAACTGGGAATCTGTTCATGGTAATCCTCAGAGCTGGAAGGCTGTACGGGCCTGAGGATTGGGGTGCTTGATAAACAGGTTGTGAGGCACAGGAAAGGACAAAGTATAGAACTTCACAGTTCCGGCTCCATTCAAGAACAACTCCACACCCATCCTGGATGCCATGAGATACCCTGCATCCTCAACTCCCCCTCACCCCTGTCCTTTTTTAGCTTGAACATTCCTGATTCTTACATCCAAGGATCCCTAACCAGGACAGTCAAAAATACAACCTTGACCTTCTTCCACCCTCCTCTGTACATTAAGTAGTTACATGTATTCCTAAAGAATGATTGCCAGTGTAGACTGAGATCAGTGTAGGAAAAGTAATGGTTTATGCTATGTTAGCAGAATGCTTTAAACTGAACTTGTAAAGCTTTAAGGTCTGGTAGAATGATGTGCTGACATCATTATATGACACACCATATGCTTTAGGGCCTCTAAGCTCCCCACTCCAGGAGGTAAAGACATTTAGAGAAGTGACTGAGTTCAATCTCTATTACTGTCCAGCTCTTGGAAGACCAAATAACTGTTGAAGATCAGGACCCAAAGGCAGATGCCCACCCCTTCCCCATACCTCTAGCCCTTCTGGAAAGTTTGCTGAAAGATTAGAAAACAAATTTCAAACAGTATGGGAGATGGTGACAGGTCCCAAAGGGCAGTAAGGAAACTTTCCCAACCAAGGGGATCAGGGACACAAGCAGCTCAGTAAAAAGACCAAGGAAGGCACTCAATTGGAACAGGGACTGTGGGCAGACACTTGGCGCCAACATTTAATGCCCTACTGTGTGACTCACAGACAACAGACTCCTCAACCCACCAAACAGATTCCAATGAAACACATGATAATGGCAGGCACCCATGCTCTTACACCAAAGAGGACAGCTCCATCAGGAAAGTAAGTCTATAAAAAAGACCTGTGAGTAAAAATCACACAAGCTTATGGGGAAGAGTTATTTTAGGGGCAAATGCAATTGCTGAGACAGCCCAAGTACAGTCCTCCAACATCAGTGAACTACAATGTGGCAGCAGGGAAGAACACAGCTGGCATTTCTGGCACATGGTAATCACTCAAACATGTGCTGAGGGAATAGACCATGCCAGCCAGGCCAACGGGCAGAATGCTATTATTCAGTGAAGCGGTCACTCTCGGGTCAGAAAGGCCAATAGCAAGACGGGGGACTTAAGACTTTGGGAAGAAGGTCTACAGCTTTCTGCATTTCAATAATGTGAGGTAGGAGAATATTCTGTATTAATGCCACTGCAGATTATCCACAAAAAGGACTAGCTCTTACGGGGAATATATAGCTGGTCCCTAGTTCTTACAAGCAAGTTTTGTTACAAAAATTCATTTGTAGGTTTGCTGTTTGGACCATAAAACACATTTTATGTTTATAGAGGAAACATATATTTTAAGTATGAGGAACAGCAATGCACTCACCCTAAAAAAAAAAAAAATTTTTTTTTTTAACCCATAAAACCACTAAATGATACTAATGAAGTACACCCCACACCCTGGGCCCTAGGGATGCGGGTCTGTGAGAAGAGAAGGAGAAGGCAGTGGCATTGGCCTGTAATCCCAACTGCTCCACAGGCTGGGGCGGAAGGAGCATTTGAGCCCAGGAGTTCGAATCCAGCCTGGGCAACAAGGTGAGACCTTGTCTCTAAAAACAAAATTAAAAAATTAAAAAAAAAAATAAAAAGAGAAAGAGAAAGAGTGGAAGATGATGTGCAGTGGGGGTTGGAGAGGAAAGGGGGCTGGTAAAAGAGAATGACCTCCACAGGCAGAAATCACTACTTACATAAACACTAACAGATAGGTGCTGACATGATAAGCTGCCCAGCCTGTTATTTAAGGCAGGGAGGTATCTATCAGAGAGCCCACAGGCTTCTTCCACTTTAAGAATCCTCTACTTCAGTGGAAGGAGTAGGAAGGAGCAGATGGAAAAGTCCAGGCCTGCCCGCTGCTCAGCAATGAGGCAGGCAGGCTCTAGAAAGCAACCCAGGAGGAGACAGGAAAAGGAGGAAATTGGGCTGCACAACATAGCCTGATGTATAGGAGAAAAAGGAAAGTATGAAAGTACGTTTAGTTTGGTTTTTTGAGACACAGTCTCACTTTACTGCCCTTGGTAGAGTGCCATGGCATCACAGCTCACAGCAACCTCAATCTCTTGGGCTCAAGAGATTCTCTTGCCTCGGCCTCCCAAATAGCTGCAACCATAGGCGCCAGCCACAACACCCAGCTATTTTTAGAGACGGGGTCTTGCTCTTGCTCAGGCTGGTCTCAAACTCATGAGTTCAGGCGATCCACCAGCCTCAGGCTCCCAGAGTGCTAAGATTACTGGTGTGAGCCACTGCACCCAGCCACAAGTGGGTTTTTGACCTTACCAATCAATGGTTTTTAATTAGGAGGCGGGCAGCCTGTTCACAAAAGGATAGTTTGAGTTCAATTCAGAACAGAGCTCAAGAACTGAAAACTGTTGTACAAATGGAGAATAAAGAATGGATTATTTGTACCTAAGTCAAAGGAAAATGTAAGAAGTTAAACTTTTGAGAATATCCCCCAAACAAGAGCCATGTCCTCAGGCTGATCTGGCTATCTCAGGCGTGGACCTAGGTGTGTCCTCAGAGCACCAAAGGAAACCTTCATGAAATGGTCCCAAACCTTGAATGTCTGCAAACACACACCTGACAAACTAACACTTAAGTCTATCAGCCATGCACACGCCCAACACTACGACCTAGCACTTCAGTTTCAGGGTTGGCTCAAAGAGCTACCTGGTAATCAGTTAGGAAAGGAAAGGATGAAACTGCCTGTAGCCTGTATAGGACGGGCAATAATCTCTACCAAAGATTTGGATGCACTGCAAGGGCAAAAGATATGCAACCAGTGCTTTGTCTTCTTTTTTTTTTTTTTGAGACAGAGTCTCACTCAGTTGCCCTGGGGTTGAGTGCCGTGGCCTTATAGCTCACAGCAACCTCAAACTCTCGGGCTCAAGTGAGTCTCTTGCCTCAGCCTCCAACTAGCTGGGACTGTAGGCACCCACCACAATGCCTGGCTATTTTTTAGAGACAGGGTCTTGTTCTTGCTCAAACTGGTCTCGAATTCCTGAGCTCAAGCAATCTGCCAGCCCCAGACTCCCAGAGTGCTGGGATTACAGGCATGAGCCTGGCCTCAATGCTTTGTCTTTTTCATAGACCTTCAGACTATGGACAACATCTGCAGAGAAAGAGAAACTGCAATATGGATAGGCTTAGAAACTGCCGCCATTTTTTCCCAGTTCTTCGACTAGGGCCTTCAATATTTAAACAAAATGTAAAACAGAATGTTACCTCTAATGAAACCCTGTATGTACAGGCTTTTAGAAGTAGACAGTAGTCTACTATTTCCTACTCACTGACACTTTCCCTTACCACCACCCCAACCTCAACTGAGGACCCCCGCACCTGATGGTAGGCTCTGTTCTTTTCTTTTCTTCCCTTTTTTTGCTTTATTATTATTTTCTTTTTTTTTTTTTGTAGTTTTTTTTTTTTCTGGCTGGGGCTGGGTTTGAACCCGCCACCTCTGGCATTTGGGGCTGGTGCCCTACTCCTTTGAGCCACGGGCGCCTCCCTATTATTATTTTCTTTTAAAGAGACAGCATCTTTCCAGGCTAGAAAGTAGTGGTGTCATCATCCCAGGTCACTACAATCTTGAATTTCTGGGCTCAAGCAATCATCCAACCTCAGTTTCCCAAATAGCTGGGACTACAGACATGAGCCACCATGTTCAGCTCATGTTTTTATTTTTTGTAAAGATGGGGGGGGGTGGTCTATGTTGCCCAGGTGGTCTTGAACTCCTGGCCTCAAACCATCCTCCTACCTTGGCCTCCCAAAGTGCTGGAACTATAGGCATGAGTCACCACGCATGGCCAGCTATACCATTTTCTGTTTGTAGAGGAGGCAGAAGGTATCCATGGCAAATCAACACAATGTCCTGTACTGTCCACTCTGGGAATATGAATAGCTCTAAAGCCAGTGGCTAAAACCAAAAGATCTAGGAGTAGCTAAATGCCAAGAGAAAGTTGGAACAAGGTGAAACTCTAAAGATGACAAGACTAGAAAGAAAACTAATGGGGGTTGTCAATGTCTGCCTGAATCTAAAGACAAAAGCATGATTTAGATTCTGTGGAAGGGAAGGCTTGCTTGTGACGCTGAAGAAGTTTACACTTCCTAGGCAAGTCAGGAAAAGGCTCAGGACAGAGAACTCACCAAACTCGAGGGATCATTTACCAGGGCATTAAATAACTAACTAATTGATTCTCTAAACTGGACTCTCAATCTCCTTTATGAACTTGCAATTACATAAACTGCCAGGCTTTCTCCATGTTGTCTTTGATTATAGTGAAGTAATTATTCACCAAATGATGTCTAATTACTGTGAAGAACACAGTAATTAAAGAGTATATACAGGACCTAAGGTAAAGAGGAAAGGGAAGGAAAGGAGGAAAGAGACGTTACATTCCCAAAGCCATAGGCACAAAAAAACCCAAGTCACTGGTTGGCATCAGTGCAGGAAGGTGCGGATTATCAGCTACATGTTGTGCTGCCATGGGTGTTACCAGTATTCCATAAAAAGGGCAAAGAAAAACATCATTTCTGAACATCTAACCTGGCTCATGTTCAAAGGAAGACACCCTATAAGCTGCAATTAATTCACTGGGAGGAAAAATGAACAGATAAATATCCTTACTAACTCTTTTGTGCATTTAAATAGCACGTGAATGAAGCTTCCCAAAAAAACTTCATGGTATTTGGGCCAGAAAGTTATCCTGGAAACAAATGTTCTTCCCTTCCCATTGAGTAGAAAGACTCATGACCTACATCAGAGCACAGACCTGGCAGCAAGGCAACACACTCCCACAGACTATTTTCTGGGGAGGGCATGGAATGTATTTGAAGGCCTCTATCTCGAATCAGTCATTATGTAATTAGGGTAATGAAAACATCTCATCTTCACGAACTCAATGTTCCTATAGGAACAGCGCTTTTGGAGTGACCAGTGTTAGCTTCTAGTATCAAACATGACTATAATGATACAGCAACAGTACTTTCCTCCCACCTCGCTACCAAACAAACCAACACCATCACACATAATAAAAAACATCCCATAAGCTCCTTGGCCTCAGTAAGGCTGGTCATAGCAAACCCACTGCCAATGACAGAATACCAAGGAGAAGGAAGAGAGGAGGAGGAGGAAAAAGTTGATAGAGGAAAGAACAGAGGCAGGGTGTTCTAAAATGTTCTAAAAATGTAAGACTTCAGCTATGCACTTGATAATCTAAGCCAAAGGGGAGTGTTGAAGTTGTAACACACACTAGGGTTGGGTATAATACCACAGTAGATGGAAGTCTTTAAAAGATTCCTTCTAAACCTCTTGTGCTAATTCCCTGCCTGGGATTAACACACGCAGCAGGTTAATCCTATAATCACAAGGATACACACAACCACAGGCAGACAGACAGACACTTAGCCACATCCTTAACCCAGGAAAGTCTTAAGTCCCCAGTTAAAATCTACAGCACAATACTTATCTACGCGGCTTTCTGGACTGTTACCCAGGTAGGTTACCATGTAATAATATCCACACCTTCTCTCAGTGGGGACTGAAGGGCACCCTCAAATGCACTCTCAAGACCCATAAAACAACAAAACATACTAGCTGCTCCATTTTCATTCCACTGCTTTGAAATCTTGGAACCACAGATGTGATATCCCACAGAGAGGGCAAGACTTCACTGTTAAGTCTCCGAAGGAAGCCCTGCCCTTCTAGGTGCTACATAAGAGCTCCCAGCTCACTCTAAAGCTGCGGCGGGGAGGTAGTGTGCTAGGTGGCTACATGGGCAGGAGAAGAGATTGAAACGAATTCCCGAAGGATGTTTTTGGCCATCTCGATGTTGTTGTGGGCGATGACCAAAGCTTTCTGAATGTCCTGGTAGGAGTAGCCCTGACTCAACAGGTTCTCAATCTCGCTGGAGAGCTGAGGTGAGGCGGCAGCGACAGAGGCAGCAGCACCACCCTGCTGACAGCTACCCGCTTTCCGTTCAGAGTTGATTCTCCGCGGGAACGGCTTAGGGGGCCTCTCAGGAACTTGGGAACCCTCCGTGAAGTCTAGAAGAAGTAAGAAAGAAAACATTTCTAAATCTGGGGGGAAACCTTCATTTAATGGCAGTAATAACAATGTGCAACTATCAAGATATTAGTGACTTCCTGCCAATTGGGGGTGTATGTTTTCCAGTCACAAAGCCAGGTTCAAGGGTTTTAGGAGATAGTCTCCCTTCCTTATCACAGTAGGAGTAACCTTCTATATATAACCTGCATCTGTTCTACTAACAATAACCATCGCTTTCATTAGCAGATAACATCTGTATCATGCTTTATACTTAGCAACAACTTTTTACACATAGAAATGTCTGGATGACTTTTTTTTTTTAAATTCCAAAGGGACCAGAGAAGATACTGAACTGTGCTTTCTACAAATAAGGAAAAAGAACTAAGTCTAAGTTGCAGTGAAGAAGTTTTAGCCAAGGTTGGGTGGGGATCACTACCCGTTTGGGCAACAGGATGCTATATATCATTTTCACCAGCTGTCCCGAAGGCTGTCTTCAATTTCTGAAGTGACAGTAACTCTGGTTGCTGCCCTACCAGGCAGCCACAGGTGCAAGGAGAATAGCCCCTGAATAGTCAGGCCCACTGCAAGCTGGCTCCAGTGCGTTCCAGAGCCAGCATGCCTCCTTTCCAATGGGATGGGGCCCAGAAAAAAGGAATGTGTGTTCTGAACTCTGAAGTTTAGTTACTACTGTCACAGGCACACGGTATACAAGAGCTATAAATCCTGCTTAGCCCCAGCACAGACGAAGCCAATAGTTGAAGGAAAGATCTCATTTCTTTTTTCTTTTGAGACATGGTCTTTAAAAAAACAAAAAACAAAAAAAAAAAACCTCACTTTGTCTCTACTGGGGGATCACAGCTCACAGTAATCTAAAACTCTTGGGCTCAAATGATTCTCTTGCCTCAGCCTCCCAGATCACAGGCGCCTGCCATATGCCTGGCTATTTTCAGAGATGGGGTCTCGATCTAGCTCAGGCTGGTCTTGAACTCCTGAATTCAAGAGATTCACCCACCTCGGCTTCCCAGAGTGCTGGGATTATAGGCATGAGCCACCGCACCCGACCTGATCTGATTTCTAAGTCTGTAAAATCCTGAAGAGTTTGACTACTTTAGCTTTCTAATTTGGAACTTTACTCCCATTTAGACATGATGTTTAGTCTACTACTTCCATCTACTGACTTACTGTCAGCAGGGGAGGCCATCTCTGTTTCAATATAAATTAGGAGACATACAGCTACTCGGGACAAACCCAAAGCAGCCTGGACACTCACTTGTTGTGGGCTCACCATCCAGAGACAACCAGCCGAAGGAGGAGCTGGCATTGGAGATATCTGAGAGAGTGCGGCGGGCCAGCACAGCGGGCACAGGTGGCTTAGGGACGTCATACCCGTCATCCTCATTTTCTGATTCTTCGGGGCCAGTGCTGGCATGGACTACAGCCAGATTCCCTTCACCTAGAGAAAAGATTGGGAAGTTATATTCTTTTTCTAATATACTTTGTCTCCTGACATGTTTCAATATAGGGGTATCTGTTCATTCATGGACCTTATAATCATTTATTTCATTCAACAGTTACTTAATGTCTACTGTGGGCCAAACGCCACATGAGGCCCTGTGGATAGAGATGAAAGAAAAAGAAATAAAATCTGCACCAATCCTGCAGCTCTCTTTTTTGAACATGTCAAAGGTTACTCTTGCCAGAGTTAAGAACCATGGATGCCAAAGACTCAAATGCCATTTCACAGCAACATCCAACACTTCTGGCTACATTTCACCACAGAAGATCAGCAAAGGCTCCATGAGTGCAAGTTTCTTGAACTTTTTTTTTTTGCAGTTTCTGGCCGGGGCTGGGTTTGAACCCGCCACCTCCGGCATATGGTGCCGGCGCCCTACCCCTTTGAGCCATAGGTGCCACCCTCTTGAACTTTCAACTTGGTAAGCTAATTAACATGGGAATTGAGTGTTTACCCCTCCCAGACAAAACAATTTCATCAATGCAATGCAAAGGAAGATGCCAGCACTGAAGGTCCAGGCCATACAACACTCATCTATGGGCCCTGGAAGGACTAAAAGGTACAAAAAGGTGTGAAGAGAAATTAAAAGAAAGGAGGGGGCTTTACTGTCCACAGAGCAAAGATATTTTGACAAATAAGTTTTGTTGTTTTTTTTTGAGACAGTCTCACTTTCACCCTTGGTGGAGTGCAGTAGCATCACAGCTCACAGCAACCTCAAACTCTTGGGCTCAAGCAATTCTCTTGCCTCAGCCTCCCAAGTAGATGGGACTACAGGCACCCACCATGACACCTGGCTATTTTTTTTTTTTTTGAGACAGAGTCTCACTTTGTTGCCCTCAGTAGAGTGCTGTGGCATCACAGCTCACAGCAACCTCAAACTCTTGGGCTTAAGCGATTCTTCTGTCTCAGCCTCCCAAGTATCTGGTAATACAGGCACCTGCCCAGCTAATTTTTGTTGCAGTTGTCATTGTTGTTTAGCTGGCCAGGGTTCGAACCCGTCAGTCTCGGTGTATGCAGCTGGTGCTTAAACCACTACGCTATCGGCACTGAGCCTTTTTTTTTTTTTTTTTAGAAATGAGGCCTCGCTTTGGCTCAGGCTGGTCTCGAACCTGTGAGCTCAGGCAATCCATCATGCCTGGCTCATACCTGTAATCCCAGCACTCTGGGAAGCTGGGGTGGACGGAATGCGTGAGCCCAGGAGTTTGAAACCAGTCTGAGCAAATGTGAGACCATGTCTCTAAAAACAGCTGGGCATTGTAGCAAGTGCCTGTAGTCCTGGCTTCTTGAGAGAGTGAGGCAAGAGAATCACTTAAGCCCAGGAGTTTGAGGTTGCTGTGAGTTGTGATGCCACAACACTCTACTGGGGGCAACAAAGTGAAACTCTGTCTGAAAAAAAGAAAAAATCTTCCGCTTAGACCAAGCTATTACATTAGCCAAATATTACAAGCTCTATTACATTAGCCAAATAGCTCATTCCTATGGCACACTGATTTTTAAGGTAATAGAGTGAGTGACTACTTACCAGAAGTGCTGTTCTCAGTGACAGATGGCGCCTGGGACTGAATATTATACATTGCTTCATATGTACAGCTATCAATCTGCTGGTCACAATCACATGCTCTGAAACGAAGGAAAATGGCATAATCATCCTCAGAAATACAACTCCATTATCTGCAGACTTATAAAGACTCATCTTTTCCTCTTGCCACTATTGCTAATAAATATGACATTGATTCTTGTGATGAGTTATAAAAGTGTGTTTGAGGTTAAGAGAAGACATAAATGGAACTACTTACAGCTATGAGAGGCTTAGCCATCAGGAGCTAGATTTATCTTTCTGCTTTAATCTGGCTCACACTACATGCCAATAGCAAGCGAAGCCAGGGAGGGATGTCAACTGAACTATCCACATAAACAGGAGTTGTGAACCTACCGTGAACTCTGGGTGGTGTCCGAAGGCCGTAGAGGCCTAGAGGAGGGCGTCATATACTCCGTGTCCTCCTCACTCTCACACTGCTCCCCAGGTGGTAGTTTTGGCACGGGAAGAGGTCTGGAAGAGGACAAATGGAAAACAGAAGAAGAATTAACGAGCTACAAAACTTTCAAGTATAAAGTAACTGTTTCGAAACAGACACAACTCAAACTTGACGGAGCAAAATATATGCTACCTGGGGAGCTATTATTTCTACCAACTAGATTCCTAGAGAGGTGACTGGTACAAAGCACACTCTCCAAAATTTTCACTTTCAGATGACCAAGGGAGTGGCTCTTATGTTTGAGACGTGTCACACTGGGACAGGTGTCTTGATACTAGTTAGTTCATCCCCACACAGGTTTCATTACAGAGCCCCACTCCTACAGCTAGAATCTCAGTTCCCCTCCACCCCAGCAGGTGTGAAGTATGACATGAGAGGTAGCTTTCTGAAAATGATAGACATTCCAATTCTAAAATCTACCTGTGGCTTCAAAAAAATGCATAGCTTATCAAAAGCTTTCTCAAACTTCTCATTTTATATAAGAAAAAAAATCTAAAATAAAATAAATAAAAGTCGAAGAGCAGATTCCAGATATTCTGACTCCCACTTCAGGGATATTGCCATTATACTCATACACAAACTTTCAGCCAGAAGTTTGTGAAACAAAACTTCTCCCGCTACCCCATCCACTGAAATAAGACAAAAACCCAACCAATTACGTAAGAAAAACAAATACACACAGAATTGTTTCTTGGGGTGTGAATTTATGATTGTTTCTCCTCTCTTCCTCTTTAGCCTTTTATGCATAGCCTAAAATACACTAAAAGAAATACCTCTTGCATTTGTTTATTTAATATTTAGTTTTCCTAATTATACAAACAACACATACTTATCATACAACACATAAATGCTATACAAACCTAACACAGAACATGACAGTCCATATTTTTCTTATGTCTACATATTAGTTTTATCATTAAAAATTCACCCATAGGTGTGCTTTGTTAAAATTTAGCAAATATCCACGTATGGTTTGTACAATGTGTGCTGAAGTTCTGAGGCAGAAGTCTGTTAGTAACTACAACTTGCTTTGAGATACATCAAGAAGAAGTATAAATATATGATAAAACAAATATAATAAAATGCTAATAGTAGAATGTAGGTGGTTAGTACACAATGTTCACTGCAAATTCTTTCCATATACTCTGTGCTTGCCATTTTTCACAATAAAATAGTGATGATGGTGGCGGAGTGATCCACATTAAGAAAAAAGATACCAAGTATCAGTAAAGGTATAGGGAGGTAAATGGCACTCTCTTACGTAGCTGCAGAAATATGAAACTAATACAACCTTTCTGGTGTGTAATTCAACAAAAGCACTTAACCGAACATGCATGCATACCCCAGTCTCAGAAATACTATTTCTAAGAATTTTCCTTAAGAAAACAATCAAAGGAGGTTTTGGTGGAGGGAGGGTAATGGGTGGGGCCACATCTATGGTGCATCTTAGAATGGGTACAGGCGATTGCACTAATGTACACAGCTATGATTTAACAATAAAAAAAAAAAGAAAACAATCAAGACCCCATGACTGCATTAATGTACACAGCTACGATTTAATAAAAAAAAAGAAAGAAAACAATCAAGAATATTCACTATGGCATAATCACAATACTGGAAAAATAGGCAACAACCTAAATATCAAATAACAGTGCACTGAGGCTGGGGGCAGTGGCGCAAGCCTATAGTCCTAGCACTCTGGCAGGCTGAGGTGGGTGGATTGCTTGAACTCAGGAGTTCAAGACCAGCCTGAGCATGAGAGACCCTGTCTCAAAAACTAGCTGGGCCCTGTGGCGAGCACCTGTAGTCCCAGCTACTCAGGAGGTAGAAGCAAGAGGATCACTTGAGCCCAAGAGATTGAGGTTGCTGTGAGCTATGACACCATGGCACTCCACTGAGGGCAATAAAGTAAAATTCTGTGTCAAAAAAAAAAAATATATATATATATATATATATATACAAAATTCATATGTTACTAAAATAGGAAAAATAAAGAATTTTATTAGAGAACTGGAATCAACAAATTTTAAAATTATCACACAAGAACTCTAGAATTTAAAAACACAATATATTTCAGCACTTTGGGAGGCCAAGGCTGGTGGATTGCTTGAGTTCAAGAGTTCAAGACCAACCCGAGCAAGATCAAGACCCTACATAGTCCCAGCTACTTGAGAGGCTGAGACAAGAGGTGCTACATCTTCACTATTTTTGTTATTGATGTCAGATTAAAGTATACTCTAACAAGTCAAAGGTGCATATTGGAATCTCTCAGATAATTATTAAAAGGATAATAGAAGGGATAAAATGTTATAAGAAAAAATATTTTAATCCAAAGGAAAGCAAAAAACAAAAAAAAAAAAGAGAGGAAAAAAATGAACCAAGATTGGAAAAATGTGGAAAAAATTAGACCAAATAATCCTTTTTTAAATTTGTGACACAGAGTCTCTTCTACCACCCAGGCTAGAGTGTCTTGGCATCAACCTAGCTCACAGCAACCTGTGACGGTTCAAGCAATCCTCCTGCCTCAGCCTCCTGAAAAACTAGGAATACAGGCACCCACCAAGACACCCAGCCAATTTCTCTAATGTTTTAGTAGAGACGGGGTCTCACTCTTGGCTGAGACTGGTGTTGAACTACTGAACTCACTGCTCCTCCCACCTTAACCTCCCAGAGTGCTAGGACTACAGGTGTGAGTCAATGCACCTGCCCTAATAATTTTTTTAAAAAACTACCATAACCTTAAACTCTGGATTCAAACAATCCTCCAGCCTCAGCCACCCAAGTAGTTGGGACTACATGTGCCTAGCACAATGCACAGCTGGTTGTCCTATTTTTTTTTTTTTAGTAGAGATGGGGTCTTGCTTTTCTTGCTCAGGCTGGTCTCAAACTCCTGAGCTCAAGCCATCCTCTTGCCTTGGCCTCCCAGAGTGTGAAATATCTTGTTTGTTTTCAATCTCAACCTATGTATGTCCTTAGAGCTAAGGTGAGTAGTATACTTTGGATCCTGTTTATTCAGCCAATCTGTATCTTCTGAGTGCTGAATTCATCACTAACAAGTCAAATATTATTGATAGAGAAGGCTGTAGATTTTGCATTTTTGATACATACTATCTGTATTTCCTGTAGGATTTTTTATTCTTTATTTTTCACTTCCTGCCTTCTATCTTGTTGCTCTCTTCTAGAGATGCTCTTTTACTCCCTATTTATTTTCGCGTATATGTTGTAGATATTTTGGGGGAAGTATATTAAGCATCTTAAAGACAACGTGATTAATTAAAAACTACTTTGCTACTATTTTTGTTATTGATATCAGAATTATTGCTATATACGTTCTGTGTCCATTAACATGTATGTACATGGTATTTTTCATGCTTTTTTCTTTTTAATGTTAGGAGAAATAATGTCGAGTTATTATAAAAAGGGTATAAAGTGCAAAAAAAAAAAAAGACTGCCAGAATGGATTTAAGAAGAAAAACAAAACAAAAAAAAACCAAGGCCAAGCATAGTGGCTCATACCTGTTACCTCAGCACTTTGGGAGGCTGAAGTGGGAGGACTGATTGAGGCCAGGAGTTTGACACCTGCCTGAGCAACAACAACAAAAGCAAAAAAATCAGCCAGGCATGTTAGTGTGCGCCTGTAGTCCACTGAATAAGGATGATTGTTGCCACAAGGAGTTCAAGGTTACAGTGAGCTATGATCGTGCCACTGTACTCGAGTTTGGGTGATAGAGCAAGACTCTGTCTCAACAAAACAAAACAATCCCAAAACTTGCCAGGTATGGTGGCTCATGTCTGTAATCCTAGTACTCTGACAGGCCCAGGCTGGTGGATCGCCTGAGCTCAGGAGTTTGAGACCAGCCTGAGGAAGAGTGAGACCCCTGTCTCTACTAAAAATAGAAAAATTAGCCAGGCATTGTGGTGGGCACCTGTAGTCCTAGCCAGAGGAAAGAGTTTGAGGTAGCTGTGAGCTATGACACTGCAGAATTCTACCCAAGGCAAAAGAGAATCTGTCTCAAATAAAACAAAAAACACCAAAAACCCAACACATATATACTGCTCTTGAGAGACTTACCGTGAACACAAAGGCAAGGAAAAGCTGAAAATATGCAAATACTGACTAAAAGTCAGCAGTTATAGCCATTTAACATACAACAAAGCAGACCAAAGGCAGTAAGAAGTAGAATTACAGAGCAAATGGGATAATTTGTGATAATAAAAACTCTTACCATTTAATACCAGTAATTCTAAATGTCTGTGCAACCTAACTGTACAGGCTACATATACACACACCACACAAATGAACAGAACTAAAACAACAAAAGAGAAACCCAGTTATAGGTGGAGAATTTAACATACTCCTCTCACTCAGTTATCTGACAGAACAAGTAGATTAAAAAGTAAGGGAGACAAGATATAACTCAAATAAAAAACTTGACCTCATTGGCAGATATAGAATGCTATGCCCAACAAGTGCAAAATACATTCTTATGAAATGGAAGTGGTATATATCTACTAGATTTTACCTTAAACTAGTCAATAAAGAATATGGTTTCTGATCACAACTGGAATGAAGCCATAAAACAGAAAGATAACTTACAGGCAATACACAAATAGCTCATGAATCAAGGACAAGATTACAAATGGAAAGAGTGTCTATTTTGAAATGAATGATTATTAAAAATACAGCACAGTAAAATCTGAGGACCACAGCTAAACATCTGGTATGGACCAAATGTTTGTGCACACACACACCCCATCCCTCCCCCCCCCACCGCAATGCAAATATAAAAGCTCTTACCTCCAGTGTGGCTACACAGCTAACCCTTGAACAACATGGGTTTCAACTGCGTGGGGCCACTTACATGTGGATTTTTTTCAATGAACAAAGTCAGCCCCCTATATCCCCAAGTCCACATCAGTAACCAAATGCAGACGGAAAACAAAATATTCAAGGGATCCAAACCAGAGTACAGCAAAGGCCAGCGCTTCACATATTCTGGTTCCACAGAGCTGACTTCAGGGTTATATGTGGATTTTGGTAAATAAGGGGGTCCTGGAATCAATCCCTTGAATATACTGAGAGGTGACTATACTTCGAGATAGAGCCTCGAAGAAGGTAATTAAGGTTGGATGAAGCCGCGAAGATGGGACCCTGATCTGATAGGATTGGTGTCCTTTTAAGAACAGATGCCTGAGAGCTTACGTCCACACTGACTCTCTCCTCATGCACACACACCAAGGACGGCCGTGTAAGGACACAGTTCAAGAAGAAGGCAAGAAGAAAGCCTTCACCAGAAGCCAACCAGGAGGGCATCCTGACCTCAGACTTCGCCAGCCTCCAGAACTGTGAGAAAATTAATTTCCACAGGTTAAACCATCCAATCCTATCAGGTTAAACCATTCAATCCTGGTTATTTCCTTGTGGCAGCCCAAGCCCATGTCTACTTCAAGAAGCCAGAAAAACAGCAAATTAAACCTAAAGAAAGCTGGAAGAATAAAGAGCACAGAGCAATGACACAGAAAGCAGATACTCGGTATTGTTTAAAAAACCCCAAAAAACCAAATTTGCTTCTTTGAAAAGATTAGTAAAATTGAGAAGCCCCAGCAAGACCAATCTATGCACAGCTACACAGAAAAAAAAGGAGAAAATATTCCAAAATACAAAATACAATCACTTCTACATGATGCAAATAGAGATCAATTTTTATTTTCTTCTTTACACTTCCCAGGTTTTATAAATTTTCTTCCTATAATCTATTTACAAGTACCAACTCCATTGTATAAAACGTAGCTTTAGCAAACTTACCTGGCAGCCAGAGAATAAATGGCATTAGCAGATGAGGAAGGTTTGATTTTGGGGTGCTCACAATCTGGGCCTGTTACTGGGCTGTTACTGATACTCTGGAAAGTAAAGAAAAGTGTTGAAGAAGAACCTCCCTACCACAGCTAAGTATCTCCTCTTCCTTACAGACCTTTTCAAAATAAGAACACTAACAGGGACTCAGACCTCACTGTCAGTGCCATGCCTAGGGGGTATCAGTTGCTTTCAGGCTCTGAAGAATATTCAAATTAAAGGTTAGGGAAATAGAAATATAGAAAAGAGTCAGAAGATAGCTTTTTGCATTTAATCCCAGAAAGACTGGAGTAAACTTGCTGTCTACACATATACTATTTCTAATTTAAATAATTTACACTCAAATAAGAAATGGGCATTCTACATTGATGCCACCAGAAAGTCAAACCTAATCTACCCTCACCAATTAGACTGCCCATCACAGAGATGCCACTTAAATGTCACCCTCTCTGTTTCCCTGTAACCAAAAAACGTGCCATTCATTCAAGTGCTGCAATACTTCTCAATATCACCCTTCCCACTCTACCCACTTGGACCTCCAACTACCTACTTGCCAATTCTCCCATCAATTGCTCATCTCAAAGTCAACATATTCCTAGACAGCTAGGCTCGAAACCTCAGGATTTTCTTATGTATGTACGGGCACATTTGATCCAGATTTCTCATCTTTTTTTCCCCACCCATGACTACTTTCAAACCTTAACAAGTCTTTGTCTCCTCCTTTCTAAAGACTTTGCTCATTGACAATGTTTCTCCCTCTTGCTCATTCAGCACCAGAGAGATAATACTAAACCCCTTCGTTATTCCTGTGTCTTCCAAACTCACTCGCTTTCCCTCTGACCTGGAATGGTCTCCCCAGGATCAGCATGGCTCCCTCCCCTATTGCTTCAGGTCTCTGTTCAGAATTACACCCCATCCCCTCACGTACCTCCCACCCCAACTCTCTCTCTCCCCACACCCACTCTTTGAGCTAGTTTTCTCCACAGCTGTCATCATTGTGAACATATTATGTATTTTATTCAGTTACTAATTTTCCATCTTCTTCCCACTAGAATATAAACTTTGTGATGGCAAGACTTTTTGTTGAGTGCCTAAAGGAACCAAGAAAAGAACAAATATTCCTCTGCCACTCCCATGTTCTAGACCCCTTATCACATGCTTAGACAAACGATCAATAACCTTTCTTCAAACAGTTCTCTTTCCAGCGTATCCTGCAATCCAGGAGGAGATTCATCCTTTTAAATCCACTGTTTTGGTCACTTTACTAATTTAAAATCTTCAAATGTTCCATACAAATTTAAATTATTTAGGGTGGGAGTATTCGAGTCCCTTTCACCTGGTGTTTTATGTTCCTTTCTAGTCCCTTCTTCAACTCTAATAAACAAAAATTTCTGCTCTACTCAAATTAACCTACTCATCATTCCACAAATACACTTTCTGCACTGTTATCATTGTGGCTCTTATCTTAAACCTGGATCTATTTTCCAAAGATTATTTTAGATCCAGGTGTCACTCCTTTCACAAGTCTTTATGTTGTATCTGGTAATAAACTCTCCTTTCTCTAAAATTTAAGCATTTGCTAGTTATATTACATATGGCATTTATAAAAGGACATTTACTACAACGTTCACCAACTACCTCTTCTGCTCTATTAACATATATACTTCTTGAGGGTAGGGATGATATTATTTCTGAATTCTGTACAAAACCATCTACACATCATTGTTACTAGGCTGAATAATTTCAAAATTAGGACTCACCGTGGAGGTATCCAGACTGAACGTGCTTCCCAGCCTAGGCACCTCTGCTCTGGGATCCATTTGTGAGGGCAATGAAAAAGGAAGTGAGTGTCGGTTGGTTAACTCTCTTCCTGTCCAAGGGTCATTGGAACTTGAGGCAGCAATGGGTACTTTCGGGATTGGCCGGGGCAGCCATGAGTCCCCAACAATACGGCTAGAGGGGACAGGGGGTAGTTTGTCCCTCGATGGACAATCGCCTGGTGTACAAGGCAGGGGCCGTCTCTGAGGCCGGGTTTCTGCTCCAACGGAGTAAGGCCGATCAGGAGGGGGTGGTGGTGGAAGATCTCGAAGTGTGGGAGGTACTGGCAGTGGTTTGTCTTTATGGAGGGAGCCAGAGGCAGGCTGTGGAAGCATGATAGAAACAAATCAATCAAAACCTACTAATGCACAACAAAGAATCAGAGAACTGCAGAAATGGATAATGCTTGACCTTAGAGGCAGTCCCAAGACCAGACGCACTTGAAGGACCAGATACTCGTGGTTGCAGAAGGTCATGTCGGGGCGGCACTGGAGGAAGGGAAGCTTGTGGGGCCATGGAGAATGGAGAAGGAGGCCTTTCCACCTAGAACAAATACAATTTCTTACCAGGTCACTCTTGTTTGGGGTAATGGCATCTTTCAACTTCTCCTAAAGCTGTAGATGGCAAATGCCACGTGAACACTGAATGGGCCAGATGGGCCTGATGTAGGCTTGGGGTCACACAAACCCCTCTTTAAAACCTCAGAAACTGCAGATTCTAGCACTTCCTGAATTATTTTTGTGTCACCAGAAGAGGGCACTCTCAGTCACAGAAATACCACGAAGACGGCAAGCTACAGACAGGCCAATGGATCTAGAAATGACAGTGTTACAAAAAGCTACTTACCTTACAATTTTAAAAATTATAATTTTCTACCTCCCCATCTTTAGAAAAAGAAAAAAATCTCTTCAAAATTAAAAATAGAAACCCATATAAAAAGAAAGGGGCAGATATGAATCTCTCAACAAAGTACCTGGGAAAATAACTGTTTTGTTTGTTTTTTTAGACAGTCTCACTGGGCTAGAATGCCGTGGTCTTAGCCTAGCTGAAAGCAACCTCAAACTCCTGGGCACAAGCAATTCTCCTACCTCCGCCTCCCAGACAACTGAGACTACAAGCAGCCGCCACAACGCCCACCTAAGTTTTCTATTTTTAGTAGAGACAGGGCATCACTTTGCTCAGATGGGTCTTGAACTCCTGAGCTGAAGCAATCCTCCCATCCCGGCCTCCCAATGTGCTAAGACTACAGGTGTCAACTGCGGAGCTCGGCCCAAAAATGTTTAAGGAACAGAATGAGGAAAGAGATCAAAGATAATAAACTCTCTGTGGGTTATTATAAGAAAAAAAGTGAGATTTGTATGAGGAAAATGATCAACTATACCACTATAAAGCACCTTGAGTTCTTCCAAAGAAATTAATAAATTCAGTAATTAAAGGGGATTAATGTTTTCTGTCGAGTTCTAAAAAATGAGGTGCCAAATTAGAAGAAATAATACATGTACAATCTTTCCCTTTTTTCCTGCCGACAGCAGGATGAGAAGTTCGCCAAAGTAAGCTGTCAAGGGAGATACAGTAATTCATAAAATGCTGTTCTGCGTTTGCATTCCCCAACAGGAAGCAAAGCAAAGGCAAATAGACATCGTAAGCACTTACGCAAGAAAACAGAGAAACTAGGACCCTCATATTTCATCCTGCTATTAGAGCTGGGGTAAGTGAAGGAAAAGAAAGGGCTCATCTGTTGCTACTTGGTTTTTACTCATGCTTAAGAAGATGGGCTCCACGTCAGGAATAATGTGGCACATGCAGCCAAACACCTCGATTACAAAAGTCAAAAGTTATCATGTCTGTCCACTCCCTGTATCCTGACGATGTTTCCCCAAAAGTATTGCATATCCATGCCTTTCTTTTCATTTTACTCGGCAACTTAAAAGTGATCCGTCCCAACCTGTAGCTTATCTCACCAAATTCTTCTGCTTACTACTATCAGCTTAGCCATCCTTAAATCCTCACCAACTCAAAAACCGTAGTAACTACCAACTTCCCCTGGCCACAGAATCCTCCTTCCTGACTTGCGCATGTCCTTCTAATCTGATCTCCCTGACCCACAGCACTTCCCACAACTCCCCAACAGGCACTGATTGCTGCTACTCCTCCCCAGGGTTTCCTGCACTGCTCAGAGCATTCTGCCCTCCCTGCTTTTGTGCACGTGGTTTCCCTGATCTGGAAGGCCCCCTCTGCCCGCCACCCATCCACCGCTCAAGTGCCGAAGGCTGTGCTAATCATATTCCTTTAATTTTATTTTTATACATAATAAAATAAAATAATTTTATTTTTAATTTTTATACATAATAGCTGTACTAAGGTAGCTAATCATATTCTTCGATTCATGGCTCAATATCATAACTGATCCCTGGAATGTTTTTTTATCCCAACATAATGGAAAAGAAATTATTAAAGAAACAGAACATTTCCAAGACCTGAGGGACATACACACACACATAGAAAGGATTCACTGTGTACCTGGTTCAATGAAGGGAAGGAAGCCAGTAACAAACCAACCAAAACTACTGTTTAAATTTTTTAGCAAATCAAGGACAGGGGAACATGACCCTAAAAGCTTCTGGCAATAGAGGGAAAGAGGGCACCAAAGAGTAAAAATATGCTAGCAGCTCTATCAATTTAGTGCTGAATATTTTATTTATTTATTTATTTATTTTTAAGACAGAGTCTCACTTTGTCACCCTTGGTAGAGTGCCATGACATCATGGCCCACAGCAACCTCAAAACTCTTGAGCTCAAGCTATTCTCTTGCCTCAGCCACTCAAGTAGCTGGGACTATAGGCGCCCACCTACAACACCCGACTATTTTTAGAGACCAGGTCTCAGTCCAGCTCAGGCTGGTCTCAAACTCCTAAACTCAGGCGATCCACCTGCCTCAGCCTCTCAAGAGTGTTAGCATTACTGGCAGGAGCCACCTCGCCAGGCTCAGAGCTAAATATTTTAAAACTGAATTCTATAACTACTCAACTCACATCTGAGGGTTGAATAAAGGCATTTGAAGACATCAAAGATCTAAAAGAAGTTTACCTCTCGCTTTTTCACAGAAAGCTATTTTGAAGACATACTCTACCCAAACAAGGAAGTAAACCAAGAAAAAGGAAAACATGGGAGCCAAGAAAGAGACTCCAGCGGAGGGAGACAATGAAGTCCCACGAGGACGGCCAAGGGAGACCTCAAGGTGTCAGGGAACACAGCAAGAATAACCAGTCCAGACAGGAGCTGGACACTGGCAACTGCTAAGTAGTGCATATTATATGCTAGCTACTACAGTAACATGATATGTATATATTTTTCGTTTTGAGACAGGGTCTCACTGCTGCCCAGGCTGGAGTACTGTGTCCTCAGCCTAGCTCCCAGCAACCTCAAATTCTTGGGCTGAAGAGATCCTCTTCCCTCCAGAGTAGCTGGGACTGCCACAGATGCCTGCCACAATGCCTGGCTAACTTTTCTAATTTTGTTAGCAGAGATGAGATCTTGCTTTTCAAGAGCAAGCCACCCTCCCCACTTGGCGTCCCAGAGTGCTAGGATTACAGGTGTAAGCCACTGTGCCCAGCCCAATATGGTACGTTAATAGATTTTACTTCATAAAGGATTACACTGAGAGGGTGTGTGTTTGAGAGCATAGTGATAGTGAAAAGTACAAACTGAAAACCAAGGAAATAATAATTACTTCAAGAAAAGCAGAAAGTCATGTAAGATGGCAAAAATGATTATTGTATGGTATATTATTTGGTACATTAGGGAGCAAAATCATTTAAACACTCAGTACTGATTTGGCCAAATAAACGTTCAATTAACTACAGTGAGAAGATATAGGGTAGGAAGGAGGGAGATAATAGGAGATCTAAATCCTCTTCTACAATATCTGATGTAAACAGATCAAGAATCCAGAGAGAGCAGCACAAGCATAAGGCTTAGAAACATGGAGGTAGGAAAATCTGAACGAGAGCACACAGGAGAGCTGGAGGGGGCAGCAGATAAATCCCTGTCTTACCCCATCCCCTGATGTAATAATTTTATCACATTCTGTCTTGGTCTTTATCTTTACTATATTTACTAGAGCCTTTCTAGTTTGTTTAGTTTTTCTTTGAGACAGTCTTACCGTGCTGCCCAGGCTAGAGTGCTGTGGTGTCATCCTATCTCGCAGAACCTCAAACTCCCAGTCCCAAGTAATGCTCCTGCCTCAGCCTCCTGAGTAGTGGGACTATGGGCGCCTACCACAACACCCAGATAATTTTTCTGTTTTTAGTAGAGATGGAATCTCATTCTTGCTAGGCTGGTCTCAAATTCCTGAGCTCGAGGGATCTTCTTGCCTCGGCTTCCCAGAGTGCTGGAATTAGCAGGTATGAGCCAGCCTAGTTTGTTCAATTTTACATGGACTTCCTACCTCTTTATTTATTTTAGTTGCCATTTATTTGGTTACTAACAGTATCTTCTTTTCTCTCCCTGCCTAACTTTCTAATGCTAAGGCTCATTTAAAAAAGAAGAACATATTCTAGTCACATTAATAAAACAGGGTCCAATTCTTTTATTTCCCTCCCATATTCTCTACCAAACTACATGAATAAAGCCCCAGTCTTAGGATACAGACAGGAAGAACATGGGCCTTTAAGCTGGAATGCCTGACCACAGATCCTGGTTCAACCTACTAGCTATGTGATCTTTAGTAAACTCCTTAACCTCTCCGTATGTTCATTTTTTAAGTGAGAACAATAAAATTACCTACTCAAAGGCTTGCTGTAAAGATCAAATGTGTTAAAGTAAGTGCTTCGCACAGTATCTGCCATATAAAATGCTCAGTAAATATCAGCTATTATTTACCCCTCGTAGTTGGGATGTCATTAAGTATTCTGTCATAATGAATTTTGTCGTGCACCTAAATTGCAGTCTTACCTTGGCACCAGCCAATTCCTTCATCATGAAGAGAGAATCATCAGCTCGTTCATCGTCGTCATCATCATAATTTGGAGAAGAAGCTCCCTCTGTTCCTTGCCTCAATAGGCTGCCACTTCCTCTAGGATCAAATGGATCTACCACAATGGGCTCAGTACCTTTAATTTCACATCGGCAGAAAGGACAGCCCTGACCTTCTGATTCCTGCAGAGGAAGAAAAGATGGTAACAGATACATCTGAAAGTACTTAAAAACATTTATCTACTAGGAAATACATTTCCTAGATGTATAAAGTTAAAGGTTTAAACGTACCCCACAAATTAGGCCACCCTTTAGATCTTTAAAGGATACACAACGCCCCACTCTCCAGAGTGATTACGCAGCTGAGAAAATGTGTGGTTTGGATTCATACCTGCCAGGACGTAAGACAGGATGTGCACATGAGGTGTCCACAGGGCTCAATCTTTACATCCTTATCATTTTCAGCACATATTTTACACAGCTGGAATGTGGAGCCCATCTCACAGTATAATTCGTATTGTTCCTTTGATTAAAAAAATTAAGACACTGTTTGTTGAATGAATGAATGACGGTGATCATAAATGCTAACAAGAAGGAAATTTAACACAGTTATTCTCTAGATAAACATTGCTTATAAAAAAATGTTACAACAGTGATCAACGTTCTGCCTTTAAACTAGAAAGCATCTAGTCCTGGTCCTACTTTCAACTCCATAGTTTAAAGAGAAACTACACATATAAATCCACTAATCTAGCCAATGGTTTAATATTAAAGTTCCAATTGCTTAACTCAATTATGCTAACAGTTCTATAAAATATGTACAAAAGTTTGGCTCCAGTGATATGTTTATATTGTAAAACAAAATTCACCTGGGTCACTTTGATGTGGTCTTGGGGAGTTGGTTCACATAAGCCTGTCAAGTCAGGATTCTGATTTCGTCCATCAGGAAACAAATAGCTGTAAAGAGAGTAACCAACCTTGGGACTTTACTGAAGTCAATTTATTAGTGTTTGCTATTACAGACAAATGGTATCTAGTGCCTCCCCCATTCTAAAGAGCAATTTGTGTAAGTATAAACATAAATCTAATATTTAAAAAAAAAAAAAAAAAAAGAACAGTTCCAAGAAGATATTCTCCACATACTAATACGCCTTCTCTAGAAAACAATGCCACAGCCTCTATCATTCAATCAAGGAGCTGGCAAGCTTTTTCTATAAAGAAACAGACAGCAAATAGTTTAGACTCTGTAGACCACGTAAGTCTATGTTACATATTCTCTGGTTGCTGTTTTGTTCTTTAAAACAACACTTAGGAAAAACTATCAAAGCCTGCAGATTATAGCAAAATAGCCGGCATATGGGCCATAGTTTGCTATCCCTGTTTTAATCTATGGGTGGCTATGAGATATAGTCTTAATTTAACTAGATTTGCTTTTTACCAAAAACCTGGAACACCTTTGTTTATAGGTTTAATAAAATGAGAGATACCAATTTAAAAGTAATATGACAAGGTCCAAGTTAAGCCAATGAGATCATCTACCAGGGAGATCGGCAGTTCCTGGCATCAAACTTCTCCGACATGAGGGGCAGCACCTCTTTCAGATCCGGTGCTACTGTAGAAGACGATCCATATTGAAAAATGGATTTTTCCTAATCACTTTAAAACAAAACCTAGTTTTCTGCCATTTGGTCAACGGTTAACTAGTTGTAGTGCTTACCAATTGATAATCAATTTGAACACCAAAAGAATAGCAATTCTGGAATAAATAAGGAGTTACTCATAAATACTAGTATAGGTTACAAAGTCCAAAGGCTAAAGAAATGCTACTAAAAAAAAATGAAGTGAGTATGAAAGCAGATGAAGGCCAAGGAGACCTACTGTCATTAGGAACATCTTGTCATTTGAAAGCTGGCTAGACAAATAACTGGCCAAATTTCCCGATAACTGATACATTTTAAAATCTAATACAGACTTGAAACTGAGTCAATATTTAGAAAAGGAGAAACAAAGTTTACTCGTGGTAATAAATGAAGCAGCAGAGAAAAATAATTTCATTCACAGAATCAGGATCAGATAAGAACAAAAGTCCTACAGGGCCTGAAGGTCAAATCAGTATAACATATTGATATGTTTCCTGAATCTTAATCTGTAGAAGAAACCTGGAATAAAAATCATTAATGATGAAGCGCTATGACCCCTGAGTTCCCAGACTCCAGCAAATGGGAAGCAGTAGGTACTCACAAGCCTTCCCTGAAGCCATCAATCAGTGCTTGGAAGAGAGGTTTATTGTGAGGGATTGTCTGGAGAATGTTCCCATCAGCAGTCACATACCCAATAGCCCACTGACCCAGACGAGTACAGCTCAGCCGGAAGATGTAACTATGGAACAGAGAGGAACAGAAGATTTAACGGATCTGTTGGTATTAGGGTGTGAGGCAAGGCAGAGACAAAAATCAAAAGGATCATCAAGAGGAACTTCTTTAATGACTCCAGACCAGGAAGAAAGGACATATAAACCAATATTAAGAGGCTTAAAAGCATTTATCAAATCATAGGGTTGGAATAAGTCACTTCCTCTGATAGATACCAATCCTACTGCAGAATCTTGGCCAGTGGGGAACTAATTAAGAGATCATGTTTCTGCTGTAGTAGCAGAAGTCACAAGAGAATAAAACTCAGGAGAAGAAACACCTTTGCTTCATGGCACTGACCTGCCAGGTTTGTGAATGAATTTCTGGAGCCGAGCTTTCACTTCATCATATGTCAGAAAAGCCATGTAACCAGGATGAGTTACAGCAAGGCTGTTCCAATTCCTGAGCAAAGAGGACCAGGGCTAAAGAAACAAGAGATCAATCACAGACTATTCAGCTCAGGACATGCAACCCGCTCAGAGCAATGAACAACAAGATTGTCACAAATTCTTAATTATATTGTCACTCTGAGGGAAGACAAATACGTCTAAGCTAAGAAGAAAAGAAACTGAGGGAGAAACTTAACTATATAAAATGAAATTGCAAAGCAGCTTTAACAGAAGTGAGGTGGTACAATAAGCAGAAAAGTAGGACAGGGCCTATATGTGCAGCTAATAAGCTCTAAACAAATGTTTATGCAAATTGGCATATAAACACTGGAGACGGCATTATTTTTAGAGAAAGACACGATTTCTTTCTGAAGCATCAATACATTGCAATATTTACAGTGAAGAATTTCAATTTAAAAGGAGAAAAAAGTCAGAAACATACACAAACATCCAATATAAGAAAACTAATACAATATATTAATTTTTTGCCAGTCTAGAAATATTAAAATGTTATAAAATAAGAATATTCCATAATAAAGAAGTAAGAAGAAAGTAGGTTATAGAGTTATTTTTAATACATAGGTAATACGGGGACTTTTAAGCTTTTTTTGCTTAGTTTCTAAAATGAGTTAAAATATTTTTATATAACAAAACCACAACAATGTTCCTTTCTTTTTTTTTCGAGACAGAGTGTCACTTTGTCACCCTCAGAAGAGTGCCATGACGTCATAGACACAGCAACCCCAAACTGTCGGACTCAAGTGATCCCCTTGCCTCGGCTTCCCCAGTAGCTGGGACAACAGGCGCCCACCAGAACGCCCGGCTATTTTTAAAGACAGGATCTTGCTCTTGCTCAGGATGGTTTTAAACTCATGAGCTCAGGCAATCCACCGCCTTGGCTTCCCATAGTGCTAGGATTATAGGCGTGAGCCACCGAGCCCGGCATCCCAACTATAGTTTTTTGGAGTTTTTTTTGAGACAGAGTCTCACTTTGTTGTCCTGGTAGGGTGCGGTGGCATCACAGCTCACAGCAACCTCAAATTCTTGGACTCAAGTAATTCTCTTGTCTCAGCCTCCCAAGTAGCTGGGCCTACATGCACCTGCCACAACACCTGCCTATTTTTAGAGATGAGGTCTTGCTCTGGCTCAGGCTGCCAACTATGCTTTTTAATAAAAGCTTTCTCTTTAGAAAAGTGTCAGTAACCAGTTTAGTCACTGTTTTTAACATCCTACCTGAAAGAGTCGTGTGAAGATATCAAATTCAAAAACTGAAATATAATCATTGCAAGTCAAATCAATAGTGGATTTCAGAGCCATGGCCTCCAGTCCAGAACTGATGGGATGTACTTCATGTAGGGCCTGTCGAAAGCTCTTCCAAGGGACAATTGTCCTGAGGTGGGAGTAGAGAGAGGGCACAAAGGGAGGTATAAGAAAGATTAATTCTGGCTGGGCATTGCTATAATCATGGAAAAGGAAGACACTCACATCAAGTTGTTAATACCAATTACAATTCTCTTAAAGAAGCTGAGCTATATTTTGGTTGAGAACAGAAAGAAATGAGTAAGGCATACATTTCTTAACTTCCTAATGAGTTAACACAGAAGTCTCTTCCCACCATTCTATGGCAGAATGTCACAAATGGTCCTCTGTCTAATCTTCTTCAAACATCTATTCCATTAGAGAAGCAAAGAAACGAAAATGAGTTTACCCTTTTTATATAATATATATAATCTGTGACCAGACCTTTAATACCTAACTGCTTGCATTTAAATTAACGTTTTTAGATGGGGGCTCCCTGTGTTGTCCATGGTGCAGTGCAGGGGCTATTCACAGGTGTGATCATAACTCTCTGCAGCCTCCAACTCCTGGACTCAAGAGATCCCCCTACCTCAGCATCCCAAGTAGCTGGGACTACAGGTGTGCACAACCACTCCTGGCTAAGCTTACTTTTTTAAAGCTCGAAAAACATTCTGTGTTCTTTGAAGAACCCACATTACCAAGGCATATAGGAGGAAATAGGATTAATGGTACAGGAAGAACAGAGTTCTGATAGAGATAAAGAATCATTTAAAGTAGGAGTTGGTGGTGCCCATAGTTCAGTGGGTAGGGCGCCAGCCACAGATACTGAGGCTGGTGGGTTTGAACCCAGCCTGGGCCAACTAAAGCAACAAGGACAACTGCAACCAAAAAAAATAGCTGGGCATTGCGGCGGGCACCTGTAGTCTCAGCCCAAGAGTTTGAGTTTGCTGTGAGCTGTGACGCCATGGCACTCTATCCACAGTGACATAGTGAGACTGTCTCAAAAATACATAAATGGCTTGGTGCCTATAGCTCAAGGGGCTAAGGCGCCAGCCCGTACACCAGAGCTGGTGGGTTTGAATCCATCCCAGGCCTGCCAAACAACAATGACAACTACAACCAACAAACAGCCAGGCATTGCGGCAGGCGCCTATAGTCCCAGCTACTTGGGAGGCTGATGCAAGAGAATCGCTTAAGCCCAGGAGTTGGAGGTTGCTGTGAGCTGTGATGCCACAGCGTTCTACCCAGGGCGACAGCCTAAGGCTCTGTCTCAAAAAAAAAAAAAAAAAAAAAACCATAAATAAAATAATAAAGTAGGAGTTACTAAACCCCAGCTAAGGCCAGCAAGAGGTTTCTGAAGATCTTTAAAATAAATACCATCTCCTTACCTTTGGAAAGTTTAGTCACTAGACTAAAAAATAAGAGAATAAGTGACATCTTGAAGTTTTCTCTAATGTAGTTAAGTTAAAGTATTAAGTTAAACTTATTCCTATCCTCTTTAATTAGGTTTTTTTGTTTTGGGCCGGGGCTGGGTTTGAACCCGCCACCTCCGGCATACGGGACCGCGCCCTACTCCTTGAGCCACAGGTGCTGCCCTTGTTTTTTTTTTTTTTTTTAATTAGGTTTTTTAAATTGCTATTTAGTCTATATTTTATGTATGAACAAGATTTTTTAAAAGGTCTTTAAAGTGAGACATATTAGAATTTGTATATTCAACTGAAAAGTTTTATATTTGACTGCAAAGAAAACTTTCAGTTCTTTGACCCAAAATTCCAGAAGATATGAAAGAACATTTATGTTTATATTTAAAAAGAGGATCGTGGGCGGCGCCTGTGGCTCAGTCGGTAAGGCGCCGGCCCCATATACCGAGGGTGGCGGGTTCAAACCCGGCCCCGGCCAAACTGCAACCAAAAAATAGCCGGGCGTTGTGGCAGGCGCCTGTAGTCCCAGCTACTTGGGAGGCTGAGGCAAGAGAATCGCTTAAGCCCAGGAGTTGGAGGTTGCTGTGAGCTGGGTGAGGCCACGGCACTCTACCGAGGGCCATAAAGTGAGACTGTCTCTACAAAAAAAAAAAAAAAAGACTTACAAAATAAAAAAAATAATAATAAAATAAAAAGAGGATCGCTTAAACCCAGGAGTCTGAGGTTGTTGTGAGCTATGATGACACCACAGCACTCAAACCCAGGGCAAGAGAGTGAGACTCTGTCTCAAAACAAACAAAAAACAACAAAAAAACCCAAACAGAACCCATAAGCTTGACCCATAAATCTGCCTGTATAATATATACAAGGTCAGACAATTAAGTTTGTGAACTCATGGTAGAAAAAGTGCTACCTACTTCATTGATGAACATCACTACAGTCACCTTCAAAGTACTTCCCCTGGGAAGCTACGCACAGACACCAGAGTCTACTCCTTCAGTACTAGGTACTTTTTCTTCCCAGTACCTTCTCTAGGATGAGTTCACAAACTTAATTGTCAGACCTTATACAAAACCTCTGATGGCCATTACAGAAATAGAGTTATAAAACTGCTCTGAAGGATGGACCAGGAGCTGGCGTCAGTGCACAGCTTCCCAAGGGGAGTACTTTGAAGGTGACCATAGTGACATTCACCAAAGAGGTATGCAGCACTTTTTCTAGGATGAATTCCCGAACTTAACTGTCCAACCTCATATAAAGACAACATAATAAAATGAAATAAGCCACATACTTATCTGTGAAGATAAGAGAAGATATCTGAAATGTAAGTAACTAACAAAGAATTAGTATCTCACATTAAGAAAAGAACAAACGACTCAAAAGGAAAATGGATAAGTCAGGAGTAAGTCAGAGTAAGAATTCTGACTGGTCATAAATGTGAAAAGATAATCCACACTTCTTGTCATCAGAGAATATAAAGCAAAATGTGATACCAACTCACATCGGCAGTCTTAGCAAAATTATGGAGCTACTGGAACTCTTGTATACTACTTCCAGGAATAAAAACTGGTACAGCCACTTTGGAAAATAATTCTTAGCAAGGCAAAAGATGTGAAATCCCTCAGCAATTCTAATCGTAGGTATGTGACTATGGAGAATTTCGTACATATGAAGACAACTATGATATGCGCAGCAGCACTGTTTGTGATAATGAAAGTGCCGTGGCGTCACAGCTCACAGCAACCTCAAACTCTTGGCTTAAGCGATTTTCTTGCCTCAGCCTCCCAAGTAGCTGGGACTACAGGACCCACCACAACGCCTGGCCATTTTTTTGTGGCATTGTTGTCCAGCTGGCCCCAGCTGGGCTGGAACCCGCCAGCCTTGGTGCATGTGACCAGCGCTGTAACCACTGTACTACCCTACCAGTGCCAAGCCCAAAGCTTTATTTCTTAAAAAAAAAAAATGAAGGCTTGGCACCCATAACTCAGAGGTTAGGGTGCCGGCCACATATACCAGGGCTGGCAGGTTCGAACCCAGCCCTGGCCCGCTAAAAAAAAAACAAACATAACTGCAACAAAAAAATAGCCGGTGTTGTGGTGAGTGCCTGTAGTCCCAGCTAGCTGGGAGGCTGAGGCAAGAGAATCACTTAAGCCTAAGGGTTTGAGGTTGTGGTGAGCTGTGACACCACAGCACTCTACCAAGGACAACATGGTGAGATTCTGTCTCCAAAAAAAAAAAGAACAGGGCAAAAAATGTTTAATTTACCAATGTTCATTATTTTTCCCGAAGTTTCCCACATTATAAGTATTTCATTAATACATGTAACATAACAAAAAGCTCACAACATTAAGCTGTACTTTTTCATAGTTCATATTCATTATTTCAAGACTTACTTCTCCCCAAAAGCTTTTCTCCAAAATTCTGCAGCATCTGCTTTAGTAATCCGAAACGTGTCTCCTTGAAAGAGCCCACTTGGAAAGATTCCTTTTAGTTCTGCCAGCATGTGGCTGAAGATCAGGGACAGTTTGGTTAGGTTTCGCCTACAAATGACCAGAGGTAGTATAATTAAATAAACACAGAAATTTATTGTTATTTTAAGTGTACCAAATTTACCATAAATGATAATATGAACATTAAAATACATTCAGAAGGAATCTCTCCAGATGTAATTTTTGGCCAATATTACTCAAAGATATATAGAAGTGGGGATGAAGAAAGAAAGGTGCTGTTGACAATATTACATACTCTGTGATACTATTATTCTTTGTTCAAAGAAAAGTTTCAGAAACTGTTGTGCTCTAATACATGAAATATGCAAATCAATGGAAGAAATACCTTTGTATTCACTTGGCCCACTCCTATCTCTTTCATTCAAATAGATGTTACATAGTAAATAAGAAAATATTGCTTACAGTCATATTTTAAAGATATATATATATATATATATATACTTTTTTTTTTTTTTTGAGACAGAGTCTTACTATGTTGCCCTCGATAGAGTGCCATAACATCACAGCTCACAGCAACCTCAAACTCTTGGGCTTAAGTGATTGATTCTCTTGCCTCAGCCTCCCAAGTAGCTGGGATTACAGGCGTCTGCCACAATGCCTGGCTATTTTTGTTGTTGTTGCAGTTGTCACTGGTGTTTTAGTCAGCCCAGGCCAGGTTCACACCCGCCAGCCTCAGTATATGTGGCTGGCACTGTAACCACTGTGCTACACTGGTGCCAAGCCACAAAGATTTTAATCTTAAATTATAATAATAAGGCCCAATAACTCTAAGCATAAACTAAGATGACCAAATTTACTTTTATAGGATGACAGATTACAGAATTCAACAAATAAATAAAGGTTAGAACTTGTGCACTGCTATAAACACTCAACCACAAAATAAATAAATTTGTTAGAAAAGTAAAATATATTTCCAGCTTTATATAAGCTATTTTGAATTTTTAAATAAATATATTTATTACATAACTTATCCAAATTAAAGATAAATAACAATTCCCAATAAAGAAAACTATTTCGCTGTCCAGATCTAGCAAATGTTTTCATTACATCAGACCTCAAAGAGGCAAATTTTACCCAAACAACTCTTCTTCCTTTACCAAAAAATGAAATGCTAATATCCAAAACACACAAAAATTTCTACATAAGTGCATATGCTGCCATTTTTTAACAATTAGTTAACTCTATTCTGACAATCTGTTTAATGGATGTTGATTATAAAGATGCCACACAATATCAATTTAACACACCAGATAATGTCTCTATTTTCCAGTATGTACTTTGATCAGATTGTCTTTATCTTTAATGCCATTATTACTGAGAATAGAATACAAACACTTTAGATACTGTTACCCACTAAAAAGCTATTGATTATATACCTATGTTCCTTTGCACTAATAATTTGTTATTTATGTATTAAAAAGTCTATTCTTGTCATACACAAATGAACTATAAAATTTGAAGTCAAATCACTATGAATTAGGCCGGGCACGGCTCATGCCTGTAATCCTAGCACTCTGGGAGGCCGAGGCGAGTAGATTGCCTGAACTCACAGGTTCAAGACCAGCCTGAGCAAGAGCAAGACCACTGTCTCTGAAAATAGCCAGATGTTGTGGTGGGCACCTGTAGTCCCAGCTACTTGGGAGGCTGAGGCAAGAGAATCACTTAAGCCCAAGAATTTGAGGTTGCTGTGAACTAGGACACCACGGCACTCTACCAAGGGCAACAAAGTGAGACTCTGTCTCAAAAAACAAACAAAAACACTATCAATTATCGACTGCCTAAAAATCTTCTTTAATAAAAATTGATTTTTCGTGTTTTATGCTATACTGGGGGTCACCAAAAATGTCTTTCTTAGATTAAATGCAGTATCAAAATAACCAAGTTTCTCCAGCCCTGACTCTTTTGCAAAATGTTGCTGAAATCTTCTTAATTAGCTTTTCAACACATCCACTTCAGGTTTTTGGTATTAGTTCTTTTTTTTTTTTTTTTTTTGTAGAGACAGAGTCTCACTTTATGGCCCTCGGTAGAGTGCCGTGGCCTCACACAGCTCACAGCAACCTCCAACTCCTGGGCTTAAGCGATTCTCTTGCCTCAGCCTCCCGAGTAGCTGGGACTACAGGCGCCCGCCACAACGCCCGGCTATTTTTTGGTTGCAGTTCAGCCGGGGCCGGGTTTGAACCCGCCGCCCTCGGTATATGGGGCCGGCGCCTTACCAACTGAGCCACAGGCGCCGCCTGGTATTAGTTCTTTAACTTATAGCAAGCTATTGCCTTTCTAGTTCCTGTTTGATTTCTACAATATCTACAAAAGTGATAAATATTAATATTCTTTGAAGACAGTTTAAAATAATTCATATATCAAATAGCTGAAATATGAGATAAAAATACATGCATTTATGTAATCTCTAAACCCCATTAACTGTTTTCCTTTGAGATCTTTCAATTATTTCCGATTAAAACTTCTAACATTTATCAAAGAAGAAAAAAAATATATAACAAATGAAATATGAAACAGATAACTTGCCAGAAACCCTATAAAGTATAACTTAATACCACTGAATTTCAAGTCTTCAGGACACTAGACTGTACAATCAGGGCCTTGAACCTCAGACCATCTACATAATGTTCTGCCAAAGGTTAATGCTTAAAGATAGGAAACGGAGGCTGGGCACGGTGGTTGACACCTGTAATCCTAGCACTCTAGGAAGCTGAAGCAGGTGGATTGATTGCTCGAGTTTAAGAGTTGGAGACCAGCCTGAGCAAGAGCGAGACCCTATCTCTACTAAAAATAGAAAAACTAGCCCAAGGTGGTGCCTGTGGTCAAAGGAGTAGGGCGCCAGCCCCATATATCAGAGGTGGCGGGTTCAAACCCAGCCCTGGCCAAAAACTGCAAAAAAAAGAAAGAAGAACTAGTTCAGTGTTATGGCGCACACATGTAGTCTCAGCTTCTTAGGAGGCTGAGGCAAGAGGATCGTTCAAGCCCAAGAGTCTGAAGTTGCTGTGAGCTACGATACCACAGCACTCTACTGAGGGCAACAAAACGAGACTGTCTCAGGAAAAAAAAAAGGCAAGGGAGAGCCTATGATTCCCTTAATGCATGCTACATTATTTAGAACCTAGTATGCGTAACTATGCTAAACAGTGTGGTAGCATAATGACATGAGATGATGGGAAAAAATACATATCACACTCCTGAGGTTACCATAGAGCTCTTTCTAAAGAAACAGGTTTGAATTTTACTTCTTCCTGAAAATATTTTTCCTTGGTTTTTCCAGGATTGCCCTCTCTTGGTTCTCAGACTTGCTTTTGTTCTTTCTTTGGTTGTTTCCTCCATCTTCTTAAGAGATATTTCCTAAGAATTTGCTCTCTGCTATTTTCCATTCTTTCTCCACGTACTCACTTCCTTTGCAATATCAAGACTTCAAAACTACTTTGCAAATAATTACCAAATCTTAAACACTGACAGCTTTCCAAATGCCTACCACATTTCTCTACTCAAAGGCTAGCACCTCCAAGCAACATGTTCCAAATTAGACTAATTTTCTCAAATCTGCTTTCTTCACGTTCCTTATTTCTGTATTTAATGACAACACCATCTTACTTCCCACAAATTCAAAACGTAAAGTGTCATCTTTGCTTCTTTCATTTCTTTTGTTCTCCATAACTGATTTGTTAAATTAATCTGCTGACAATCTGTTATCAACCCCTACCTCTGTTTTATGTTATTCTAATTTAAACTCTGCTAGTAACTAAATTTAAATTCCAGTCTTCAGTCTCTCTACTATGCAGCTCCAATCTTGCCACATTTAAACCATCTTTTAAAAAGGGGAAAAATGAGCAGCACCCATTGCTGAGTGGGTAGGGCGCTGGCCATATACACTGGGGCTGGCGAGTTTGAACCCGGCCCGGGCCTGCTAAAAAACAACAATGACAACTGTGACAAAAAAAATAGCTAGGCATTGTGGCGGGCACCTGTAGTCCCAGCTACTTGGGAGGCTGAGATTGCTATGAACTGTGATGCCACAGCACTCTACCCAGGGCGACAGCTTGAAACTCTGTCTCTAAATAAATAAATAAGGGGAAAAATAATCAATGTTCCACAGGAGCAATGGGATAAAATCCAAAGGATTATAACACTTTTCCACTGACCTGGATCTAACCTATCTAACTAGTTTCTCCGTTCTTTACAGGTATGTTCTAGCCAAACTCAGTACTTCGCCTTTTCTAGTAGATACTACACCCTTCTATACGTTCCCACCTCTCAGCCTTTGCCTGTTTCCTTAGTCTGAAATAAGACTCAGCTTCAATGCCACTTCTTAAGAAGCTGGCTAAATATATCAATAATAAAACTCTAGGGCAGCACCTGTGGCTCAGTAGGTAGGGCGCCGAACCCATATCCGGAAGGTGGCGGGTTCAAACCCGGCCCCGGCCAAATTGCAACAACAAAAAAATAGCCTGGTATTGTGGCAGGCGCCTGTAGTCCCAGCTGCTCGGGAGGTTGAGGCAAGAGAATCGCTTAAACCCAGGAGTTGGAGGTTGCTGTGAGCTGTGTGATGCCATGGCACTCTACCGAGGGTAGAGTGAGACTCTGTCTTTACAAAAAAAAAAAAACTCTAAACTACCCCACATTTTCTCTGCAGTTCCCACATATCATCAGAACCAAGCTTGTGGTATAATTATTTGTATACACAAGGGCTGAATCCACTTCTGATGTGTCTTTATATCCCACCAAGTATCTGACACAAATTTCAAAACCTCACTATGCCTTCAGAATAATCTGGATGCCTACTATATGCTAGACTCTGGGAAGGAATGTGGCAATGAATAAAATAAAATTCCTGTTTTAAAGGCATTTGCATTCCCATGAGAGAGTGTCAGGTAGTGGAAGAAAAGTGCTTTGAAGAATAAAGCAGGGTAAAAGAGAGCCAGGCAGGGCTGCTATTTAGAGAGGATGGTCTTAGAGGCTTCTCTTGAGTGTTGCTTTTTAAGCAAAGCCCAAAGTGAAGATAAGGAGTGAGTCTTGGACAGACTGGGTCATGTCAGTATCTTCAGCTGTTCAAATAATTTTCCACTAAAAATCTACCAGGGATCTAGCACTCTGTGGGATCAGAGATAAAATATATGTACCAAAATAATAATGGACAGAGAGCATTTTTTATTTTGTTAAGTAAGCCACAAAAAAGGGAATGTTATTGACCACAAGGATGTAATGGCACCAGGTATCTAAGAGCAGTTCAAAATGCTGACTGAAATAGTTACAGAAAATCAATTTAGGACATTTTCCTACTCAAGGATGTAGCCTCCCAAAAAGCCAGCTTACACTTCTTAAAACCACCAGAGACTACACCTTAAGCATCACACTTCTTAAAAGGAAGTAACAAATCTATAAAAGCCCCTAGGTCAGAGAATTTTGTAACTGCTCTGAGCTGAAATTCTGTTCGATAACATTTTAAAGCTTTAGGCTTATAGTTCAGTGTCTACAGAGCACTGGGCAGAATTTAATCAGCAGAATCTATCTAAACATGTAAAGAAAAAGGAGGCACGCTGGGTATTTGAGCTTATTACAAGGTAAGCAATACTTTTCAAAATGCTGTCAGCAGTTACTTCAATTCATTCAATGTATTCTAACAATTTTCCAAAGATCTACAAAGAAACACAACTGTTCAATTTTTTACAAATGCCCTGAAGACAATTTTTCTTTCTAAAGTTCCAGTAGTAGCAAGCAGTTTTTTCTTTAAACACAATATTTGAGGAAGGTCATCTATCTTGTACTACCTTTAACTCTAACCAGTTACATCTAAGTAACTGTAAAGTCTACTCTAAAGCTTCCATCTTTCTCCTCTTTTTCCTCCTGCAATTTCCCCATAATCAAGTGCTCACACTGTACACAGTGTCAGTTTTTTGAAAAAATTCAAGACTGGTATCAGTTCTTTTCCCCCACCTTAGTTCTTAACTCTAAAAGCCAAATGTACTTTATACAAGTAATGGTATGCATTCTTCTGTGCATAATTTCACCTAATAAGGAACTAAGACTTATATGCAAGTAAATGAAATGAGCAATTATAGCCACTGTTTTAGCTTCATGAGTAGAAATAAATACAACTCGACAGGAACCATAATCACCATTTCAAACAAGCAGAAGTTGAAAGTGGCCTTTATATGATTAATGAGGTAAACTAAAAAAATCCTTCAAATAATTCTGACCAATGCTCTCACTCCTACACGTCAACAGAATACTGAGAAAGTTGTCTTGTACCTCTTGGACACAAAGTGATTCACATAGAAAGAAGAAATAGAAAAGAAGAACCCAGTAAGAGGAGATAAATTAACCTTTTCTACCAAAAAAATGCATTTATGTATGGGAGGGGGCAGGGCGGCTCACACCTGTAAGCCCAGTACTTTGGAAGGTTAGGGTGGGGAGGTCAGGAGTTTGAGGCTGCAGTGAGCTATGATCACACCATGACACTACAGCCTGGGGTGAAGAAGCAAGAAATAAAGAAATAAAAATGCATTTGTGGGTGGTGTCTGTGGCTCAACGAGTAGGGCACCGGCCCCATATGCTGGAGGTGGTGGGTTCAAACCCAGCCCCAGCCAAAAACTGCAACAAAACAAAAAAACAAACAAAAAAATGCATTTGTTAATATCTAAGACAAGTACTGAGAACAGTATCAAAAATAATATGATTATTTATAAAATGTGAGTCTAATGTAGTCATAAAAACATTCTCAGTTGGGAGTTATATTTTGTTGATGCTACCTTTTTAAAAAAATAAAAAAAACCAAGGCCGCTGAATCATCTAGCTCACTGCAACCTCAAACTCCTCAGCTCAAGTGGTATTCCTGCCTCAGCCTCCCACGCAGTTGGGACTATAGGCATGCTACCACGCCTAGCCATTTTTCTATTTTTAGTAGAGATGGGGTTTCACTCTTGCTCAGGCTGGTCTTGAACTCCAAAGCAACAAGCAATCTTCCTGCTTTGGCCTCCCAGAGTATTAGTATCTGTAATTCTGTAGCAAAAGTCACTGAGACCAGTTGACACTCTACTTTTGATAGAGATAAATGTCCAATTGACAAGCATGGTCTATTTATTCTTTCAACAAAGAAGTGCCTGAAAATATTTATGATAATAACATGTATTAAATAAGTCTAGAGATCAAAAATGTACTTTCTGATCTACCATCAATTTTCTGATCTACGTTACTGTGTCTTCAGTCGTTTATTTAACCTCTGTGGTCCTCCAATGTCACGTGTGGAATGAAAAAGCTGGAACCAATTACTCTCAAAAGATCTCTTCCCAACTATAAAAATATATAAATTTATGCTGTACCACTGATTCAAAACTGGGAAAAAGACTTTTAACTTCAGCTGTTTAATTGCATAAGAAGAAAGACATGAGATAAAGGAAGCTAGGGCTTATCATTACGTGACTGAGGACTATTTTTAGAAGCATACTTTCTTTTCGTCTGCAGAGAATTTATGTCTTATGGAATTTATTTTTTTTTTTTTTGTAGAGACAGAGTCTCACTTTATGGCCCTTGGTAGAGTGCCGTGGCCTCACACAGCTCACAGCAACCTCCAACTCCTGGGCTTAAGCGATTCTCTTGCCTCAGCCTCCGGAGTAGCTGGGACTACAGGCACCTGCCACAACGCCCGGCTATTTTTTTGTTGTAGTTTGGTCGGGGCTGGGTTTGAACCCACCAACCTCGGCATATGGGGCTGGCGCCCTACTCACTGAGCCACAGGCGCCGCCCAACGCCCGGCTATTTTTTGGTTGCAGTTTGGCTGGGGCCAGGCTTGAACCCGCCACCCTCGGTATATGGCGCCGGCACCTTACCGACTGAGCCACAGGCACCGCCCATGTCTTATAGAATTTAAATGAACAGTTAACTGTATAAGCCCTATCCAGGGCCTAAGAAGTTAATCCGATCAACTAAAATAAAATAATGTTATCTCATCTAAAATAAGAATTGTTTTATCCCAGGATGTATAAATTATTTTATTGAAAGAATTTTATAATTTCTGAAAAAATAACACAAAAGCAACAAAAATCATCTCAAAATAGTCTTGTGAAAATAGTTCAAGGACTGAAAGAAGTTTTGAAGTTTCTTTGATTTTTTTCAGACAGAACGAAATCAGAACTTTTCCTTTAATTTAGTTAATTGTAAATTGGTAGATAGTGGTTGTAAAATTCTTTCAACTTTTCTGTGATTGAAAAATTTCATACTCAAACGTTGGGAGAAACCCCTAATAATTTAGACTTAAATCTATTTTAACAGTATCTGTGGACCAAATGATCCTATCTTTCCTGATGGGAAAATTTCAAAATGATTTAATACTTTATTTTATTTTTTATTTTTTTGTAGAGACAGAGTCTCACTTTATGGCCCTCGGTAGAGTGCCGTGGCCTCACACAGCTCACAGCAACCTCCAACTCCTGGGCTTAAGCGATTCTCTTGCCTCAGCCTCCCGAGTAGCTGGGACTAAAGGCGCCCACCACAACGCCCGGCTATTTTTTGGTTGCAGTTTGGCCGGGGCCGGGTTCGAACCCATCACCCTTGGTATATGGGGCCGGCGCCCTACCGACTGAGCCACAGGCACCGCCCTGTTTTATACTTTCAATATAATGATTGACAAATAAGCTATAAAAGTAACACAATACTGGTACCATTTGGGGGTTGTAAAATATTCCCCAAATAAGGTTACTATTCTTTGTCATTCAGTGATGATATAGACTTAAGACCCATCATGATGATACATTAATTAATTCTGCTAAAGGGTAAAGTGATCACTGCTTTTAAGTATTTCATTTACTGGTACCATTTCAATGGTAGCTGCTACTTTCCTATTCTCTAAACTCCAAAACTATTATGTATAAACACTTGTGTCATCCAAAGGATGCTGAGTGAGAACGTACTCAGATGACATTTGTAACTCAATAGTAGCATCCTCTGTTCATAGTAATCAGCTTCAAAAATAGATACAACAGAACTTCTTTCCACAAAGCTTCACAGGAAGTCAACGAAGTACTTATCTACTTAAGCTGTTTAAAAATAAAAAATAAAAAAAGCAAAATGAAAACCATCATCTGTATTTCAGCCAATATACCTAAAACCTATCAATGACCTTATTAACTAAACATACATTAAGTGTATTTGATTCTATACTCATGTTCCTGCTCTTGAGATTCACAAATTAGTAACAGATAACCATTAATCATTCTAAGCTAACTGTTTCACTAAATTCTAAAGCTAAAGGGGCACTCATTCATCAAGTAAATGGGACCCAGGAAAAGTTCAACACTCCCCTCATACTTCTATAGACTCAATCTCTTTATTCCTCCTATACAAAAACCTTCAGTGACTTTCCAAATAACCACCAAAAAAGTTCAAATTGTATACCTTATACATCAAAGCATTCACAGTATGGTCCTAATTCACCTTTGCAAACGAAACTATTCAGTGTTTCCTCATACATTCTATACTCTTGAGGTTCATGCCTCTAGTGATGTGGTACTATATCAACAATACATATTTCTCTCCTTCTCTAATAGTTAACATTAAGAGCTTACTACACACCATATACTTTACTGAGCTAAACCTATCTCATTTAATTCTCACAATGATGCTTTGAAACAGGAATTACAAATGAAAAACAAAAATTCAATGATGCTAAATAATCTGGCCAAGTCTAGTAAGTGACAAAGCAGGTCAAATTCAAGAGCCTGGGCTCTTTGATATGATACATTTCCCTTCAAATGACTATGATTACTAGTCATAGCCATTACTAATCATTACTAGTCATGCCCATTATTCAAAGTTCTCAAATGCCATTTCTGTGGGTAGGAACCAGGATGAATGGCCAGTCTATATTTAATGTCTACTCTCAGCTTCAGAACTCCTCACAGCATCTTGTTCATCCTTTTCACAGGTTCCACCAAATTCTGCTTCATATTAGTTGTCCCATTCCTCTCCGAAGCATTTGGATGGCAAGTGCTTAAGCGCAGAGGCAGGGAAGGTATTTTACACACTTTATCTCCTGCAGCCATGAGTACACTGCCTTGAACATAACAGGCATTTAACACTTTTGTAGAACTGAATTGGAAAATATGACTTATTTTTTTAAATAAACTTTTAATTTTAGAATTTGGACTTACAGAAACGTTAGAAAGACAGTACAAAGAGTTCCCATACACCCCTCAGTTTCAGTTTCCCCTAATGCTATCATCTTAAACCACTGTGGTACATTTGTCAAAACTAAGAAATCAGTAGGGCGCAGTGGATAGCCTGAGCTCAGGCGTTCAAGACCAGCCCAAGTTCGTCTCTGAAAATAGCTGGGCATTGTGGCAGGTGCCTTTAGTCCTGGCTACTTGAGAGGTTGAGGCATGAGGATCGCTTGAGCCCAAGAGTTTAAGGTTACTGTGAGCTATGACCCCACAGCACTCTACTGAGGATAAAACAGTGAGACTCTTGGGCAGCGCCTGTGGCTCGGTGAGTAGGGCGCCGGCCCCATATGCCGAGGGTGGCAGGTTCAAGCCCAGCCCCGGCCAAACTGCAACCAAAAATAGCCGGGCGTTATGGCGGGCGCCTGTAGTCCCAGCTGCTTGGGAGGCTGAGGCAAGAGAATCGCGTAAGCCCAAGAGTTAGAGGTTGCTGTGAGCTGTGTCACGCCACGGCACTCTACCGAGGGCGGTACAGTGAAACTCTGTCTCTACAAAAAAAAAAAAAAAAGTGAGACTCTTGTCTCAAAAAAAAGAAATAAATCAACATTAGAACAGTACTATTAGCTGAACTCCAGCCTTTATCCAGGTTTCACCAGTGTTTTTGATTAATGTCTTTATCTGTTTCAGGGGCCAATTCAGGACATTTACTTACTTGTCATATCTCCTCATCCTCCTCTGTTCTATAATAATGTCTTAAATCTTTCCTTGTTTTTCATGATATTAATATCATTCTCAGTGCTGCTTAGCTATTTTGTACAACACTTCCTCAATGTATGTGATGTTTTTCTCATATTTTGAGTGGGATTACAAGTTGATGGAAGAGTATGACAGAGGTGATGGTGATATGCCCTTCTCATCATATCAAATCATGCTATCTACACGTCATCACTAAAAATGCTAACTTTCATCACTTGCTGGGTGTTTGCTATATTTCTCCACTGTGAATTTACTCTTTGAAAAGATTTACTTTTTCACAGATTGATTCCTTCTGTCCTAACTCCTTTAAAACATCTCTTATACTAATGTCAATATATATATATATAGTTTGTTTGTTTGTTTGTTTTTTGAGCTCACAGCAACCTCAAACTCTTGGGTGCAACGATCCTCTTGCCTTAGCCTCCCAAGTAGCTGGGACTACAGGTGGCTGCCACAATGCCCGACTATTTTTAGAGACAAGGTCTTGCTCTAGCTCAGGCTGGTCTCAAAACTCCTGAGCTTAGGCAATCCAACTGCCTCTGCCTCCCAGAGTGCTAGGATTACAGGTGTGAGCCACTGCCCTGGGCCCTTATAGTCAGTATTCTTTTTTTTTTTTTGAGACAGAGCCTCAAGCTGTCACCCTGGGTAGAGTACAGTGGCATCACATCTTACAGCAACCTCCAACTCCTGGGCTCAAGCGATTCTCCTGCCTCCGCCTTCCAAGTACTGGGACTACAGGCACCTGCCACAACGCCCAGCTATTTTTTTGGTTGCAGCCGTCATTGTTGTTTGGCAGGCCCGGGCTGGATTCGAACCCGCCAGCTCAGGTGTATGTGGCTGGCACATTAGCCGCTTGAGCCACAGGCGCCGAGCCTATAGTCAATATTCTTAAATGATTAATGTGATACATTCTCATTAAGGCACAAAATATTGAGACATGATATTTTTGGTTAGTATCTTTGGTTTCTAGTGTGGTTAGAAAAAATAAAAATAGCTCAAAACCACTGTGAACATTTAGCAACTGTTCGCTAGCTACATTACTCATGGTACTATAATTGTTTCCTAAAGCGTTAAAGAACATAATCAGACTTCTCTATATTTCAAAATAAATTTTGAATTTACTTAACCCAAGTTTTAAAAGATTAACAGTAAGTAAAATTACATATATTAGAGCACTTGCCCACAGTTAAAACTTATTACTGGTTACTACTTTTCTATACCAGTTCCTTAAAAAAATGTACAAACTTATCAGTTAAACATAATGTAGAATCTTCAAAACTGCTCATACCTTCCCCTCAACAAATAACAAATAGCACTAAGCCGCTTTCAGAAGGCTCATGTAATGAATTTTAAAAATAAAATAAAATGAAATATAGATGGCCAAAACAAATTAGTCTGAAGACAGTACTAATAAAATCTAATCACATATGTAGAAAGCCTATCTAGTTACCAATAATTAATTTGTGAGTATATAACTTAATTTAAGCTCCCATTTAAACATACAATTTCCCTGAACAAATATGGAATAGCCCATTACTACTACACTTTGCCATTCTCAAAAATTGGGAAAGAACATGGAATCCTATCTGTCTGAATCTAAGACTGTTTGGAGAGACTAAACCAGAGAAACTTTCATCACTGCCATGTCTTCAATGTATTTTCTATGTAAAATAATCCTTCTCAAGTTCATTAGTATTTTAGTTAGTATTATTTTACTAATTAGTATGCAACAGTACTTTATCAAATTTAATATGCTTTTTTTATTTTTTAAGACAGAATCTCACTCAGTTGCTCTCAGCAGAGTGCAGTGGCATCATAACTCACAGCAATCTTGAACTCTTGGGCTCAAGTGATGCTTTTGCCTCAGTTTTTCATTTTTAGTAGAGACGGGGTCTCCCTGTTGCTCAGGCTGGTCTCAAACTCCTGAGCTCAAGCGATCCATCTGCCTCAGCCTCGCAGGGTGTTGGGATTACAGGCATGAGCCAGCACGCCTGGCCAAATTTAATATACTTTTATTAAGAAACCATTAACAAAGATAATGTTAGATATTACAGGAAAGAATCTTTCTGGACCTCACGATTTATTTATTTTTAGAAACAGAGTCTCACTTTGTGTCCCTCAGTAGAGTGCCGTGTCATCACGGCTCACAGCAACCTCCAGCTCTTGGGCTTAGGCGATTCTCTTGCCTCAGCCTCCCAAGTAGCTGGGACTACAGGCGTCTGCCACACACCCAGCTATTTTTTTTGTTGTTGCAGTTTGACCGGGGCCGGATTTGAACCCACCATCCTTAATATATGGGGCCAGCGCCCTACTTGCTGAGCCACAGGCGCCGCCCAAGGACCTCATGATTTAGCTATCAAAGCAGATGAGGACGCTCAGGCAGACTTTGCCAAGTGCTAAGTAAAAACCAAGTGGCACAAGAACTGAGGGGAAGGGAGAGTCATTATAAACTAGTGTTAATCTAACAGGCTGGCTGGACTTGAAAGAGTAAGTATGGCAGGAAGAGGACCAGGGAATGACCAAAGCAAAGGCTCAGTAGTAGAATTCAGAGACTGGTAAACAGACTGGGTGGGACAGAATAAGGAATCACCGTCCCGTAGGAGAAAACTGAAAACAAGACAGATCTCAAAAAGGCAGAAATTTAACTATCAGTGTGAGAGATATTACAAACACACTGGGAAGTCATTAAGAGTTTGGCACTAGGGAACAACTAAAAAGCTCGAAATGACAGCAATGTACAAGATGAATTGGAGGGGAAACCAGAACGATACTGAAACAGCACTGCCAATGGAGAAATAATGGGAGCTGGACTAGAAAATAAAAAGCATTTTAAAGATAAATTTGAGAAAATTTTTTTCTTTTTTTATTGAGAAGATTCTCACTTTGTCACCCTTGATAGAGTGCCATGGCATCATAGTTCACAGCAACCTCAAACTCTTGGGCTCAAACCATTCTCTTGCCCCAGCTTCCCTAGTAGCTGTGACTACAGGCACCTGCTACAACTCCCGCTATTTTTTTGTTGCAGTTGTCCTTGTTGTTTAGCTGGCCCAGTCTGGGTTCGAACCTGCCTGCCTCAGTGTATGTCGCTGGCGTCCTTAACCACGGAGCTACAGGCACCGAGCCAACGCACAGAATTTCAATACTGTCAAGGGGGTATAGGTATATTCAAAGAATGGGGAAAGACATAATAATCAGTGAAGGAAAAAAAAAATCATGAATGTATTTTGAGCAGAATCCAAGACATTTAAAAGTTCCCTAAGAGTACCAACTAAATCTATCATGATAAATTGGTAACAATCTTCAGAAAACACACTCAAAACATAGATGGTATTTTAATAACAAAATACAATGATGTCTATTCCAATAACATTCATGAATTCATTCATTCTTAAATGTGTATGTTAAGAGGAAATGGACTCAGGCAGTGCCTTGGCTCAGTAAGGAGGGCGCCAGCCCCATATACCGAGGGTGGTGGATTCAAACCTAGCCCCGGCCAAACTGCAACAACAACAACAAAAAAAAATGGCCAGGCACTGCAGCAGGAGCCTGTAGTCCCAGCTACTTGGGAAGCTGAGGCAAAAGAATCACTTAAGCCTAAGAGCGAGAGGCTGCTGTGAGCTGTGACACCATGGCACTCTATCAAGAGCAAAAGAGCAACAGAGTGAGACAAGTGGCTCATTAAAACAAAACAAAACAATGTGAATAAATGAATAACCATAGCCATTAACTAGACTAAGTATGGAAATCCATTCTCCATCCCTCACATACAGACATATTTATGCACGCACATGCGCACAAGCACAAACATCAAACTGGCAGTATTATAGAAGAATTTTTGCTAAATATTCCCCCCGAAAGCTAATTAATTCTTCTTCTACAAACAGTTCACACATACAGAAAAACTTATTATATTGATTACTTCCATAATCAAAGACCATGAAAAAATTTTACATGCTAGCTTTAATTACAAATATAAATGAAAAAAATCCTAAATGATTAACAGAATCCAATGAAGTTAAATTAGATACATTATATATATAATTACAAACTAGGATTTATCCAAGGATGTTAGGACTTTACAAGTCACTTAGCATAATCCACTGCAATAACAGAATACAAAGGAGAACCCCTTATCTATCCCATAGTATCAACAGCTTTTTGTCATCATCTTAGTTCAAGCCACCATTATCTCACCTGGACTACCAAATTTGACTAAAATGTCTTTCTATTCTTTCTGGGTTGCTTAGCAACAAGCTAAAGAACTGGGGCTCCTTCCTCCCTTAGGCAGCAGGAGTTTCTCCTAAACATTTTCCCAAGACCCTCCACCCCCAGGCTCTGGGTACCAGGCAGCTGGTTCTCAGCCACTCCTATCAACAGATGGCACCCAAATGACACTTGTTACCTCACCACAGGCAACTCTATAAAAGTGGGGGAGAGGTGGCAAAAATCCTTTTCCTGGAGCCCAGCCTAATGGTACATCTAGTTATGCCCCAACCCAAGTGCTCATCTGCATAGGCCACCAAGAAAAAAGGGGATCTGCACACCGGCTGGTCCTTCTACTCATGAATTCCAGTCTGAATGATGTCACTAACATTCACCAGGAGTACTGAGAACAAGCCCTCAGAAAATACTTGCTGAATGAGCAGTTACCTAGCACACACTAACATTCCAGTCAACAGCGAGCTGGACATCCATACATAGAAGCTCTGACCAAAGGTTCAGGTAAAGAGAACTTCGCTCACTGTTCACAGAAACAATGGAAGATTTTCTTTTCTTTTTTTTTTTTTTTTTACAATGGAAGATTTTCTTTCCTAAATGGCTTATTAATCATGCTTACTGAAGTTAGAACAGGAGACTAGGAGGAAAGGATCACTACTATCCATCTGGTTCTACTTCATAGAGAAAATAAAATATTCAACTAATTAGTTTCATATAAATACTCCGAGAAAAATACCATACAGATAAGAATAAAACAAGAAACACTAAGTCTAAATACTTGAACTTAGATTCAACCATCACTAGTTACATTTCATTAGCCACTCAGCTGGATGAGTGTTTTGCATGTAAAAGGAGTAGGGGGAGGGTTTAAAAGAAAGAGAGGAAAGAAAATGCTAATGAAAAGTTTTTATTCCATTTCTTTAACAAATCTAATCCTCAAATACACAGGATTTAAGTTTTCTGAAAAAATATTTCAAGTTCAACACACATCAAAGGAAAGTAAAAAACGAAGTTACCAGAATGGAAGTTCACCCACGGTTCTGCTAACATTTTCATACTACTAGGTATCTCTAGCAGGCATTTGCTGGCTTTGTATACTAAAAAACTGGCAGGGAAGACAGTCTTTTAGCCAGTTTTTGAGGCTGTTCTTTAAGATACTCCTAATTTAAATGCAGTTGTAGACTTCACAGTATTATGGTTTTAGAGCAAGTCTTGGTTGGCATTACTAGAGCAAAGTGATTAGAAAAAGCTTTTGCACATTCTACTTGACATTCTGCCTACTTCTCTATAATGCTCTAGTTTTACAAAAGTTATCACTGATCCTTTAGGGGTAGGCACAAAAGAGTGCCTTCATATTCCCTCTATCGGCATAATCAAGCCTATGTCCTACCAGAAATATCCATAGTAACATTCTCTTGGTATGTGAATAAATAATACTATTGTAAAATCACACTACTGAATGTTTTTGTGTTCAAAAGACATGCCTATTATGACCTTTCTCTAAGCTTACATTGTTTACTATTTTATATACTGCTTGAGGTGTGGCCTCCAAAGAGTCATTTCTGTAATTTCAAATCAAATATAGTCTCCATTCCTTTATATTCAAACAAAGAAAACAGAACCGGCAATAAACATTTTAGATAAAAAATCTTTTTTGGGGCGTGGGGTCTGACCATTGTGTACTTTGGGGAAATAGAGTATCAAGGCTGAGAAATAGATTTTAGGAAGTCGGCACAGTCCCACAAACAGGAAGTAGCTGCTTGGATGTGTTGAGGGGTTCAGTGGCAACTGGTTCCAGGATGGATTAGAAGTATGTATATTCTGTGGACTTGAGAAGATTCGTAATATGCTCTCAGTCTAAAATTTATAGTTTCATCAAATTTGGAAAAAAGTGTTTTCTTATTTCTTAAAAAAAAAAAAAAATTTTTTTATTTTTTATTTTTTATTTTTTTTTTTTGCAGTTTTTGGTCCGGGCTGGGTTTGAACCCACCACCTCTGGCATATGGGGCCAGCACCCTACCCCTTTGAGCCACAGGTGCTGCCCTTCTTCAAAATATTTAAGGCACTTCTACTCACTAGCTGACTTGGGTAGCTTATTCTAACTCTCTGAGCCTAGTTTTCATATGTATAAAGTGAAAACCACTATTCTTATTTTAAGGCAAAGGCCATGCTACTTTTCTCAACAATGATGACACAAAAAAAAAAAATAGAAAAATTAGCCAGGTGCAGTGACGTGCTACATGTAGTCCCAGCTGCTCCAGAGGTTGAGGTAGGAGGACTGCTTGAACGCAAGAGTTCAAGGCTACAATAAGCTCTAGACACCAGTGTACTCTAGCCTGGGCAACAGAGAGAGACCCTGTCTCTAAAAATATACATATATACATACTGCAGAAGAAAAGATATAATAACTTGAAGACAGAGTAGGAACAAAGGAACAGAGCATCATTGGCCCGTGGGACAACATCAAGTGGCCAAACATACATGTAAATGGAATTCTCTCAGAGGCAGGGACCAAAAAAATTGGAATATGATGAAAATTTTCCAAATTTGATGAAAACTATAAATTATAAAGACTAGTCTTGCTCTGTTGCCTGGGCCTGGAATGCAGTGGCATCACTATAGTTAATTGCAACCTCAAACTCTTGGGCTCCAGTTCTCCTCTTGCCTCAGCCTCCCAAAGAGCTGGGACTATAGGCCTGCACCACCACACCTGGCTAATTTCCCCCCATGCCCCTTTTTTTATGTAGAAATAAAGTCTGGCTGTGTTGCTCAGGCTGGTCCCAAACTCCTGGCCTCAAGGGATCCTCCTGTTTTATCCTGCCAAAGTGCTAGGATTACAGGCCCTGCCAGGCCCACAGAATTTATTTCTAACCCATTCTGGAACTCAGATTGCCAACACAGCAATCTAAGCAAGCTTATTAAAATCTATTTACCAGCCTTGATACTGTTCCTTTGAAATGTACAATGATGCAACCACAAAAAAAGACAAGAATAGTCTCTCTCTAAAATTCTAAAGTACTAAAGGAACAACATCATAAGAAATCAGAAAAAACTGCACCAAAGTAACAGCAGTGTTGCTCACTTTGTTTTCCCACTTTTTACTTTTTCAATTCCTTATATTATGGCTACAGCATTTTAAAAAGTATACATCAGTACAGCAGTATATAATCTGAAGACCATTTTAGGGAGTCCAAAATGTTAAAATTATTTCCATAATGCTAAAACATCACATGACTTGCTGATGCATTGATGCACCACAGATGCGTTGATAGCACACAAGCAGTGGTGGATAAGACTGCTGGTACCTTAGCTAGAAATCAAGACAGTAGGGCGGCGCCTGTGGCTCAGTCGGTGAGGCGCGGGCCCCATATACCGAGGGTGGCGGGTTCAAACCCGGCCCCGGCCAAACTGCAACCAAAAAATAGCCGGGCGTTGTGGCGGGCGCCTATAGTCTCAGCTACTTGGGAGGCTGAGGCAAGAGAATCGCTTAAGCCCAGGAGTTGGAGGTTGCTGTGAGCTGTGTGAGGCCACGGCACTCTACCGAGGGCCATAAAGTGAGACTCTGTCTCTACAAAAAAAAAAAAAATAGAAAAAAAAAAAGAAATCAAGACAGTAACACCAAACTATACATATCATTCTTATTCCTCACAATGACTCGCAGTAAAAGCAAAAGGCTTAATTGCACTTAATAATGTCCTTTACTTCTCTGCCCAAGTCCACAGAAAAAAGAAAAACAACAACAAAATGTCCTTAATGAAACAAAAATAAAAATTAACACCGGTAAATTTCAACTATTTTTTTTTTTTTTTTTGGTTGTTGCAGTTTGGCCAGGGCTGGCTTCAAGTCCACCACTCTCAGTATATGGGCCGGGCGCCCTACTCCTTTGAGCCATAGGCGCCGCCCAAATTTCAACTATTGAAGACATGTTTTTTTAACATGCTATGTGACAAAATGAGAAGTACACAAAAAGTGAAACTGTCCTCAGGAAAAGCATTTGTGCAATGTTTAATTTTTTTTTTTTTTTTAATTTAAAGAGACTCGGGCTCAGGCTGGAATATAACGGTGTCATCAAAGTTCCTTGCAACCTCCAACTCCTCGGCCCAAGTAATTCTCCTGTCTCAGCCTCCCAAATAGCCAGGACTATAGGTGCTTACCACTATGCCTACCTAATTTTTCTCTATTTTTTGTAGATACAGGGGCTTGCTATGTTGCCCAGGCTGGTCTCGAACATGTGGCCTCAAGCTATCTTCCTGCCTCATTCAGTACCCCAAAGTCCTGGGATTATAAGTGTGAGCCACTGAGCCTGTCTAAATTGTTATTTAAAGTTTTTTTCCCATATGACCTCTTTTTTTAAAAAACATTTAACTATTTTTAAGTGTATAATTCAGTATCATAAGGTACATTTACAATGTTATATAATTATCACCATTATCCATTTCCAGAATTTTTCCATATACCCAAGAATAGTTTCTAGTATATCCATTATGCAATAATACTTATTCTCTCTCCTCTTAGACCCTAGTAATCTTTATTATACCTCTGTCTCTATGAATTTGCCTATTCTAAATACCTCATGTAAGTGGAATAATACAATAAATGCTCTTTGTGTCTGTCTTATTTAGCATAATGTCCTCAAGATTCATCCATGTTGTAGCATGTTAAGAATACCATTCTTGGGCGGCGCCTGTGGCTCAGCGGGTATGGGCGCCGGTCCCATATGCCGGAGGTGGCGGGTTCAAACCCAGCCCCGGCCAAATTAAAAAAAAAAAGAATACCATTCTTTTTATGGGTGAATAATATTACATTTTACGAATACACTATGTTTTGGTTTCCTATTCATCTGTTGATAAACACTTCAGTTGTTTCTACCTTTTGACTGTCGTGAATGCTACAGCTATGAACATGGGTGTACCCATATCTGTTCAAGACCGTGCTTTCAACTGTTTGTGGCATATACCTAGGAAGAACTGCTGGATTACATCGTAATTAATTCTATGCTCACCTTTTTGAGGAACTGGCAAACTGTTCTGTATAGTGGTTGCATCACTTTCATTCTTACCAGCAATGAATGAAAGTTCCAATGTCTCTATATACTCACCAACACTTCCTGTTTTCCTTTGGTGGATAGCCTCTGCTATAATGGGTATAAAGTACTATCTCACTGTGGCCATTGATCTGCCTTTTCCTCTACAATTTAATGATGAGCATCTTTTCATGTGCTTATTGGCCAAGTCTGTATCTTTGAAGAAATGTCTATTTAAGTTCTTTGACCATTTTTTGGTTTGTTTTATTGTTGTGAGTTCTTCATATATTCTTAATACAAGATGTTCCTAAAGTCTCCATACATAGGAAAAATTACATGGTGACAGGTATCTTAGAGCATGTTTGTCAGGAGTGGAGACATGACTTCATATGTGTATAGAAAGAGGTGGCCAACAATGAGAGACTATTCTGTAAATATTACGTAAAAATTCTGTAATGAATATTTTGTCCATCAAGGTACATTTGGGTATAATTTCCTGCATACAAAAACTTTTGGCATGCCCTATGTTAACACCCCTTACCAGACACAGCATAGGATTTGCAAATATTTTCTCCCATTTTAGGGGTTCTCTTTTCACTCCCTCAATATTGTCCACTGATGCACAAAGTTTTTTATTTTGATGAAGTCCAATTGATACTTTCTTTTTATGTCCCATGCGTTTGGTGTCATACTTAAGAATTACTGCCTAATCCAAGCTCAGAAAGATTTTCACTTATGTTTTGTATTTTTTGCTCTTAAATTTAGGTCTTTGATCCATTTTGGACTCATTTTTATATCTGACATAAGGTTTAAATATTCAACTTTATTTTTTTACATATCCAATTTTTATAATCCAGTTTTCCCAGCACCAATCACTGAATGGACCTGACACCCTCATCAAAAACACCAAATCCAAATGAGTATTTGGACTCTGAACTCTATTCCATTATCTGTGTCTATTCTTATGTGAGGACCACACTGTCTTGATTACTGTACCTTTGTAGTTAAGCTCTGAAGTCGAAAATATGAGTCTTTCAACTTTATTCTTCTTTAAGATTGTTTTGCCTCTTTGAGGTCCCTTGAGATTCCTTTATGACTTTTAGGATCAACTTCTGAAAAAAGGGCAGCTGGAATCTGGGTAAGTATATAGATCAATACCGGGAGTCCTGCCATCTTAACAATTCTGTTTTCCATGAGTGCAAAATGTCTTTTCATTCATTTAGGTCTTGAATTTCTTTCAGCAACATTTTGTTATTTCCCCAAGCCTTTCACCTCCTTGTTTAAATTTTATTCCTAAGACTTTTATTACTGTTGATGCTATTGTAAATGGCATCTTAATTTCATTTTTGGATTGTTCATTGCTCATGTACAGAACTACAACTTATTCCTGTAACTTGATCGTGTATCCTGCCACTTTGCAGAACTCATTTTTTGGCTCTAGTAGTTTTATAGTGGATTCCTTTTGATTTTCCAGATACAAGATTATGTCATGTGCAAATGGAGATGGATTTTTTCCCTATCTTACACTTTTTACTTCTCACAGTTCCTGGGTCTGAAAAGTCAAAGATCAGAGTATCGACATGGTTAAGTTCTGGTGAGAGATCTCTTTTGGGATACACACTGCCAACTTCTCACTGTATCCTCAGGTGGAGAAAGGAGTAAGGGAATTAATACTCTAGGGTCTCTTTTATGAGGATATTAATCCTAATTATGATAGTTCCGACCTCATGACCTAATCACCTTTCAACCATCTTACCTCTAAACATCATCACATTGGGCATTAGGTTTCAACATAGGAATTTTAAGGGAGCTATAAACATTCAGTTACAGTTGATGGCAACCTCTCCTCCCATTACTTTTTTCTTTGGAAAAGTTATCTTTCATTGTAAGTTTTTATGTTAACATGTAAAGACTTACTATTGTTAAAATGTTATTTTAAATATTTTGAAATCTGTTTTAGTATTAAATATGATAAATATTAAAGTATAAGACCCAAACACAGGCCAGGCATGGTGGTTCACGCTTGTAATCCTAGCACTCTGGGAGGATCAGGTGGGTGGATCACTTGAGCTCAGCAGTTTGAGACCAGCCTGAGCAAGAGTGCAGCCCTGTCCCTCCTAAAAAAAATGAAAAACTATGCCCCAGAACCTGTAGCTCAGTGGCTAAGGCTCCAGCCACATACACCGGAGCTGGAGGATTTGAACACAGCCTGGGCCTGCCAAACAATAATGACAGCTACAACCAAAAAACAGCCGGGCATTGTGATAGGCGCCTTTAGTCACAGCTACCTGGGAGGCTGAGAGAAGAGAATCGTTTAAGCCCAAGAGCTGGAGGTTGCAGTGAGCTACGACACTACAGCACTCTACCAGGCAACACAGTGAAACTCGTCTCAAAAAAAAAAAAATAAATAAATAAGAAAAGAAAAACTAAAGCAAGAAAATCGGTTGAGCCCTAGAGTTTGGGGTTATTGTGAACTGTGACACCATAGTACTCTACAAGAGTAACAACGTGAGAATCTGTCTCAAAAAATAAATTAAATTAAAAAAAAAAACACAAACACAAAAGCTCTTTGAGGTCTTCAATGATTTTTAGAATGTAAAGGGGGGGTGGGTCCTAAAAGGTTAAGAAAAAAACTGTACTGGTAGGCTTGGTGCCCATAGCTCAGCAGTTAGGGCGCTGGCCACATACACTGGGCCTCGTGGGACTGGTGGGTTTGAACCCAGCCCCAGCCTGCCAAACAACAATGACAACTACCAAAAAAAAAAAAAAGTTGGGCGGCGCCTGTGGCTCAGTCGGTAAGGCGCCGGCCCCATATACCGAGGGTGGCGAGTTCAAACCCGGCCCCGGCCAAACTGCAACCAAAAAATAGCCGGGCGTTGTGGCGGGCGCCTGTAGTCCCAGCTACTTGGGAGGCTGAGGCAAGAGAATCGCTTAAGCCCAGGAGTTGGAGGTTGCTGTGAGCTGTGTGAGGCCACGGCACTCTACTGAGGGCCATAAAGTGAGACACTGTCTCTACAAAAAAATGTTGCCACGCATTGTGGTGGGCACCCGTAGTCCCAGCTACTTGGGAGGCTGAGGCAAGAGAATCACTTAAGCCCAAGAGTTTGAGGTTGCTGTGAGCTGTGACACCATGGCAATCTACCAAGGGCGACATAGTGAGACTCTGTCTCAAACAAAACAAAACAAAACTGTACTAGTAAACAAAAGCTCCAGACAAGCAGGCATGTACCTAGCTATGAAAAACAAACACACCATAGTTGAAGCACTAACTATAGAGGTAACTATAACTTACCCCTACAGTAGATATTTTAAGAAAACAGACAATCTTATCATCACATTTTAACAATTAAACTATGGTAATTTATGATCTACAGCTCCACAAGCACAATCATCTTACACTTCTACATGACAATACTGAACTAAATGTGACTTTTATCATCCTAAACTTCACCTTCTTCATTTTGACCCAGTTTTCCAGGCTCTCAAGACTGGGACTTAGCACTGTTTCTAGCTAGCTTTACTGAGCTCACCTGACTCTAAAGATCATGTTACTCTCAGACATGGGCAGTTTTTCAGGACTATCCATGTGAATCCATGCTGTCAGCTAAGAAGTGTCACACTGTTTGCTTCTTTTAAAAGGAATTTGAGGGGGCAGTGCCTGTGGCTTAAGGAGTAGGGCGTGGGTGTCATATACCCAGGGTGGCGGGTTCGAACCCAACCCTGGCCAAAACCGAAAAAAAAAGAAAAAAAGGAATTTGATCAGGGCAGCGCCTGTGGCTCAGTGACGAGTTCAAACCTGGCGCCAGCCAAACTGCAACAAAAAAATAGCCGGGCGTTGTGGAGGGTACCTGTAGTCCCAGCTACTCAGGAGGCCTAGGCAAGAGAATCACCTAAGCCCAAGAGCCAGAGTTTGCTATGAGCTGTGACACCATGGCACTCTACCTAGGGCAACAAAGTAAGACTCTGTCTAAAAAAAAAAAAAAAAAGGAATTTGATCAATTACATATTTACTGTAGAAAATTCAGAAAAAAAAACACAGCAAATTTAAAACTACATCTAATTCTAATACCTAGACATAATAACTACTGTTGGTATTTTGATATCACTTTTTCTAGGATTTTCTATGTATTTTAAAATACTTTTTACAAAAATGGATCCTATTAGTTATACACACAATTCTGTAGACTATTCCCTTAAGGAATATACAAAATCTGACAATTAAGTTTGCAAACTCATCCTAGAAAAAGTGGCACATACCTCATTGCTGAATCACTACAGTTACCTACCAAGTACCTACCAACCTTCTCCCTTTGGGAAGCTGTGCACTGATGCCAGGAGCTAGTCCACCCTTCGAAGCAATTTTGTAACTCTTTCTGGAATGGCCATCAGAGCAGTTATATTACCCTTGATTACCTTTGATGTCTTGAATGTTATCAATATGCCTTCCTTTCAATATTTCTTTTATCTTCAGGTAAAGAAAAAAGTCACTGCGGGCCACATCAGGGAGGGTGTTTTGGTACAGTTATTTGTTTACTGGCTCACAACTCCCTCACAGACTGCTCATCCGTGAGCTCCTTTGGGACCATTTTTGCACACACCTTTCTTATGCCAAGTTTCTATTTCTCTTTCTCTTACAATGTTCACTTGGTCTGCTGTGGTTGTCACAGTCAGCCAACGATTTTGATACACAATTCAAAGAATTTTTGCAATGTTTCCATCAGTTCTGCTCATTACTGGCCACTCTGACCTCTCTTCATCAGTGACACTTTCTCTCCCCTCAGGAAAAGCATTTTGTCCATTTGTACACTGTTGTTTTCTTCGTGGCATTATTCCCCAAAACTTGGACTAACATGCCCTTGATTTCATTTCTACTCTTGCCAAGCTTAACAAGAAATGTAATGTTGGGCGACACCCGTAGCTCAGTCAGCAAGGGCGCCGGCCATATTAACCTAGGGTGGTGGGTTCAAACCTGGCCCAGGTCTGCTAAGCAACAATGACAACTGCCACCCCCCCCCAAAAAAAAAAAATCCCTGGGCACTGTGGTGGGTGCTGTAGTCCCAGCTACTTGGGAAGCTGAGGCAAGAGAATGGCTTAAGCCCAAGAGTTGGAGGTTGCTGTGAGCTGTGATGCCACAGCACTCTACCCAGGGCAAAAAAAAAGAAACAAATTTAATGTTTGTTCATTGCTCTAATTCAAGCCCAGACATTTTCAAACAGCACATAAAAACGTGCAACAATAATAAATGCCACTTAGCAACATACCATCACATGACGACATGAACACAACTATAAGACCCACTGATATACCATGGTTATGAAGCCTTACCAAGTTGTTTATACAGTGCTATCAACATAAGTGCATGGTGGCAAGGTCACAACCTAGTTGTCAGACTCATATTGTTTATTACTTCATTATTCTTCATCAGCAAAAATTTTTAATTTCTATAAACTATATATAGTGTGTTATTTATATAATTGGTCTTCTAATGCTGAACATTTAGGTTGTTTCCAGTTTTTCCCTATGAAATAGTACCTTGATGAATACTTTAATCCAAATCCCTGATCAATTATTTTCAATAAATTCCTAAAAACAGACCTATCAAGCAAAATTCTAAATCTTTTTTTTTTTTTTTTTTTTTTGCAGTTTTTGGCCAGGGCTGGGTTTGAACCCACCACCTCCGGCATATGGGGCCAGCGCCCTACCCCTTTGAGCCACAGGCGCCGCCCAAAATTCTAAATCTTTTAATATAAACCATACCCAAGAAAGGCTAAGCCAATTTCATTCCTTTTGTTTGTTTTGAAACAGGCTTTCGCTTTTTCACCTGGGCTAGAGTACCATGGTGTCAGCCTAGCTCACAGTAATCTCAAACTCCGAGCCTCAAGTGATCCTCCTGCCTTAGCCTCCCAAGTAGCTGGGCCTACAGGTACCCACCACGACCCCTACCTAATTTGCCCATTTTTAGTAGAGACAGGGTCTCACTCTTGCTCAGGCTGGTCTTGAACTCCTGAGCTCAGGCTATCTACCTGCCTCAGCCTCCCACACTGCTAGGATCACAGAGAGCCACTTTCATTCCTAATACACCCAGGTATGGGAGTACTAATTTCCCTGTGTCTTCTTTTGAAATGATAATTATAAATATATTTGCCATTTTACCCTCCTTTGCAAACCAAAGGAAATTATTTTATGCTTAGCAAACTAGATTGTTCTTTTAACACTCTATTGGCCTTTTGTATTTTTTCTTTATGGCTTATTTGATCCCTTCGCTAATTTTCTATTTAGAGAAGGTTTCTTGTAGTATTCCTTTTTTAAATAGTCTTTGTTGGCTTTTGCAATCTACTCTCTCGTGGTTATAGTTATCTTTCTCCCTCAATGGAGCCCCCTTTCTATGTCTTCATCACTGACTCTTCTTCCCTCCCCTCTGTAATCCTGTCCACTCTCATAGCTTTAAACACTCTTCTGAACCAAATTCTTATCTCTAATCCAGATCACTCCCTCTAAACTCCAAATTCTAAAATAGGCAATCTCTTACTAATCCTTAGATGGTTCATAAAAGTAGCTCAAACATGTCCACCATGAAACTCTTGATTCCCCTGACTCTCAATTTGGTTCTTCCTACATCTACACTCTGAATTCCCATTTTAGTAAATGCTACCACTACAGGCAGAGTTAATGAAACTAGTAACCTGAAAGTCATCATTGATTCTTCTCTGTCATCTTTTCCCAGACTACTCATCCGATCCACCCACAATTCTCATTGATTCTAGCTCACTTCTCTTCTGTTCGTTTCTCTTCCTTACAAATTCTTCCTTCCAAATCTAAGCTATCTCATCTCCCGTCTGACCTAGAACAACATTATAATCTAAACCTCTACTTTCCTCATTGCTACAGCCACAAGCTCTTATCTATTTCCCAGACAGAAACCAATACTATCATGTCTTTCCCGTGTAAAATGTCAGGGGCCTCCCATTGTACCATCTATCTAGCTGCTCAAACTAGAAAACTATCTAGGCCATTAGCAATTCCTGGTATGTTTCAAAACACATCAGCTTCTGCCCACTTCTTTTTATCTCTACCGGCACTATTTTGGTCCAAGCCATCACCATCTCTCTTCTGGACTGAAAGGATACAGAACCATGATACTGCCCCTTTCTAAAAGGCAAAAAAGGCATTCTTAATCCAAATGGAAATCTTTTCCCACCAAGCCCAAACTCCTCAACACAAAGATCTAAGCTGCCATTGGCATTACTTACTGAAACCTATGTTCAGGCTGCTAGGAAAAGATGACGGCAGCACAAATCCTTCCGTCTAGTTTATGAAATAACACTGTTTCACTGGAGGATCATTTGAAAACTGGAATTAAGCTTATGCCTTGGAAACTAATGGAAAAAGAGAAGGGACTATGTACTATTCATTGCTCTATCACTGCTTCTGGAGCTGTGCCTACATCACAGAGAAAGTATTCAATACTAACTTCTCCTTTAATGAATGGTTAGCACATGAGCTTTTAGTTACTTCTGAATTATTCCAAGCTGAATACAACAAACCAAATCTTGAAAATTTCAGTTTAACTACCTCTCAAAGGGCAGAATAGTTACAACAGAAAAGCTTAATCGTTCTTCCACAATGAATGCAGGCCAGTTTTAAAATTAACTGCAATGTATAATCCCATCCAGCTTCTATTGTAACTTCCTGTGCACAAACGAAAACAGGTGCAAAACCAGAAAGATCAAAGGCAAGAAAGAGGCTTATGGTTTTGCTTAACTCATTTTTTATAGGTCTAAGAAAAAGGAGGGCAAGTTATCTTCAGAGAATTTGATTCACCTTATGCTTTCTTCTAAAATGAAGTCATGAAGCAACTACATTATATATTGATAAATACACTTGTAGAGAATATCTAAGGAATGAGCTCAATACTCAACCTAGGAAAAACTTTCTCATGCACACAGCTTTGAAGAACAGATGATTACTCTAGAGATATTTCCCTGCCCTGTGCTGGACTAATCACAGTACTTCTCCTTCCAGAGATGAAGGGTCTAGGGGCAATCAATTCCTCTATATTAAGCCAAATTCAAACCTCAAGTAAAAGTCAGACCTTCTGCTGTAACAGAAAGTGCTAGGATACAAGACTTGGACATTGAAGAGGCCAACTTTTCCTGAAAGTTAGACGTTAATCTGCTCTGAGTATGGAAGTAGTAGCAGAAGAATCAAAGACATAGAATCCTGCTGGCAGGATTTCAGTTGTTCCTGAGGCTTACCTGCATTCTTGCCTTTAGTGCAATTTAAGAAACTCATTATTTTCTAGAATTCGTTGAGCCAACAAATTTCTACTCAGGTTTAAGCTATTCAAAGCTACTTTTCTGTTGCTAAGTAAGATTCTTTTCATATACTTTATTTACCTAGCACTCAGCTACTCCACAATCTCATCTGTCCCAAAAATAAAAACCAGGAACAAAGCATAAATGGTCCCTAACACCTGTTAATAATTTTTTTTTTTTTGGACACAAATCTTACTCTGTTACCCAGGTTGGAGTGCAGTGGCACAATCATAGCTTACTGCAACCTCCAACTCTTGGGCTGAAGTGACCCTCTGCCTCAGCCTCTTGAGTTGCTCGGACTGCAGGCATGTGCCACCACACATATCTAACATCTTTATAGAAGGGGTGGGACACAATTATAAGAGGGACTTTACCTAACAAGTGCAATCAGTGTAACCTAATTCTTTGTATCCTCAATGAATTCCAAACAAGAAAATAAAAAACAATTTGCCCAATATCTCCTCAATAAATCCACTCAAACCATTTTATCACATAGAAGAAAAAAAAAAAAACCATCTTTAGAGACAGTCTTGCAATGCTGCCCAGGATGGTCTCAAACTCCTGGCCTCAAGCAATTCTTCTATTTCACCATCTCTAAGTGCTGAAATTATAGGCATAAGCCACACAGTGCTCCTAGTGACTCCATCACTTCTGATTATAAAACACTAAACAAAGGATCAGAAGGAAGCTTCCTGGACAAAACTCCCATAGCTAATATCATATTCAATGGTAAAAGACTGAAAGCTTTCTCCCAAAACACGACCAAGATGTCCATTCTTGCCACTTCTATTCAACACAGGTATCATTTAACACAGGAGGTCTACCCAGTGACCTAGACTTGCTTTTCCTAGCAATTAGGCAAGAAAAAAGGCCGGGTGCAATGGGTCACATCTGTAATTCCAGCACTCTGGACAACTGGGGTGGGTGGATTGCCTGAGCTCACAGGTTTGAGACCAGACTGAGCAAGTGCGAAACCCTGTCTCTTAAAAAAAAAAAAAAAAAAAGCCAGTCATTGTGGTGGGCGCCTGTAGTCCCAGTTACTTGGGAGGGTGAAACAAGAGAATCTCCTGAACCCAATAGTTTGATGTTGCTGTGAACTGTAACACCATAGCACCCTACTGAGGGTGACAAAATAAGACTTGTCTCAAAAAAAGAAAAACAAAAATTAGGCAAGAAAAAAAAAGCACATGGAAAGGAAAGGAAGAAGTAAAGCCGTTTCTATTTGCACATGACATGATTTTGTATATAGGAAAGCTGAAGGAATCCACCAAGAAATTATTAGAGCCAAAAATAAATGAATTCTGCAAAGTTGCAGAATACAAGATTAATATACAAGTCAATTGTGTTTCTATATATGAGCAATGAACAATCCAAAAATGAGATTAAGAAAAGACACTGTAGGGCGGCGCCTGTCGCTCAGTGGGTAGGGTGCCGACCGCATATATGAAGGGTGGCGGGTTCAAACTCGGCCCTGGCCAAACTGCAACAAAAAAAAAACAGCCGGGCATTGTGGCAGACGCCTCTAGTCCCGGCTACTTAGGAGGCTGAGGCAAGAGAATCACCTAAGCCCAGGAGTTGGAGGTTGCTGTGAGCTGTGATGCCACAGCACTCTACCACAGCACAGCGATAAAGTGAGACTCCGCCTCTACAAAAAAAAAAGACACTTTAACTTAAAGAAATTACAAGAAAGAAAAAAGTTAAGAAAATAAATTTCTTAACAAAAGCATCAAAAATAAACTACTTAGAAACGAATTTAACCTAAGAGGTAAAAGACTTGAATGCTGAAAAATATAAAGCATTACTGAAAGAAATTAATGAAAATCTAAGTAAATGGAAAGACATTCAATATTTATAATTGGAAGACTCAGCATTGTTAGTATGACAATATTCCTCAAAATGATATACAGGGTCAATATAATACCTATCAAAATTCCAGCTGTTCGTTTTGCAGAAATTGACAGGCTGATTTTAAAGGCATACAGAAACGCAAGAGATGCAGAATAGCAGCCAATCTTGAAAAAGAAGGAGGCAGGCAGGGGATTCACACTTCCTGATGTTAAACCTTTACTGTAATACACAGCTATGTAGATTAATGTAATAAAATTGAGTACCCACACATAAACTCTTAAATTTATGGTCAATTTACTTTCTACAAGGACAACAAGTCCATTCAATAGAAAGGCCAGTCTTTTCAAAAAATAGTGCTGGGATAAAGGGATATCCCGACGCAAAAAAAATAAAACTGAACCTCTATCTCAAACCATATGCAAAAATTAACTCAAAATGAATAAAAGACCTAAATTTGATATCTAAAACTGTAAAACTCCTAGGGAAAAAAAACAGGCATAGGCAGAGCCTGTGGCTCAGCAGGTAGGGCACCGGCCCCATGTACTGAGGGTGGTGGATTCGAACCCAGCCCCGACCAAACTGCAACAAAAAAATAGCTGGGCATTGTGGCAGGCACCTGTAGTCCCAGCTACTTGGGAGGCTGAGGCAAGAGAATCACTTAAGCCCAAGAGTTTGAGGTTGCTGTGAGCTATGATGGCACAGCACTCTACTGAGGGCAACATAGTGAGACTCTGTCTCAAAAAAAAAAAGTCATCTCGGGTGGCTCCTGTGGCTTAATGAGTAGGGCGCCAGCCTCATATACCAAGGATGGTGGGTTCAAATCTGACCCCCGCCAAACTGCAACAAAAAAATAGCTGTTGTGGGGTGCCTGTAGTCCCAGCTACTCGGGAGGCTGAGGCAAGAGAATTGCCTAAGCCCAGGAGTTGGAGGTTGCTGTGAGCGATGACGCCACAGCACTCTACAAAGGGCCACAAAGTGAGGTCCCTACAAAAAAAAAAGAAAGAAAAAAACAGGCATAATCTTCATGATTTTGAATTAGCCAACAGTTTCTTTCTTTCTTTTTTAATAGTCAACGGTTTCTTAAAAGTGCAACCAAAAGAAAAAGGTGAAAAGATGATCTGCAGAATCAGAGTAAAGTTTTCTAAATCATCTATCTGTTAAGAGTCCAATATCCAGAATATGTACAAGAAATTTTATAACTCAACAATAAAAAGACAAATAACTCAATTTAAAAATCAGCCAAAAAATTGACAGGCATTTCTCCTAAGATACACTAGTCCCCCTATCCAAAAGGAATATGTCCCAAGACCCCCAGTGGATGCCTGAAACCACAGACTGTACTGAACCCTATAAATATTATATGTTCTCACCCCGATATCCAAGATGGGCTATTAACTAATGGGTCACTATACACCATAAAACACGGATATCCTGGACAAAGGGATGATTCATGTCCCAGGTTGGAAACTGGGATGATACACCCAACAGGCAGATGAAAAGATATTTATACCATTACTTGTTAGGGAAATCCCTTTCTTTTTTTTTTTTTTTTGCAGTTTTTGGCCGGGGCTGGGTTCGAACCCACCATGAGTTTGAACCCACCATCTCCAGTATATCTGGCCGGTGCCCTACTCCTTGAGCCACAGGCACCATCTAGGGAAATCCATTTCAAAACTTCTTCATGCCCAGTAGGTTGGCTACAATCAAAAATTCTAACAAGTGCTGGCAAGAAATCAAAACCCTCATATGTTGCTGGGAGAATTAAAAAGATACAGCTGCTGTGGAAACAGTTTGGAGGTTCCTCAAAATTTAAATACAGAATTATCGTATGACTCAGCAATTCTACTCCTGGGCATATATACCCAGAGAAGTGAAAACATATAGCCACACAAAAATTTGCACACAATTATTCATAGCATTATTTGTAATAGCCAAAAAGTAAAAACAATCCAAATATCTATAAACAATGTGGTATGTCCATACATTCAAATATTACTTAGATATAAAAAGCAATGAAGTACTGATACATACTATAATATGAATGAATTTGTGAAAACACGCTAAGTGAAAGTGAAGAACAAAAGGCCACATGTTACGCAATTCCACTTACATGAAATGACCAGAACAGCTACGTCCATAGAGACAGAAAGCAGATGTTAACGACTGCCAAGGGCTGGACGATAGGGACACCCAGAAGATAGTGTACACCCCGTGTAAGAGAAGTAAGGAATGACTGCTAGTGGGTATGGGTTTCTTTTGGATGAAAATGTTCTGGACTTAGAGCAGTAATGACTCCATAATTTTGTAAATACACTAAAAATATACGCTGAATTATATAATTTAAAAGGGTGAATTTCATGCTATGTGAATCTCAATAAAAAAACTGAATAGAAAAAAAAAAAGCCCTTAAACAACCAAAATATAAGTGACAAAGATTATATTCTAAAGTCTACATATAGTCCTTTATTTTTAAAAACTGATTCTCAGCTGGGCTTGGTGGCTCAGGCCTGTCTAGCACTCTGGGAGGCAGAGGCAGATAGATTGTTTGAGCTCAGAAGACCAGCCTGGGCAAGAGCGAGACCCTGTCTCTACTAAAAATGGAAAAACTAGCCCAGTGTGGTGGCCTGTATAGTCCCAGCTACTTGAAAGCCTGAGGCAAGAGGATCTCTTGAACCCAAGAGTTTGAGGTTGATGTGAGCTAGAACACCATCGCACTCTATCGAGAATGACAAAGTAAGATTCTGTCTCAAACAAAAAAAACCAACCAATTCTCATCTGAAATGTATTTATTCTCACTTTACATATAATGTGACCAAAGCTGTATTAAAAGCCCATATTCAAAGCTCAAAGCTTATATTAGAGGAAATAAAACTGATACAAACAGGCATACTGAACAGTGAAGTTTAAAAAGTGAAAGGGCTGGGCACCCTTCCTATCTGCAGTCCCAGAACTATGGGAGGCTAAGATGGGAGGATCACCTAGCCCAGGACTTGGAGGTTAACAGTGAGCTATGATCACATCACTGCACTCTAGATGAGGCAACGGCATGACTCCACCTTTGCCATCCTGAGAAAGCAAGACCAGTTCCTCTTCCTACTCACCCTGGAGACAACAAGGATGAAGGCTTTTCTGATCATCTACTTCCAGTTAATGAATAGTTAACTTATTTTTCTTTTCTTTATGATTTTCTTTCTTAATAACATTTTTTCTATTCTCGCTTACTTCATTGTAAGAATACAGTATAGTCTTACTCAGGCTTTGAGTCCTAAGCTCCGTGTCTAGTGTACCATATGGAAAGAAATATCTTAGGAACTGCTGGAATAACCTCTTGTATTGCCTTTTACAATTGTATGCAAGTGGAGGAACAGCCTCCTCCCAGGCAGTGCGCGGGTGTCACCCCAACGCCATCTGGCTGGGGGCTATTGCATCTGTACCTTTCAGCAGCCCCTCTTCTTGTCTCCTCCCTGACACACGTCGTTTCCTCTTTCATCCCGAGTATTTATTACTCAGTCCCTTCTGCCCACCTCAGTTTCCAGCACTCAACTGCCTGCCTGCGCCCTCATCTATGTACCCCTACCTCCAGCGTGTGGTCGGGGCCCTGGGACTAATCCTCTGGCCCGCCTGTCTCCAACCCAAGTTGCCCCTGGGGGAGGCTGGGTCGTGGGGAGCCACGTGTTCGTCTCTGCCTGTACACCACTCCTACCTGACGCTGGTGCACATTATGTCAAAAGAGAAAGAAGTTTTCTCCTATTAAAACCAAACAGTCAAAAAAAAAAAAAGAATACAGTATAGTATATAACACTTACATACAAAATGCATATTAATCAACTGTTTAAGTGATCAATAAGCCTCTGGTCACAAATAGGCTATGAGGGATTCAAAAGTTATACTCAGATTTTTGATTATACAGGGGGTCAACCATACTTACATTTAGTATTTTCTATATTATATACTTACAGTTAATAAGGGCAAATAAAAAAAGATATAAATTTAGTAAAGGTGAACTACATCATTCGATCCTGATGGTATCACTGATACATAACTCGATACAGTAATCTACATTTATAGCAATAAAAATGATGATGATTAAGAGTAACATCATTTGGCTGGGCACGGTGGCTGACGCCTGTAGTCCTAGCACTCTGGGATAGCTTGAGCTCAGGAGTTCAAGACTAGCCTGAGTAAGAGTGAGCCCCTATCTCTAAAAAAAATAGCCGGGCGTTGTGGCAGGCGCCTGTAGTCCCAGCTACTTGGGAGGCTAAGGCAAGATAATCATTTAAGCCCAAGAGTTTGAGGTTGCTGTGAGTTTTGACACCATGGCACTCTACCCAGGGTGACAGCTTGAGACTCTGTCTCAAAAAAAAAAATTTTTTTTTTTAAAGCTGTTCTTTTAAAGCTGGGCAAGGTGGCTCATGCCTGTAATCCTAGCACTCTGAGAAGCAAAAGCAGGAGAATAGCTTGAGCTCAGGAGTTCAAGTACAGCCTGAGCAAGAGCAAAACCTTATCTCCACCAAAAGTAGAAAAATTAGCTGGGCATCATGGTGGGTGTCTATAGTCCCAGCTACTCGAGAGCCTGAGGCAGGAGGATCACTGGAGCTCAAGAGTTTGAGATGGCAGTAAGTTAGACTGATGGGGACAGTACTCCAGCCTGGGGCAACAGAGTGAGCCTTGTCTCAAAACAAACACACACACTTACAAAAGACAAAAACCTATTCTAAGAAAGCTTATCACCCACAGGACAAAGTCTACAGGTCAAAGAACAGCCCTTTACAATCTGACTCCAACCTGTATTTCCAGCTTATCTCCAGATAGTCTAGTCAAACCAGACTTCTCATGTTCCTTCAACATATACAGCCTACATTTTCATGCCACTGTGTGAAAGACTTTTTCTTGACTTCTCTACCGAGATAATTCCTACTTATCCTTCAAAATCCAGTTCAAATAACACTCCTCTATGCCAGCAGTACCCAACCTTTTTGGCACCTAGGGACCAGTTTCATGGAAAGACAACTTTTCCACCGACCAGGGCGGTGGGGGGGGGGGAGGGAAGGGGAGGTTTCAGGATGATTCAGGCACATTACATCTCCACCTCAGATCATCAAGCATTACATTCTCATAAGGAGAATGCAGCCTGGATGCCCCGCATGTGCACTTTATAGTAGGGTTTGTGCTATGAGAATCTAACGATGCCGCTTATCTGACAGGAGACACAGCTCAGGCAGTGATGGAAGCAACAGAGAACATCTAACTACAGATGAAGGTCTTCTTCCTTGCCGTCACTCATCTCACTCACCTCCTGCTGTGATGTCACACCCTACCTGGCCTACTAAGGGTCCACGGCTCAGGGGTTGGGGGCCCGCAGTTCTATGCCACCTTCTCTGATGCCATTAGGCAAAACTGTTCACATGGTATTTTGTACACACCTCCTTTAAAACACTTGTAACATGACAAACTTGAATGCTTAATTCTCTTTACCTCCTAGAATTAGACACCGTTTCAGATTTGTTAGAAACTCAGCAATTTAAAATGACTTGTTAGCTAAGAGGTCCATATAGTCAAGGTTTTATTTTAACAAAAGATACAAAATATATCTATTTATTTATTCATTCTTTTACAGGCAAGGTTTCACTCTGTAGTCCCAGGCCAGGGTATAGTGGCTTGATCAAAGTTCACTAATTGCAACCTCAAACCCTGGGCTTTGATTTGATTTCTATTTTTCTAGGTTGATTTCTATTTTTACCTAGAGATGGGGAGTCTCCCTATGTTGCCAGGTTGGTCTCAAACGTCTGACCTACAGCAATCTTCCAACCTCAGTCTCCCAAAGCACAGGGATTACAGGCATGAACCACCATACCCAGTCTGAAATTCAAATATTTAAAAGAAATAAAGTTCATTTTCATGTAAAATAGAAGTTACAAAGGTTCCTACAGATTTAATTCATTCACCAGAAATCGTTTTGTTTTGTTTTTTTTCAGAACTCTCCAGAAATCTTTCTAAGAAAAGACTGATATTCTACACTAAACCTGAGTAATACATTGCAGTCAAGGTTATAACATGGTAATAAGTAAGAGACTAGTCTAAAGAAAAGTAGACAAGAGTATCATTTAGTAGGTTATGACTGCTGGAGTCAACGCATAGTAAACAATGAATGCCTTTAGAAATGACTGTCCCTCCCAATTTCTATTTTTTTTAATTTTTTAATTTTACATATGCATGTGTTTATTATTCTTGTTTTCGTTTTTTGTTTGGTTTTTTTTGCAGTTTTTGGCCAGGGCTGGGTTTGAACTCACCACCTCTGGCATATGGGGTCAGCGCCCTACTCCTTTGAGCCACAGGTGCCACCTGTCCCTCCCAATTTCAAGTCACTCCTTGAGAATAACTTACTCACCACAAAATTCTAGTGAAAAAAAATTTTTTTTAAGAGACAGTCTCACTTTCTAACCCTTGATAGAGTGCCATGGCATCCCGGCTCACAGCAACCTCCAGCTCTTAGGCCTAGACAATTCTCTTGCCTCAGCCTCCCAAGTAGCTGGGACTACAGGCACCGGCCACAATGCCTGGCTTTTTTTGTTGTTGTTGCAGTTTGGCAACAAACCCGCCACCCTCGGTATATGGGGCCAGTGCCCTACTCACTGAGCCACAGGTACCACCCCGAAATTTTTATTTTTGTTTTTTTTGAGACAGGGTCTCATTCTGTTGTCCCATGCTAGAGTCGGGGCATCAGTCTAGCTCACAGCAACCTCAAACTCCTGGGTTCAAGTGATCCTTTTCCTCAGCCTCCCCAGTAGCTGGGACTACAGGTGCTCTCCATAACTCCTGGGTAATTTTTCTATTTTCTGTAGAGACAGGGTTCTGCTCTTGCCCAAGCTGGTCTCAAACTCCTGAGGTAAGCAATCCACTTGCCTTGGCCTCCCAGAGAGCTAAGATTACAGGCATGAGCCACCACACCTGGCCTAAAAATTTTGTTTTATTACTTGTTCTAGATAAGTTTCTATTTCCTATTGAACAAAATCAAACACATTCACACATATGGTTAACTTATTTCTTTCCCTGTATGTAATCTACAATAGCCACCCTAATGACATGTAGGATACCCTATAGTTTTCAGTATTTAATTAGTATAGAAGAACACATAATGGTCTCTCAACTCCTATTGAACTCACTGCATTTGCCTCTGCCTTTTCTATTTTAAGTTACTTTTATCTATAAAGGCAATGTCATTTCACTTTGATTTATTTTTAACAAGTCATCTAGACTATTGGCTTATTTCTTCTATAATCCCATGCTCGAAATTTATTTAATATACTACAGCTTCTGGCAAATCTACCTCTTATTTCATGATCTTCAGGGTCTCCAAAAGATCTCCTGCATCTGACTCATTTTTATGACTGTAAGTCTGGTTTTTCAGAAATAAACAAATCCATCAGGCAACCTTTTATATAAAGCACACTTTTAAATCAAATATCAACTTTCTATTCCTGTCAATATAAAATTAACCCAACTCCTCTACTTCTATGTGTGAGCCCCTCAGGCAGTCACAGACCTGAATTAATATTTCTCCATTACCTAGGCTGAGAGTTCTCCTCATACATCCTTTCTTTCCCCTCCTTGAAGAGGCTTATGGTCTGCTTAGTTTTCTTCATCAAATTCTCCATGAACACCCTAAAATACTCATTCTCTCCAAGTGTCTCCATCTTCCCCTCATATCTTGACAAGATAGTACGGAGATGCTGGTAGGTATCTGGCAGCAGGTCTAAGATATAAGGTGGGCTATTCTTTAGCGCCAGCTTTGGGTTCTGACACAACCGCACCACCTGCAACAAATGGAAAAGAAGTGCTATTACTTGGAGGATCGTAAGGACAATTTCCTTTTTAAAGTTTAAAAAGTTACAAAATATGTGCTCTTTTGCAGAAATATGAAAAATGCATGCGAATGTAAGAATAACCCAGAACACCCATTGTCTACAGGCGGTCACTTTACATTTTTAGGGGTCTCCCAGAGGGAGTTTTTTTGTTTGTTTGTGTTGGGGGGTTTTTGTTTTTATAAATTAAACTGTATTGGATTATGGCCACACCAAATTTTTTTTTTTTTTTTTGAGACAGAGCCTCAAGCTGTCGCCCTGGGTAGAGTACAGTGGCATCACAGCTCACAGCAAGCTCCAACTCGTGGGCTCAAGCGATTCTCTTGCCTCAGCCTCCCAAGTAGCTGGGACTACAGACACCTGCCACAACACCTGGCTATTTTTTGCTTGCAGCTGTCATTGGTGTTTGGTGGGCCCGGGCTGGATTCAAACCCGCCAGATCAGGTGTATGTGGCTGGCACCTTAGCCACTTAGCCACAGGCGCCAAGCCTGTGTTGGGTTTTTTTGAGAGATAAGATTTGGTCAATCACCTAGGATGGGCTACAATGGCATGATCATAGCTCACTACAGCCTCAAAGTTCTGGGTTCTAATGATCCTCCCGAATCAGTGTCCCAAGTAGCTGGGACCACAAGCATTCATTACCAATCCTGGTCCAAAGTGTAGGTTCTTAGGTTCTTAAAACCCTATGAAAGACTAATAGTGCAGACAACACACTGTAGACTAAAAACTAGGGAGGAAACATCCCAAAAAATGCTGAAAATGTGCTAGTTCAATATTGAAAATTATTTTCAATTACTTGGCTGAACCTAAAATAGAGTAAAGAAAATTCCCAGTAGCAGAATGAAGTAAAGGACATGGCTGCCATGAGGGTAGAAATCTCTGTAATCTAGGGGCTTAAGTTTTAACAACCACTAAGGGACAAGAGGAGAGAAAACTTAGACATAGCAAAGTCTGGGGTTGAACTGAAACATCGATTCCTTCCCATATAAATAAATGCAGGCAGAATAAATTCTGCCTTTATTATTTATCCTTCCCGTATAAATAAATTCAGAATCTGGCTGGCAATTCACTTTCAACTTTTCTGATTTCTTATGTTTAAAGTGGTCTTCCAGGGTGGCGCCTGTGGCTGAAGGAGTAGGGCACCGGTCCCATTTGCCGGAGGTGGCGGGTTCAAACCTAGCCCCGGCCGGAAAAAAAAAAAAAAAAATAAAGTGGTCTTCCAATGTAACAATCTTTGCTTCCTAAAAGGTAAGTTTAGTTCATTTTTTATTTGTTATATTGACTAATTATTTGTAATTATTCCTACCATCTTTCTTGTAGCATCCATCTTTACATGGATTTTACATGGATTTTCTGTGTCTAGAGAAGATTAATGAGTGGAATAGAAGAGACCACAACAGAAAAACACAAGTCACAGAATCAGGAAGGAATAGACAATCTAACACAAAAGTAAGGAAGATAGACAATCTACTACAAAAAATGGATGAAAGACTTGAACAAGACTGTAACAAAGGCAAAAAATCATATCCAAATAACCAAAAATATGATATGAAATTGTGCTAGTTCAACCAACACAACCGGACACACACCAAACTGGCAGTGCAAACTGCTTGGCAAAAGGAACCCGCAAAGACTGCTGGTGGGAATCTGAACTGATAGAACCAACTTAGAAAACAGGTCAGCACTGTATTGTCACATTAAAGGTTAATACACTCTGTGTACCTGCAGATCCATGCAAATTTGCAGAAAAGCATTATTAGTAATAATGAAAACTGGAAACAGAGATATAAATTATAGTATATTCACCACAGTAGAATAATACGTTGCAACAATATTATACAATACTAACTATAACATGGATACTCTTCTCAAAGTTGATCTAAAGAAACCAGAAACCTCACACCTGTAATCCTAACATTTTGGGAGGCTAAGGCAGTAGCATGTTCAAGCTTAGGAGTTTGAGCCCAGTGTGAGCAAAAGCAAGACCTCCTCCCTACAAAAAATAGAAAAATTAGCCAGGTGTGGTGGCATGTTAACTGTAGTCCCAGCTACTAGGAAGGCTAAAGTGGGAAGACTGTTTGAGCCTAGGAGTTAGAGGTTGCAGCAAGTTATGATGACATCACTGCACTACAGCTTGGATGACAAAGTGAGATCCCAACTCAAAAAAGAAAAAAAGGCTCAGCACCTGTAGCACGGTGGTTACGGCATTGGCCACATACACCAAGGCTGGCAGGTTCAAACCTGGCCTGGGCCAGCTAAACAACAATGGCAACTGCAACAAAAAAATAGGTGGGCATTGTGGCGGGCACCTATAGTCCAAGCTACATGGGAGGCTAAGGCAAGAGAATCGCTTAAGCCCAAGAGCTGGAGGTTGCTGTGAGCTGTGACGCTACTGCACTTTATGGAGGGCAGCATAGTGAGACTCTGTCTCAAAAAAATAAAAAACCACGCACATAAATCACACATACAAATATTGATTAGATGAAACTAATATTTTAAAGTTATAGTAATTCTTTTTTTTTTGTAGAGACAGAGTCTCACTTTACGGCCCTCGGTAGAGTGCCGTGGCCTCACACAGCTCACAGCAACCTCCAACTCCTGGGCTTAGGCGATTCTCTTGCCTCAGCCTCCCGAGTAGCTGGGACTACAGGCACCTGCCACAATGCCCGGCTATTTTTTGGTTGCAGTTTGGCCAGGGCCAGGTTTGAACCCGCCACCCTCGGTATACGGGGCCAGCGCCTTACCGACTGAGCCATAGGCGCCGCCCCAGGATGTTGGTCTTAATAACTGTTCCTTTGAAGGTAAAATGTCTTTTATTTTCTGGTTGCTTTTAAGACTTTTCTTTGACCCCAGTTTTTAGCAGTGTTACTATAATGTGCCAGGGTATGATTTTCTTTGTAGCTCTCCTGCTTGGTATTACAGAGGAGCTTCCTTAATTTGTAGTTTGATGATTTTCATCAGTTTGGGAAAATTCTCAATTTCTCATCAAATATAGCTTTTGCTCCATTCTCTTTCTTCTCTCCTTCCAGAACTTCACTTACACATTAATACAAAGACCTTTTCATCATATTCCACACATCCCTGACATTCTTTTCTGTATTTTCCACCTTTTTCTCTCTTAAAGCCTCAGTCTGGATTTTTCCAGCACATGCTATTTCACTAATTCTCTCTTCAGCTGTATTTATGCTACTAAACCAATCCACTGGTTAATAATCGGTTCTTATGTTTTTCAGGTCTAGAGTTTCTATTTCATGTGTATCATTTCGGCTCTCAAAATCATCAATTTTGTCTTTAATTCTTCACATATTAATCATAGATATATTTTTAGGTCCAGAACTGATGAGAAATATCTGTATTCCCTTTGTGTGTGTATCTATCATCAATCTTTTTCTTGATTTTCAGTTGCATCTTGTCCTTTTATTTATTTTTTGTTTTTGAGACATGCTGTGGCATCATAGCTTACAGCAACCTCAACTTCTTGGGTTCAAACGATCCTCTTGCCTCAGCCTCCCAGGAAGCTGAGACTATAGGCACCAACTGCAATGCCCAGCTATTTTTTTAGAGACAGGGTCTTACACTTGCTCAGGCAGGTCTTGACTCGTGCTAGGACTACAAGCGTGAGCCACCACGCCCAGCCATCTTCTCTTTTCATATGCCTAATTTTTTTTACTGAATGTTAGTTAGACACTGCATTTTATTTAGTTTTAATTTTTTTGGCAATATTAAGATTTATTAGAATATGCCTTAATATACGCGCTAGAGCTTGCTATGGTACTCTTAATATATAAGGGCTGGACATTCTCCCAATTTTTCTTGAGCAATGACACCAAGAAGTTAAGAGCCCAGTGGATGTTGTACACTGGCTTACCATCTGTTATCTGTACATGGCCAACACCACAGCCAGACAGAACCCTCCTCATCTGGAATTTGATGGTTGACTTCACCTCATCAACTGTGGTCACCATGTTTTTGTTGTATGTCAAGCAGGAAAGGAAATTTATCAGCTTTACTTAGGCCTAAAGAATTTGTCTTTAATTCTTCACATATTAATCATAGATATATTTATCTATATAGATAGATATATTTATATTCATGGGATCTGCTTAATAAAAGACTCTATGGCCAAAAAGGTAAGTATCGCACTTCTTGGCTAGCTTTTTTTTTTTTTTTTTTTGAGACAGACTCTCACCTCTGTTGCATGGGCTGGAATACCATGCCATTAGCATAGCTCACAGCAACCTCCTGCCTTAGCTGGGACTACCACCACGATGCCCAGTTAATTTTTCTATTTTTAGTAAAAACAGGGTCTCACTGTTGCTCAAGCTGGTCTTGAACTCCTGCGCTCAAGCTATCCCTGCACCTTGGCCTCCCAGAGTGCTAGATTATAGGCATGAGCCACTGCACCTGGCCTCTTAAGTAGCTTCTTGACAAGCTTCTTATTTTCATTGAGTTCCCTAAGCACCTCATGTGGGGAAAGTCCCAGGACACACACGGAGAACTTGGCATGGGGATGGACTTAAGCCTCGTAGGGACAAAGCAGCATTTGTCCTTCTGAGGATCATAGTTCTTTAAGCTAATCGGCAGATCTACCATTTCCAAATTAGCGCTCAGGCTACATCCTACGCATGACTTCTCATACCACCTCATGCAAAGTGTCACGGAAGACTTTGCTGCTCATAGTTCCTCTTGATGTGATAACCAAAAAAGTGCTACACATTATATTTTAAAAACTTGCTGGGCATGGTGGTGCATACCTGTAGTCCCAGCTACTCAGGAGGCTGAGGCAGGAGGACTGCTTGAGCCCAGGAGGTCTGGGCTGCAATCTATTATGCCGAGCAGAGTCTACGATAAGTTCAGCATCAATATAGTGACCTCCTAGGAGCAGGCGACAACCAGGTTGCCTAAGGAGAGGTGAACTAGCCCAGGTCAGAAACGGAATAGGTCAAAACCCCTGCACTGATCAGAAGGAGACTCATGCCTATTAATAAGCACTGCACTCCAGGCCTGGGCAACAACAGTGAGATACCATCTCTCAGAAAAAAAAAAAAAAAAAAATGGCAGTACCCGTAACTCAGTGGGTAGGGCACTGGCCACATACAAGGAGGCTCGCAGGTTCGAGCCCGGCCTGGTCTGCTAAACAATAATGACAACTGCAACCAAAAAATAGCCAGGCATTGTGGCGGGCACCTGTAGTCCCAGCTACTCAGGAGGCTGAGGCAAGAAAATTGCTTAAGCCCAAGAGTTGGAGGTTGCTGTGAGCTGTGATGCCATGGCACTCTACCAAGGGTGACACAGGGAGACTCTGTCTCAGAAAAAAAAAAAAAAAAAAACTTATACACAATCCGAGACTATGGATGCTGTTACCCAGAAAGGATTTACTTTACTGGCAGGAAGCTAAGCTAAGGACATTAGGAATCCTAGATCACCTTAATCCAATCCAGAATTGAGACAAAACCTAGGTGTTCTTTCCTGTATAGACTAGTCCTCCGTTTCTTCCTTATTCCTATGATTTAGGGCCCTCAGGGACCCAACCAAAAACCCTACGGTGTTTTACAGGGTTCTCTGCCTTGGCAGGCCCTAATTCTAACGTTTTGTCTTCCTGGACATGAGTTGTGTTTTGTTTTTTTCTTTGAGACAGAGTCTCATTACGTCGCCCTCGGTAGAGTGCTGTGGCGACACAGCTCACAGCAACCTCAAACTCTTGGGCTCAAGCAATTCTCTTGCCTCAGTCTCCCAAGAGGCTGAGACTACAGGTGCCGCCACAACATATGGCTATTTTTTGGTTGTTGCAGTTGTCATTGTTGTTTAGCTGGCCCGGGCCAGGTTAGAACCCGCCAGCCTCAGTGCATGTGGCCGGTGCCATAACCACTGCGCTATGGGCGCGAAGCCTAGATATGAGTATTTTGAAAAGTCTATTCAAGGCCAGGCACAGTGGCTCATACCTATAATCCCAGCACTTTGGGAGGTCGAAGTGGGCAGATTGCCTGAGCTGGAGCAAGACCCCATCTCTAAAAAAGAGCCGGGCGTTCTGGAGGGCACCTGTAGTCCCAGCTACTCGGGAGGCTGAAGCAAGAGAATCGCTTGACTCCAAGAGTTAAGAGGTTGCTGTGAGCTATGACACGAGGGTATTCTACTAGAGTAACAAAGTGAGACTCTGTCTCAAAAAAAAAACGAGAGACAGAGAGAGAAAAGTCCATTCAGCTAGCACTTCCAAAATCAGCAATGACTTTAAGAGGCAAAACAGTCTCAAACATCAAACTCACCTTCCTCAGCTTTTCTCATCTTCTAAAATTTATCCTCATATTTTCTCATTGCCTTGAAAATTCTTCTATGTCATCTAACTTTTCTAGGTAGCACCAGTATAACTGGTTCAAAACAACCTATTCTAACACTGCTGGAAGCAGAAGTCTAGCATTCTTCTCTTTATTTCACATTTTAAAATACCTACTTTTAGGGCGGCGCCTGTGGCTCAGTTGAGTAGGGCGCCGGCCCCATATGCCGAGGGTGGCAGGTTCGGACCCAGCCCTAGCCAAACTGCAACAGAAAAATAGCCGGGCGTTGTGGCGGGCGCCTGTAGTCCCAGCTGCTCGGGAGGCTGAGGCAAGAGAATTGCGTAAGCCCAAGAGTTAGAGGTTGCTGTGAGTCGTGTGACGCCACGGCACTCTACCCGAGGGCGGTACAGTGAGACTCTGTCTCTACAAAAAAAAAAAAAAAATACCTACTTTTATCACCAAGAGCTCATTATAAACTCTTTTGAGAAGTCTCAATGATTCCATTCTATGAGTATATCATATCTCAACCATTCCCTCCACTTTGTTTTAACATTTATATTGGTTTCAAGTCTTCATTATTCCAAGTATCGCTGTAATGAACATACTGGAGCATTTCACTCTTGTAAACATGGGATTATTTCCTTAGGAAAAATTCTCCCAGAAGTGGAGTCATTAGGTCCATTTAGAACTGCAAGATTCCCAATGATTAATAATCAAGGACTCTTAAAATAATAAGGCAATATGAAAAATTTAAAACAAGATAGTTTAAGCTCCACCCTTTTTTTTTTTTTTGAGACAGTCTCACTATGTTGCCCTAGGTAGAGTGCGGTAGTGTCACAGCTCACAGCAACCTCAAACTCTTGGGCTTAAGCGATTCTCTTGCCTCAGCCTCCCAAGTAGCTGGGACTATAGACTCCCACTATAACGCCCAGCTATTTTTTGTTACAGTTGTCATTGCTGTTTAGCTGGCCTGGGCTGGGTTCGAACCCACCAGCCTTGGTATATGTGGCTGAAGCCATAACCACCATGCTATGGGTGCTGAACCTCAGTTTTTCATTTTTAGTAGAGACAGCGTCCCACTCTTGCTCAGGCTAGTCTCAAACACATGAGCTCAAGCAATCGACCTGCCTCAGCCTCCCAGAGTCCTACAATTACAGGCGTGAGCCACTGTGCCCACTCAATCCTTACAGTTTTTTTTAAGGAACAGGTTCTTTGCTTTGCTCTATTGCCCAGGCTAAAGTGAGGAGTGCAGTGGTATCATAGCTCACTGTAACCACTAACTCCTGGACTCAAGCAATCCTACCACCTCAGCTCCCAAGTAGCTAGGACTACAAGCATGCGTCACCATACCCATCTAATTTTCAAATTGTTTTTTGTAGGGACCCAGGCTGCTCTCAAACTCTTGGCATCAAGCAACCCTCCCACCTCAGTCTCCAAGTGCTGGGATTACAGGTGTTAGCTACTGTGTATACCATTTCTGAAACACTTAAGAAATAGCCCTGAATAAGCCTAGCAATTAAAGACGAGCTGAATCAACAAAAATATTTGATGCTGAATATTTTAACAGTATTTTAGGCACTTGTTCATCCTACCAGGTGTATAAGCCAAAAGAGAACAGGATGGTCCAAAAAACATGACTCTATCACAGAAGACAACTATATTCTAAGCACAGTAGAGTTAACGCACATTAATAAAACAAATATGGGCTGGGTGCCCACAGCTCAGTGATTAGGGCACCAGCCCCATTTACCGGGCTGGTGGGTTTGGACCCAGCCCATCCTACTAAACAAAACAAACAAACAAAAAAACCAGCCAGGCACCGTGGCGGGCGCCTGTAGTCCCAGCTACTTGGGAAGCTGAGGCAAGAGAACCACTTGAGCCCAAGAGTTTCAGGTTGCTGTGAGCTACAACGCCACGCACTCTACCAAAGGTGACAAAGTGAGACTGTCTCAAAAAAAAAAAAAAAAAAAGACAATATTAAATTTAAGTGACAATATTCTAAAACTTCACGTGTAAGTCAGACATTTATAATTCCAAATACATTTTATAATAAAAGTATTAAAGATGGTTAAGTTCCTAGGTTGGTTCATGGAGAGATGTAAAGGAGGCTAACATGGAGACTAAGAGATTAAGACCCAACATAGACTTCAAAAATACATTACTAAAAATTTTTATTTTCGAAGTAAACTAAACATGTTTTATGTTGAGAAAGAACCAGAAGAGAAAAAGAGGTAAATGACAGGCTGAGGTTTCTGGCAAGACAGTGGGAAATGAGATCTAGGAGACAACACACCTAATACCATTAAAAGAGAAGGGTCATTTCCTTCCTAAAACAGGGATGCGATTTTTTTATTTTACCCATCCTGCCCTTCTTTTTTTTTTTTGGCAGGGGCTGGGTTTGAACCAGCCATCTCCAGCATATGGGGCTGGCGCCCTACTCCTTTGAGCCACAGGCGCCACCCCATCCTGCCCTTCTTAAGTTTGTTTATTTATTTATTTTTAGGGACAAGCTGGGCATGGTATACCACTAGAGCAAGTCCCAACCAACTACTTGGAAGGCTGAGGTGGGAGGATCACGTAAGCCCAGGAGTTCAAAGCTTCAAAGTACTATATGATTGTGCCTGTTGACAGCCACTGCTTGGCAGCCAGGACAGCACATGTAAAAATACTTACACTGACATCCAGAGCACTATACATGACATAGCCTCCCTACTTAAAAGCAAATGCACTGGTGGTGTCTGTAGCTCAGTCGGCAAGGGCACCAGCCACATACACCTAGGGTGGTGGGTTCAAACCCGGCCCAGGTCTGCTAAGCAACAATGACAACTCCATCCAAAACATAGCTGGGCATTTGTGGTGGGCGCCTGTAGTCCCAGCTACTTGGGAGGGTGAGGCGAGAGAATCACTAAAGCCTGAGAGTTGGAGGTTGCTATGAGCTGTGATGCCACAGCACTCTACCCAGAGCGACAGCTTGAGACTCTGTCTCAAAAAAAAAAGCAAATGCATTAACACCATAGAGTTGAGTTAATCTGCTTTAGAGGGGATTTTGAAAAAGTCACATAATTAAGGATAAACAAAAGCACTTGCCGTGGCAGGCGCCCATAGTCCCAGCTACTCGGGAGGCTGAGGCAAGAGAATCGCCTAAGCCCAGGTGTTGGGAAGTTGCTGTGAGCTGTGATGCCTCCACACTCTACCAAGGGCCATAAAGTGAGACTCTGTCTCTAAAAAAGAAAAGCACTTGTCTATTATCTCTGAAAAAATGCAGGTGACCCATAACAACACAGATGTGAACTGTGCAGGTCTACTTAGATGCAGATTTCTTTCCAATAAAAGTTATACTAGTGTATCTGCCTATTGTGCCTCCTCTTCCACTCCCTCCACTCCTGCCACCTCTGAGACAGCAAGACCAGCTCTCACCCCTCCTCCTCCTCCTCCTCAGCCTTCTCAATATCACAAAGAGGATGAAGGTTTTTTTTTTTTTTTTTGAGACAGAGCCTCAAGCTATCGCCCTGGGTAAAGTGCTATTGCATCACAGCTCACAGCAACCTCCAACTCCTAGGCTTAAGCGATTCTCTTGCCTCAGCTTCCCAGGTAGCTGGGACTACAGGCGCCTGCCACAACGCTGGCTATTTTTTGGTTGTAGTTGTCATTGTTATTTGACAGGCCCAGGCCAGATTCGAACCTGCCAGCTCTGGTGTATGTGGCTGGCGCCTTAGCCACTTGAGCTACAGGCACCACCCAAGGATGAAGGTTTTATGATGATCCACTTCCACGTAATGAATTCCCCTTCCTAATATTTTCTCTTCCTTATAATGTATTTTCTCTTCCTTATAATATATTTTCTCTTCCTTATAATTTCTTAGTAACATTTTCTTTTCTCTAGCTTACTACATTATACAAATACAATATAGGGCAGCACCTGTAGCTCAGTAAGTAGGGCACCGGCCCCATTTACCAAGGGTGGTGGGTTCAAACCCGATCCCAGCCAAACTGCAAACAAAAAAAAAAAATAGCCAGGTGCTGTGGTGGGCACCTGTAGTCCCAGCTACTTGGGAGGCTGAGGCAAGAGAATCGTCTAAGCCCAAAAGCTGGAAGTTGCTGTGAGCTGTGATGCCATAGCACTCTACCAAGGGCAACAAAGTGAAAACTCTGTCTCTCAAAAAAAAAAAAAGAATACAATATATAGGGCAGGCACAGTGGCTCACACCTGTAATCCTAGCACTCTGGGAGGCTGAGGTGGGAGGATCACTTGGGCTCAGGAGTTTGAGACCAGCCCAAGCAAGAGCAAAATCCATCTCTACAAAAAATAGAAAAAATAAGCCAGGAGTGGTGGTGTACATCTGTAGTCTCAGCTACTTGAGGTAGGATGATCAGTTGAGCCTAGGAATTTGAGGTTGCAGTGAGTTATGATGATGCCACTGCACTCCAGCCAAGGCAACAGAGCAAATCTCTGTCTCAGGAAAAAAAAAAATAATAAAAATAAAAAATATATATATATATATACATATAAAAAATACACACGAAATGTGTTAATCAGTTGTGTTATCAGTAAGACTTCTAGTCAACAGTAGATTATTAGTAGTTAAGTTTGGGGAGAGTCAAAAGTTATATGCAATTTTTGACTGGGAGGTAGGTGCCCCAACCTCCACACTGTTCTAGGGTCAATTGCATTTCCCTTCAAGAACAAACTAAACATGGGCAGCGCCTGTGGCTCCGTGGGTAGGGTACTGGCCCCATATACCAAGGGTAGCAGGTTCAAAGTCAGCTCCAGCCAAACTGTAACAAAAAATAGCCGGGTGTTGTGGTGGGCGCCTGTAGTCCCAGCTACTCAGGAGACTGAGGCAAGAGAATCACTTAAGCCCAGGAGTTGGAGGTTGCTGTTAGCTGTGACGCCACAGCACTCTACCGAGGGTGACAAAGTGAGACTCTGTCTAAAAAGGAAAAAACTAAACTAAAAATTGCTCTGGTCTTACATATAATACCCAACTTCTAATATGCAATCAGTAAATGATGCTCACAACAATCAACTGAAAAATATTATCAGCCCTCACAACATACCACAAAATGCTGAAAACAGTTAATTAGCAGTTTTAAACTAGTACTATGTGCCTTTAGTAAATGTTATTTGTTAGCTGGAAGCAGCGGCTCATGTAACTCTGGAAAGCTGAGGTGGGTGGATTGCTTCAGCTCAGGAGTTCAGTCCCGACTGAGCAAGAGTGAGACCTTATCTCTATAATAGAAATAGAAAAACTAGCCAGGCTACTCGGGAGGCTGAGGCAACAGGATTGCTTCAGCCCAGGAGTTCAAGGTTGCTGTGAGCTATAATGATGCCATGGCACTCTACCCAAGGCAACAAAGTGAGACTCTGTCTTAATTAATCAATCATTATCTGTCCTTCCTTAGAGTGTGACCTTATAAGGACCATCTATAGATTTAAGGCCTGCCCTCCTCAAGATCTTTTTGAAATTAATCATCCTGACCAGGGAACTCGGTGCTGCACTAACAACACTTAAGTCTTTGTGGAACACTAACATAGACCAAGATCAAGAAAATACCCAGGTAGGCCTACTCTGGATATTAATGCCCTTCGAAAAGAAAAAAAATGCCCTAAATGTTTATAGCCTTTTAAAAAATAAAATTCCAAAAGGCTGTGCAAATAATTCAAGTCAATAGTTCATAAACATCAAAAGTCCAAAACTGCCTTTATTACTCAGTGAATTTTAAATTGGCACCATATTTAACCTCCAAAGCACAAATGTACACCCCAAGCTTAAAAATATTCACCGGACTTTTATTTCCTCCCTCCTTCTCTTTTCTCCTTCTCCCTTCCCACTCCCTCTCCTCCTCTCTCTCCTCCAAAAAAATTTCTGGTCAACCACCTCATGCCTGTAATCCCAGCACTCTGAGAGGCCAGGTGGAGGGCTGCTTGAGCTCAGGAGTTCGAGACTAGCCTGAGCAAGAGAGAGATCCTGTCTTTACTAAAAATAGAAAACTTAGCCAGGCATTGTGACAGGCACCTGTAGTCCCTGCTACTGGGAGGCTGAGGCAGGAGGATCACTTGAACCTAGGAGTTTGAGGTTGCTATGAGCTACGACGCCATAGCACTCTACCAAGGGTGACAAAGTGAGACTCTGTCTCAATTAAAAATAAAATAAAATTTTCTTGCTTAGTCTTTCCTCCATTTGCCCAATTTTATTTTGCTTTCCAAGTTGGGCAGTAACAAAAATGGCTGCCTTTTGTTTACTTCTGCCTGTACATTTATAGCATCACTCAGAACAATGTTAAAAAGAAACATGCTTAGCTCTGGAAAACTAACAGTATCCTTGTACAGCTGCCATGTATTCCATTCATAGCAGCTTTATCACTGGGCTAGCTCCTCCCTTTGCTTCTGCCAAAGGTCAATGGTCAGTAGAAAAAAAAAAAAATGGTGGGGAGTGCCTGTGGCTCCACAGAGTAGGGCGCCAGCCCCACATGCCAGACCTGGCCAAAAACTGCAAAAAGAAAAAAAAAAAAAATGGGGCGGCGCCTGTGGCTCAAAGGGATAGGGCGCCAGTCCCATATGCTGGAGGTGGTGGGTTCAAACCCAGCCTCGGCCAAAAACCACAAAAAAAAAAAGAAAAAGAAAAAAATGGTTTTATAATTATAGTAAAGAATAAAACTATGATTAAAAATTGCCAAAGTTTGGCGCCAGGTGTGGTGGCTCACTCCTGTAATCCTAGCACTCTGGGGGGCCAAGGCAGCTGGATTGCTTGAGCTCTGGAGTTCCAGCCCAGCCTGAGCAAAAGTGAGACCCCCATCTCTAAAACTAGCCAGGCATTGTAGCAAGTGCCTGTAGTCCCAGCTACTTGGGAGGCTGAGGTAAGAGGATAGCTTGAGCCCAAGAGTTAAGAAGTTGCTGTGAGCAAGATGATGCTACAGCACTCTACCAAGTGTGACAAACTGCGACTCTGTCTCAAAACAAAAAAAAAATTGCTAAATTTTTAAAAAAGCAAAAAGTTATAGAGAAATGTACCTAACTAAGCCTAATGCTATTCTAAATACAGAGGCTTTTCTCATACTAAGGAATTTTCATTTCTAATTAGGCAAAAAACTATAAGCATACAGGACTATGAATAAGTATTTTTATCTCAAAAAACCCCAACTTACCACAAGAGTACTTTTAATTTCAAAGTTTTCCATTTGTTTAAAAACGAACCAAGTTTTAAGCTACAAAAACAAGTATTCAATATGTGCAGCTCTACATAAAACATTAGGTAAATGCTGTTATAAAGAATCAATATTGCTCAAGGGAATAGGAGTACAGTGTAAAGGACGCAAGAGCTCACGTTCAGAGATCTGGGGTCTAGTCTGTTTACTGACATTAACCAGCTTATGACCTCGGACAAGTTATTCACTTACGCCTCTACAAATGAAATAGATTTCTTTCTTTCTTTTTTTTTTTTTTAGTTTCTGGCCGGGGCTGGGGCTGGGTTTGAACCTGCCACCTCTGGCATATGGGGCCAGGGCCCTACTCCTTTGAGCCACAGGCGCTGCCCCTAGACAGATTTATTTCTAAAGTCTCTTAAAGCTTCATATTTTAGAAGCTCCATGTCAGAAATTTGAAGATATTTATAAGTGTAAATATATAGTGATGTTTCTTTAAACTAAAACTCATGACTGCTTTTTTCAAAGACAAATCAGAAAACCTATTTTTTTAAAAAAAAGTATCATCTTATAATCAACTATAGAAAAAAAATTAGATAGCCTCAAGAAAAAACCCTAATTATTATTCTCCTTTATTGATTTATCAAAATTCCAGTTCAAACACCACACAATAGCATTTATCAAAAATACAATGCCACTTATAACTCATTACCAATCTCATTATTTTCATTTGTCACACCAACTGCAGAAAAAACACATTCAATATAATGTAAAAAATTAAATTAAAGATATACTCTGACAACTGAACCACATAGTTTTTATACATGAGCTCTATTTTTTTTTTTTTTGAGACAGAGTCTCAAGCTGTCACCCTGGGTAGAGTGCCATGTTGTCACAGCTCACAGCAACCTCAAACTCTTGAGCTTAAGCGATTCTCTTGCCTCAGCCTCCCAAGTAGCTGAGGCGCCTGCCACAACGCCCAGCAATTTTGTTGTTGTTGCTGTAGTTTTCATTGTTCTTTTTTTAGCTAGTCTGGCTGGGATCAAACCCACCAGCCTTGGTAGACGGGGTTGGCAACCTACCCACTGAGCTACAGGTGCAACTTCAAACCAAATATTTAGCATAAATTAGAGATTATATTGCCCCCCCCCATCTGAACGATACAGATTCCAAGAACACCAGTGGATATCTAAAATCAAGGATGGCACTGAACCCAACTGTGTCAGTGTCAACTCTTCTGTTCATGTCTTCCACTCACAAATTCAATGCTTTTTCCATCTTAACCATGGACTTATGATGCACTGTGGCCACAAGGTGCATCAACAAAAAACATGAGCCCAACTTTCTTTTTCTGTTCTTCCCAAATTCACAGATAGTATGCAGCCTTAGCATATTTTCCTTCATTATTAAGTCAAGAATTTTCACCTTTTCCCTTAAAGCAAGCAGTTTCTGACTTTCTTTGACATATCAGAATTGCTCGCATCACTACTCTTGAGCTTTGGGACCATGATGAAATAATACAAGGGTTACTGCAAGAGGAGCACTGCAGTACCCCACAGTTACCTCTGATAACGGAGACAGCTACAAAGTAACAAGTGGTCTATCCATAGTGTACACCCAGAATGCACGAGCATGTATACATCTCCAGGGAGGGAGGATTCTTGAGCAGAATGTTAGTTGGTTGTAGTTGTCATTGTTGTTTGGCAGGCCCGGGCTGGATTCAAACCTAACAGCTCCGGTGTATGTGGTTGGTACCCTAGCTGCCTACAGGCACCGAGCCGATTGGCAGATCTTTTTTTTTGTTTGTTTGTTTGTTTGAGACAGAGCCTCAAGCTGTCGCCCTGGATAGAGTGCTGTGGCATCACAGCTCACAGCAACCTCCAACTCCTGGGCTCACGCAATTCTCCTGTCTCCGTATTTGTAGCTGGGACTACAGGCACCCACCACAACACCTGGCTATTCTTTGGTCGCAGCTGCCATTGTTGTTTGGCGGCCCCGGTCTGGATTCGAACCCACCAGCTCAAGTGTATGTGGCTGGTGCCTTAGCCGCTTGAGGATGGGACAAAGTAGAACAGCACAAGATTTCATCATGCTACTCAGAACTTAAAACTTTGAAATTGTGTGTGGATAGGCCCAGTGGCTTATGCCTGTAATCCTAGCACTTGGGAAGACTGAGGCAGAAGGATCTCTTGAACCCAGAAACTGGAGACCAGCCTGGGAAACATGACAAAATTCTCTACAAAAATAAATTTAAAATTGCAGTTCAGCCGGGGCCGGGTTTGAACCCGCCACTCTCAGTATATGGGGCTGGCGCCCTACCAACTGAGCCACAGGCGCCGCCCATAAAATAAAAAACTACTTTAAAAAAACACCCATAGCACAGTGGTTACAACACACCAGCCACATACACCAAGGCTGGTGGGTTAAAACCCTGCAGGGCCAGCTAAAGTAACAATGACAACTGCAACAGTAACAAAAAAAAAACAGCTGGGCGTTGTAGCGGGCACCTGTAGTCCCAGCTACTTAGGAGGCTGAGGCAAGAGAATCGCTTAAGCCCAAGAGTTTGAGGTTGCTGTGAGCTGCGACCACTGGCACTCTACCCAGGACAACAAAGTGAAACTCTGTCTAAAAAAAAAAAAATACATATATACACACACACACACACACACACACACACACACACACACACACACACATACATATATATCTACCAAGCCTATGTAACATATAAAAGCAACCCTGGTATGGAGTCTTGCTTCATCAAGTCTGGTCCCTGGCCTGGCTGCATTGACTGGGAGCTGGTTAGGAATTTACAAAATCCCAGACCCCACTCAAGACCTACTCAAAGTCTACAATTTTAACAAGATCCCGAGATAATCTGAGTTCACGTTAAAGTCTGAGAAGCATTGGTTTATAAGAAATCCTTTGACACAGTCTGAACTCTGGGTCAAGTTCCACGCAGAACCAAAAAAAGTATGTCTTTACTCTGGAGGCATTCAGAAGAAAAAATAAATATGACCTGGGTGACTTGAAAAGATGACTGAATCTCTCCAATTCTCACTTTCATTTGTACTAGACACATTATTTTGAAATTTTTTATATATTTGCAGATATGAAATTGTAAATTGTTCTGTAAGACATTGTTAGTTCTTAGCTATCAGGCTTAGTGAGTAAATGCTAAAGTCAACTACTTGCTGAAGGTGACAGATTACTCCAGGGCAATGTTGTCCATCCAACCTTCTTAGAACCACTTAGAAAAAGGGGTGAGGCCTCGGTGGATGGACCTCAAACTACATACAGTGGATACCTCTGGAGAGGGTAGTCATTGGGGGGGTAAAAGGGGACTTTTACATTTTGTCCTAAGATTTTATGATTTGAAAATTGTGTTTTATTCTCAAAGAGTGCTATAGCTATGTACTGCGGTTTAAAATAGGTCCAAGAAAGGAGGAGGTAGAAATTAGGATCCCATCCCACTCAGTGAAGCACCAGTGATTCGGCTTCATTTTACTCTTTCCCCCATGGCAGATCCAAACCAGGGGAAGGCAGCAAACAGTGCTGGTTGCGAGAAGGTGCCCAGGCAGTGGAGTCCTCTAAGCATGACTCACCATCCATTCCAAAACTGCAGAGGAGACCTAGAATCACTGCTGATTTCTTCTCAGAGAAACACAGGAGCATGGCAGGTAGTGGCACCTCATCTCCCCAGAGCTTGGATCCCCAGAGGATGTGCATGGCCAAGACCATCATTAGCACCCCTTTCCCCTCTTTGTGGAAGCTGCTGCAGGAAGGAACACTGTGGGGACAGAGCTGGGGCTGGCTTCCAGTGCTCCTGGTTGACTACTCCCACCTATTTCCTTTCAGCACAAAATGTGCTAATCATGAAAACATTTCACAATGACTTGCTTGTTATAGTCCCCCTCTTCTAACAAACCTAACAATGTAGATCAGAATTGAGAACTTCATTGGAAGATGTGATGAAAATTTAGGCTCACTTTTCAAACTAATACTTAATCCATTTTTCTTTAATGCTCTTCTAGGTTAATCAACAGGAAAATGATTTTTCAGAATATAAATGTTATTGTATAACTGAATACAACATGAACTCTGTTAAAGGGGAAGACTCAGGGACAAATTTGACCTTTATCTTAACAAGTTCATTATATGTATATTGCTGGCTAACATTATTTTGTTCTTGTTGTTTTGTTTTGTTATGTTTCTCAGACAGAGTCTTACTTTGTCGCCCCTGGTAGAGTGCTGTGATGTCATAGCTCACAGCAACCTCAAACTCTTGGGCTCAATGTTTCTCTTGCCTAACTCTTCCGAGTAGCTGGGACTACAGGCACCCTCCACAAAGACGGGCTGTTTTTTAGAGACAGGGTCTCGCTCTTGATCAGGCTGGTCTCAAAACTCCTGAGCTCAAGCAATCCACTGGCCTCAGCCTCCCAGAGTGCTACTATTACAGGCGTGAGCCATCAGGCCCCACATTAACATTGTTAAAAACAAGTTTTCCTACAGCAAGAGTCACCAAAACTTCAACCAAAGTCACAAAATGAACAGAGCAGACTATCTTCTTCCCTGGCCCAATCCTACCTTTTATTCTACATACCTTTCAAAATCTCTATCACTAATCACATAAAATACTCAATTCACTCTTTTTTTACAACACAGAATTATGAGGAATTTTATATCCTTTCTGTGAATTCTTCATAAGCATAAAAACAACACAATTGTGTCACTATGACAATAACATCTTTACAAAGTAAAGCACTTTTAGTAAATGTTCTGCAAAGTAACTAGCACATATAATCTGAACACTAACCTTAACTCAAAAGTAGTGTCCAGGCACGGTGGCTCATGCCTATAATCCTAGCTCTCTGGAAGTCCAAAGCGGGTAGACTGCTTGAGAACTAGCTTCACAAGTTCAAGATCAGCCTGAGCAAAAAACAAGACCCCATCTCTACTAAAAATAGAAAAACTGAGGCAGAAGGATTGCTTGAGCCCAGAAGTACGAAGCTGCATGATGATACCACCGCACCCTACCCCAGGAAACAGATCACGACTCTTTCTCACAGTTGACCACCCAGCTGGGCATGGTGGCTCACACTTGTAATCCAAGCACTCTGGGATGCTAAGGCAGGTGGAATGCTTGAGCTCAGGAATTTGAGATCAGCTTGAGCTACAGCCAGACCCCGTCTCTAAAAATAGCTGGACATTGGGGCGGGTGCCTGTAGTCCCAGCTATTTGGGAGGCTAAGGCAAGAGAACTGCTTGAGCCCAAGAGTCTAAGGTGCTGTAAGCTATGACGCCATGGTACTCTACCAGTCAAAAAAAAAAAAGTTGACCACCCAAGGGACTGTAACAAACATGGTAACATACGGAGGTGGTCAACATAGGGAACTAGTCCTACTGTACTGATACTTTTTGTACAGCTTTTATTGATATCATACAAAATCGTACATAATCAAAGCACAGGAAAATCATATATAGAGTATCATACAAGATCAATACATTTATTGTTTTCTCATGGGTATTTTTTGGAGACAGAGTCTCACTATGTCACCCTCGGTAGAGTGCCGTGGTGTTACAGCTCACAACCTCAAACTCTCGGGCTTAAGTGATTCTCTTGCCTCTGTTTTCTTATGGTTTAATCATTCTGAAAAAAGAGTCAACTTTGGTCTGCATCTTATTTCCAACCGTAAGTGGAGAAAGCACTCTCAATGCTGGCTATACTACTTAGCACACTTGGGCATTTTTCCATATCAAATGACTTCAACTGCATTATCAAATGCCGGACATACTCTTAGAGTCTCTGCAATTTCTGTGTCATCCTCACTTGTGTCTTCCACTTCATCAGCTGCTTCATGCACTTCTACTGACTGGTCTGTACTTCAGTCAATATTGCTTGGAAAATTGCTCCTGGGTCAGGTTCATTACAGGTTGCCACCTCATCATCGATTGCAACAAAATCTTCAAAACCTACTCCTTCAAATTCTGCCATGGAGATGATGGACTGTCTCATGGGGCCAAAACATCATATTTGAACCAGAGCAGTGGCTCACAACTGTAATCCTAGCACTCTGAAAGGCTGAGGCAGGAGGACAGATTGAGCCCAGGAGTCTGAAGTTGCTGTGAGCTATACTGATGCCAAGGAACTCTACCCAGGAGACAGAGTGAGATTCTGTCTACAAAAATAAAAAAACACCATGTTCTTGGGTTGTGACAAATCTAACTTAAACTTGAAACTTATCTATATTGTCTGTAGCTGAACTTAGACCACGTAGATCTACTTATTCTACGTAGAACTGATCCAGAGTAGAACTAAACCGAAGCTATAGCACTCTTTGAGAATAAAACGCAATTTTCAAACCATAATATCTTAGAACAAAATGTAAAAGTCCCCTTTTACCCCCCAATAACTACCCTCTCCAGAACTGATCCAGAGGACAGCATCCAGAGCATTAACTGATGCAGCAGATGAAGTTGCTTCTACAGGTGGACAACAGGTTTGTGTTTTACTAAGTGACCCACTCTAGGAACTGGGTCACAATAGTATATTTTGTTTTGTTTTGTTTTGTTTTTGGAGACAGAGTCTCATTCTGTTGACCCAAACTAGGCTATGGCGTCAGCCTTGCTCACAACCACCTCAAACTCCTGGGCTCAAGTGATCCTCCTGTCTCAGCCTCCCAAGAATGCTGGGATTACAGGCATGAGCCACCACACCCAGCAGTAGTGCATTTCAAATGTTTTAATGATGCTTTTGTCAAGAGGTTGGACTTTTCAGGTCATGTTTGGAGGTAGAAATTCCAATGTCATGCTTGTGAGATGATTCACTTGCAACTGGCCAGGACAGTTGTCTATGGTCTTTCTACATTTCTTGGTCAATATCCCTTACCCACCTCTCAAATAGGGTACCAGTCATCCACGTGCATTTGTTAGATCTCCAAGTGACGGGGAGATCTTCTGGCTTCAGGTTCTTTAATGTGCGTGGCTTTGCCAATTTACCCATTCAGCAAAACCTTTAGTTTCTCTCTGGGTCAGCTAGCACAATGCAGAACTGGGAAATATTTTTTGGCAAAGTTTTCCACACTTTGATTTGTCAACCTTCATGATGAAGTTCCTGTCAGGTATCACCCTGAAAGAGTCCCCACTGGTCAGCGTTAAAGATGTCGTCATCTTTGAAGCTTCTTGTGAAGTTCAGGAACTCTTCGATGAACTCTCCCACAACTTCTCCTGGAACTTTGTTGGACTCACCACACCAGACTTTCTGAGAGATCTCAGGTTGCAGTTTAAATATCTCAAGCCAACCATTCAATGCTTGGAAATTTGCCATCCCAAATTCCTGTGTGAATTTTTTAGCAACTTCTTGGATCATCAACCTGGAGAGTCTGGTGTTAACTGCCCTTATTTGTTGAACCAGCTTAATGTGGCTTCATTGACTTTATCGAGGGAAGGGCGGCGCCTGTGGCTCAAGGAGTAGGGCGCCGGTCCCATATGCCAGAGGTGGTGGGTTCAAACCCAGCCCCGGCCAAAAAAGAAAAAAAAAAAAAGAATATGAGTGACTTTATCGAGGGAAGTTTTCCTCCTTTTCCATTGCAGGTCTCTGCTTTCCTTACCATCTCTCTCTAAGGACTCAAGTTTACATTTCTGGATGTTGCTAACTGTGGTCTGGCTAACACCAAAATGTTCCAACATGTTCTGCTGTTTTTTGCTGCTGCTTTCCAGAAAATGTAGAAGATCAACCTTTTCCTTCAATGCCAGCTCTTCTGAGTCCTTTCCTTTGGGCCATCACATCTCGGTTAACTGTAAAATTTTTCAGTATAATAGAACCTCCCTATTTGACCACCTCCCTACACTAACCACCCCCTTCACCCCCTTAAGTTGACCTAATTTTCATGGACCCCATGTACTCAATGGAAGTTCCTTATGTGACTACATGTTGTCAACAGAAGTTCCTTATGTTGACCATCTCCATATGTTGACCAATTTGTCACAGTCCCTTGGGACTGCCAACTTACAGAGGTTCTACTATAATTGCAAGATATACTGACAATTCAGACCGGTCCTCCACATTGAAAGAATCTTCCATAGTCAGGCCTAATCCAATACATGGTAACAATAAAACATACAAAAAGATACTAAAGAACCTGGCTTATTGTACCCTCAATGAACCCCCAACAATAAAAAAAAAAAGATACTAAAGAAAAAATAATACAACTAAGGAGCAAAGCCCACACCTTCTACCCCTTGGTATATAATAGACTCATAGAGGACAAATTGATATTGTATGTCACAGTTGAAGTAGTCTGGATACAACTTGCAGAGGTGTTCAACACAGAAGTCTTCCACTGAGTACATATGGTGTGTGTCTGGTCTATGAAAATTAGGTCAACTTAAGGACTTAAGGAGGTGGTCGATGTAGGGAGGTAGTCAACTACAGAGGTTCTACTATACATTAAGCACTGAAAAAAATGGAAATACTTTTAAAAATTCATGCTTTAAAGACAAGCATTTTTTTCTAAATTATATTTCATTAAAAAATCATCCTGCAGCTCAGTGGGTAGGATACACCAAGGCTGGTGGGTTTGAACCCGGCTTGGGTCAGCTAAAATAACAATGACAACTGCAACAAAAAATAAAAAAAGAAAAAATAGCCAGGCATTGTAGCGCCTAGTAATCCCAGCTCTTGGCTGAGGCAAGAGAATCGCTTAGGGCCCAGGAGTTTGAGGTTGTTGTGAGCTGTGATGCCACAGCACTATACCCAGGGTGACAGCTTGAGACTGTCTAAAAAAAAAAAAAAAAATCCTGGGGCTCAGTGTCTGTAGCTCAGTGGTTACAGTGCCAGCCACATACACCGGAGCTGGCGAGTTTGAGCCCAGCCGAGGCCTGCTAAACAACAACTACGATTAAAAAAAAAAAAATAGCCAGGCATTGTGGCAGGCACCTGTAGTCCCAGCTACTTGGAAGGCTGAGGCAAGAGAATCACTTGAACCCAAGAGTTTGAGGTTGCTGTGAGCTGTGACGCCACTGCACTCTACGGGGGGCAACATAGTGAGACTCTATCTAAAAAAAAAAATCATCCTGGCCCAGGCACAGTGGCTCATGCCTGTAATCCTAGCACTTTGGGAGGCTGAGGCAGGTGGACTGCTTGAGCTCAAGAGCGAGACACTCATCTCAAAAAGAAACTAGCTGAGCATGTGGCAGACACTTGTAGTCCCAGCTACTCAGAAGGCTGAGGCAAGAGGATCTCTTAAGTCCAAGAGTTTGAGGTTGCTATAAGCTCTAACACCACGGTACTCTACCGAGGGTGACATAGTGAGACTCTGTCTCAAAAAATAAAAAATAAATAAATGAATCACCCCAATGGGGCAACAGAATAGGGAAACCCCCCATCTCTACAAAATATTAAATATTAACCAGGTAGAGCACAGTGGCTCAGCCCTATAATCCTAGCACTCTGAGAGGCCAAAGCAAAAGGATCACTTGAGGCCAAGAGTTTGAGACCCAGCCTCTGTGAAAAATAGAAAAATTAGGCAAGTGTGGTAGGGCTTGCCTGTGGTTACATCTGCTTGGGAGGCTGAGGAAGGAGTATCACTTGTGCTCAAGACTTTTGAGGTTGCAGTGAGCTATGATAATGCCACTGCACTTTAACCCAGATGACAGAATAATCGAGACCCTAATAATCTAAGCCGGGCGCTGTGGCTCACGCCTGTAATCGTAGCACTCTGGGAGGCCAAGGCAGGTGAATTGCCTCAGCTCACAGGTTCGAGACCAGCCTGAACAAGTGCGAGACCCCATCTCTACTAAAAATATAAAAATGAGCCAGGCATTGGGGAGGTACCTCTAGTCCCAGCTACTTAGGAGGCTGAGGCAGGAGGATAGTTCAACCCAGAAGTCTGAGGTTGCTGTAAGCTAGGCTGACACCATGGCACTCCAGCCTGTCTTATTTTTTAAAAGGAAAAAAAAAACAAAAACAGTTCAAACATAACACAGATGCTCTATTTAGGAGTGGGCAAATTAGGGCCTGCATTCATTGTTTTAATATATCTGCAAGCTTAAGAATGGCTTTCATAGCTGGGCGCAATGGCTCACACCTATAATCGCTAGCACTCTGGGAAACTGAAGCAGATGGACTGCCTGAGCTCAAGAGTACCAGACCAGCCTGAGCAAGAGATAGATTCCATCTCTAAAAAGAGCCAGGCTTGTGGTGGGCACCTGTAATTCCAGCTACTTGGGAGGCTGAGGCAAGAGAATCTCTTGAGCCCAAGAGTTTGAGGTTGCTGTGAGCTGTGACAAAATGAGACTCTGTCTTGGGAAAACAAACAAACAAACAAACAGGAATGGCCTTCACATTTTTAAAGAGTTTTAACAACAAGAAGACTATGGGACAGGCTTGATGCCCGTAGCTCAGTGAGTAGGGCCACGGCCATACACACGAAGGCTGGCGGGTTTGAGCCCAGCCCAGGCCTGCTAAATAATGGCAACTGCAACCAAAGAACAGCTGGGCACTGTGGCGGGCACCCGCAGTCCCAAGCTACTCGGGGAGGCTGAGGGAAGAGAATCACTTAAGCCCAAGAGTTTGAGGTTGCTGTGAGCAGTGACACAACAGCATTCTACTGAGGGCTACATAGTGAGACTCAAAAGAATATAGAACAGAGTATGTAGCCAGCAAAGCCTAAAATACAGTAGCCTTCCTTTGCCTGCAATAAGTACAGTAAGATATCATGAGAGAGCAAATGACACCACATTCATACAAATTTTTTTTTTTGAGACAGAGTCTCACTTTCTCACCCTCCATAGAGTGCCATAGCATCACAGTTCACAGCAACCTCAAACTCTTGGGCTTAAGCGATTCTCTTGCCTCAGCCTCCCAACTAGCAGGGACTACAGGCACCCGCCACAATACCCGCTATTTTTAGAGATGAGGTCTGGCTCTGGTTCAGGTTGATCTCGAACTCATAACGCAGGCAATCCACACCTCGGCCTCCCAGAGTGCTAGGATTATAGGCGTGAGCCACCAGGCCCATCCCATATAACTTTTATTACAGTTTATTATTATAATTGTTCTCTTATTATTGTTAACCTCTTACTGTACCCCGTATATATTTTTTCATATGTATGTTTTGTCCTTGTCATTGAAGCTACATGACTATTACTCCAGCCTACTCCTAATTTATTGAGTTAGCACTGGGAACAGTCTTCTCCCCTCCCCCAACCTTGAATGTATGCAGATGAAGAAGCTGGCATAAGTCATGGGTTCTTGTCAACACAGGCCAGTTTACTGATTTACTAATCCGTTCTAAAACTTAAACTCATTAGCAAAATGCTTCTGCTAGATTGCTGATTATTAAACCAAAGTTTGACATAGACAGCAGGTAGGTATTTCTGCCACCTTAGGTGGTGTAGTGACACATTGAAGACTGAACAATAAAAATACAGTGGAAAAAAGAACACCCTATATACAGAACATCAAGGGTAAAAGAGATGGTGCAATCTAACAACATTACAGAAGTATTCAGAAAATGTGCAAAGCACTATCAACCTATTGAATTAACATATCAGAAAGTACTAAGTTTTCAATCCAGATATTTGTGATTGGGCAAAGATGGTACTAAAATCATTTTCTGAGGCAAGCTATATGAAAATAAAATATCCCTTTCCCTACACTAGAATGGAAAAGGAAATCAACCCAAAACTTGAGTCCTCTTCATAACTCCCTAATAATTAAACATTCTGCAGAAGACGTCAAAATTCAATACACGTACTTTAAAGAAGGAAGGAATAAGACTTAAAGGAGGATAGGACTCCTATAGATAGGAAGAAAAAGTACTACCTATAATGTATGCTTTATTGATAGAAACACAAAAAAATCATAAAAAGTTTATTTTTAAGCAGAGGTCACTAATCAATACGATTTTGATATACAGCACCTTATGTCTTTTAGGATGAAGTAATTAGAGATGTAAGTATTTTTTCTGTCACAGGAACTTTTTTTCTTGAAACAGTCTTGCCCTGCTGTCTAGGCTAGAGTGTAGTGGTGTCATCATAGCTTACTGCAACCTCAAACTCCTAGGCACAAGTGATCCTCCTGCTTCATTCAGCCTCCCAAGTAGCTGCGACTACAGGCACAGGCCACCACATCTGCCTAATACAGGAACTTTTTTAGTCCCAAACAGCAAGTTCCTAAAATGCAAATCTCCAAATTTCAAATTTTTAATACATTCAATAGTTTTTAAAGGAGTCAACACTTTTAAAGTTTCCTTTCACATCTCACTTCCTGCAATGATTTTATTATAACTTTTAGTAATAAAATTAGTACCACACCATCAATATAATCAAATACAAACACTTGTTATTAACTGCAATACCAATTATTTAACATGAGAAAAAACAGTTCTGAAAGCGTCTCTGAAACCACTGGCATGCACTACAAGACTGTTAATTCACACACAGGACTTATTAAGTATTTAAATAGTTCATTTACATTTGCCAAGTGCTTCATAATCATTTTATTAGTGGTTTCTACTCCAAAACAACCCATGATGAATTTTACAGAAGAGGAACCTAGGCCCAGAGAGGAACCAAAGAAAACCAGTTTTACACTGAAGGAAATAACGCCATACTCACGTAACACTCCAGATCCTTCGAATCACTTTTCATCTGCAGTATGAATTTTGCCCGAATAAGTTATTAATTTTTTTTTTTTTTGCAGTTTTTTGGCCGGGGCTGGGTTTGAACCCACCACCTCCAGTATATGGGGGCGGCGCCCCCCCGAATAAGTTATTAATTAATGAATATGAAAATATGCTGAATTCTACCAAAGTGTTAGACTGCTTAAACACTTTAAGTACTTGGGACTAACTACTACGGCATATTTCACATATAGACATAACTATAAGGAAGTAAAATTCTCCCAAATGACAAACTTAGTTTAGTGGCTAAATATAAGGGAGTTATTCTTTTCCAACTTGCTAGAAAAGAAAAAGATAATCAAAGAAGTTCGTCGAACAAGCTTAAAGTCAGGTCCTTTAATAAGGAGCCAGGCCCGTTAAAAATAAGAACACAACTAAAAGCGGTGTGTGTAGAGAGGAAGTTATAAGTCAGAATCTGTTGCTTAGCAGGCTCAGTCAATTCATCTTTCAGAAGATAATGGTTCTAACCAGAACTTGTGGTTTAATCAGTGCATATCTCAGCACCAGCAATGGATCACATCCAATGTTACTGAGGATAACAAAAAACTTGAGCCAGAGCTTGATGTGGAGGGAAGTTCCCTCCTTGCCCCATTTAAACATCCCTATTTCTTTGATCTTGGTGTTACATCTTAATGGGAAAAAAACCATATGCTAACCCAGGGCACAATTTGCCTGCGGAGTTGTCCTGACCCCACGTTCTCCAATCAGAGCCCATAAACATTATTTCCTCAGTCAGATTTCGACTCCTCAGCCAGCTGAGAGCCCTAGCCGGTCAAACACTCTTCTTCACTCCTCCCCACCCCATCTCCCCCGGCCCATTCGCGACCCACATCCCTACACCCAGCACGGAACCCCAAACTCCACACACCCCCCATCATACTTCCGCCCAGGTGGCTTCCCAGTTAACCTTCACCCCAGCCCCCACCCCATCTTTGTCTCGCTACCCCAAACACAACACCTTAACGTTCCCCTACTTCGAAGCTCAGCCTTTCCCCACCGCTGACCCCCAGTTTCCTGATCTCTTCCCCACCCCATACCCCCAGCCTCCGCCCCCTCGGCCGGTCACCCCGGCTCCTCGGCTCCCCAGCCTCGCAGGACCCGTCCCCTCCCCCAGCTTCCTCTGCCCGCTCCTTCCCCTCCCTGCGGCCCTCCGCCCACGCCCACCCTGCTCCCGCGGGTCCTCCGCAGTCCTTTCACCTTGTCCATGAGCTTCCAGCACTTCTCCACCATCTTCTTGTCCACCGTCCCCGGCGGGTGGGGGCTGAGGTGGTGGTGGTGGTGGTGCGGCTGGAAGGCGTCCTTCATGAGCCCGATCAGGCCTCCCGAGCCCGAGCCCCCGGAGCCGCCACCGCCCCCGGCCCCAGAGCTCTTTTTCACGTTGCCGGCCATGGCCCAGGGAAGGTAGGGGGCCCAGCCGGGTCAGCTCGGCTGCGAGCGAACGAAAGAAGGAAGGCGTGAAGGAGGGGCCTCTCCCGACCGCCGCCGCCGCCGCCGGCTATCCGGGCGGAGGGCGGAGCGGCCGCTGGGAGGAGAGTGGGCGGCGCCGGCAAACCGCTGGGCGCGCCCCTCCCCAGAGCGAGCCTCGAGCAGGGGGAGTACCCTGGGCGCGCGCCGGAGACGCACTGGCTGACTGGCGAGCTCCAGGAAGGGGCCGGCAGCGTCCGGACTGGGCAGCGACGCCCCCTGCGCCACCTCCTCCAGCGCCGCCCGCTCGGCCACAGCCCCCGGAAAGCCGCGGCCAAGTTTCCGCGCCGGTCTGCCCCGCCCCTACCCCGGGGGCGGGCCGGGGCGGGGCCATCCCGGGGCGGGGCCGGCGGAAACCTTGGTGCCTGCGCCCTCTGCTGGAGAAGCGGGAGTGAATCCAACGCGGAGTCTGCGCACTAGGCCGAAGCCGAGCTCTCCATGTTTTTTGTGGGCTGGCGTGTTGCGCTCCTGGAGTGAGTCTCTGGCACGTGTAAATTCGTACAGGTAGTAGTAGGAAGAATCTTAACGTTGGGTCTTTCCCCCACGCCTGACAAATGAGGAAATTGAGCTTCGAGTTATTTGTTTCTTCGTATTGTGAGAGGACAGTGGGGAAAAAAAAGGGAAATTTATTTCTCCACTCTCTGGTATTTTTAACTGCTCTCTAAGACGCCACCAAGGACAGGAATGTAAATGATGCACATTGTTGGAGACACAATAGGCCCCATCAAGTCTTGGGACACTCCGAGCTCTTCTTCCTTCCAGGCACTTCTTTTTTTGCTGTTTTGTTTTCACCGCTGCTCTGCGGGTCGGCCAGTACACAGAGATTGTGACACTGCGGCTGACTGCTGATGCTGGCCAAAGCGGTTCTAGCTCCGCTCCCAGTCACTTCCACTTCTCTAATACAAAAGTTCGGTTGGAAGAACTTTGAAAATAGGAACTTCTCTTCCGAAGAAACGCCCTGCCCTAATCTGATAATTCTGAGCCTCAGCATAGTCAGTAAGTTCTAAATTCCACGTTAGATCCCCCTCCTGGCTCTCTCACAAAGCCCCGAGTGATAAGGGAATTTTATCAGGTATGTAAGTGAAGAAAATATCTTTGAAATCAAGGACCATTCGGCCAAACATCCTGAATTTACAATTCAATTGCTTTTATCTAAAATTGATTTTTAAGTCAATGTTATTTCTTATCAGTAGAATGTCCTTTTATCAGTTCCTATCTGGAAAGAATCCACCAAGGGAAAGTCTAGGCAAAGCTCTTAGATTATTGTGAAGATTTTTGTCGAGACTTTCCATCCCTAGTGCCACCACCCTAGTTGCACATCCTCATTTTCTTTCCCCTGGACTATTGAAACCTTTTCCTGCCTGGTTACCCTGCTATCCTTCCTGTCACCATATACTTGCTAAAGTATAGTTCAATAGCATCAGACACAGAAAAACTTTAAACACTCCCCATTGCCTTGGGAATAAAACTAACAATGATACTGATGCAACTCCGAACTAAACTACCTTGCAGTTTTTTGTTTTGTCTTGTTTTTGAGACAGTCTCACTATGTCACCCCCAGTAGAGTGTTGTGGCATCACAGCTCACACAACTTCTAATTCTTGGGCTTAAGCTATTCTCTTGCCTCAGCTGCCCAAGTAGCTGGGACTACAGGTGCCTGCCTCAACGCCGGGCTATTTTTTGGTTGCAATTGTCATTGTTGTTTAGCAGGCTTGAGGCCAGACTGGAACCCGCCAGCATCAGTGTATGTGGCTGGGCACCCTACTCACTGAGCTATGGGTGCCAAGCCCACCTTGCAGTTTTATACTACTTCCTGGTACGTATATCCCACGCATAAAATATCACAATTTTTTTCTTTTTTCATCACCATAACTCAGAGCATTCCCTCTGCCTGAAGTGTGTTCCTAATGTCCAATCCATTCTTCAAAATTCAGTTCAAACATTGTCCTTCTTCCTCTATATTCCAGATAGAAGCAATCTTTTCCTTCTCTACATTCCTGTTAATAATTTGTGTTAACTTTGGATCTTCCACAGTACAACATTGTATGTTCACAGGGTATTTGGGGGGTAAGAAATTAACCTGAGCTGTGTGTGTACTTGTGTAGACATATACTACACATCTCTGGCTTAGTTTAAGGCTTCCACTTTTTACTATCTTCAACAAGATCTGCACAGCTAGGAATTATATAATATACTCTTTCTGCTGCAGAAGGCCATATTTCTTTTTTTTTTTTTTTTGTACGAAAAGTATTTATTGGCAAGGAAGGGATGCTGCAGAGCAGCACCAAGGAGGAGAGAAAAGGGTGGGGGGAGTGGGACAGAGAGAGGAGAGACGAAGAAAGAGAGAGAGAAGAGAGAGGAGGAGCCATATTTCTTTTAATATACAAATGACCTCTTGCATTTGAATAAAAGGGAAATAGTGACTCTTCTCTGTATCTCTTCAAAGCTCCCGGATGGGTGGGATCTTATACAAAGGAAGACAGAGTTCTGCTGGAATTATCTTTTCCTATTGTCACTTCTTTTTTTTTTTTGTAGAGACAGAGTCTCACTTTATGGCCCTCGGTAGAAGGCCATGGCATCACACAGCTCATAGCAACCTCCAACTCCTGGGCTTAAGCAATTCTCTTGCCTCAGCTTCCTGAGTAGCTGGGACTACAGGCGCCCGCCACAACGCCCAGCTATTTTTTGGTTGCAGTTCAGCCGGGGCTGGGTTTGAACCCGCCGGGTTTGAACCCGCCGGGTTTGAACCCGCCACCCTCAGTATATGGGGCCGGCGCCTTACCGACTGAGCCACAGGCGCCACCCCCTATTGTCACTTCTAAACTAAGGTTAATGAAAAAAGAAAGATTGACCTTTTTCCCATAATTTTTATTTAGCATGTTTTTGAAAAGGTACTAATAATGGGACTGAATTGTTGATCACAATGTCATTCTCATTCTTAGTTGTGCAATGGCTGGTTCATGTTGTATCACTTTGCGTGACATGGGGCCCTTTTCTTATTCCACTTCACCTTCGCCCCAAACCACATCCTCATTCTGCACCTGTAAGTCGTTGACGGAACATGTTTGTAAAGTAAATGCTCTTCTGAGGCATAATACCTTGCTTGCTTTCTGTAATCTCTATTCTAGTATGTCATTCCATGCATCAGCAATGAGAAAAAAAAATAGTTCAGGGTAGTCTGAGCTAAAGGCATTTTGTTCCTGATTAACTGCCTCCATTGGTTATTTTCATGCTCATAGAATCCTTGATATAAAGAACAACGTATAGCTAATCAATAGCTTGTGTTATTTTAGTGTAACTTTTTAGTATTTATTTGTTTTGGAGACAGAGTCTCACTTTGTCACCTTCAGTAGAGTGCAGTGGCATCACAGCTCACAGCAACCTCCAACTCTTGGGCTCAAGCGATTCTCCTGCCTCCGCCTCCCAAGTAGCTGGGACTACAGGCGCCCGCCACAATGCCCGGCTATTTTTTGGTTGTAGCCGTCATTGTTGTTTGGCAGGCCCGGGCTGGATTCGAACCCACCAGCTTAGGTGTATGTGGCTGGCACCTTAGCCGCTTGAGCCACAGGCGCCGAGTCACCTATTTTTTATTTTTTATTTATTTATTTTATTTATTTATTTTTTGATACAGAGTCTCAAGCTGTCGCCCTGGGTAGAGTGCCGTGGCGTCATAGCTTACAGCAACCTCCAACTCAAGCTCGAGCAATCCTCTTGCCTCAGTTTTTCTATTTCTAGTGGAGACGGGGGTCTCAATTTTGCACAGGCTGGTCTCGAACTTGTGAGCTCAAGTAATCCACCGCCTTAGCCTCCCAGAGTGCTAGGATTACAGGCATGAGCCACTGCTCCCATCCCTGTAATTTTTTTTTTGAACCCACCACCCTCAGTATATGGGGCCGGCGCCCTACCCACTGAGCCACAGGCGCCGCCCCCCTGTAATTTTTTTTTTTTTGCAGTTTTTGGCCAGGGCTGGGTTTGAACCCACCACCTCCGGCATATGGGGCCAGTGCCCTACTCCTTTGAGCCACAGGCGCCACCCCATACCTGTAATTTTTAAAAATTAGACACAAGATCTTGCTCTGTTGCCTAGGCTGGAATGCAGTGGTGTGATCATAGCTTACTGCAGCCTCAAACTCCTGGGATCAAGCAATCCTCCTGCCTCAAGATCCTAAGTAGCTAGATCTACAGCTACATGCCACCATGCCCAGCTAATTTTTCTTTTTTCTTTTCTTTTTTTTTTTTTTTTTTTGTAGAGATATGGTCTCACTGTGTTGCCCAGGCTGGACTCAAGTGGTCATCCTGCCTCAGCCTCCCAAAGTGCTGGATTTAGAAGCATGAGCCACTGAAATCTTGTAGTTTTATTTTTTGTTTTTTGTTGTTTTTTAGAGACCGAGTCTCACTTTGTTGCCCTCGGTAAAGCGCTGTGGCATCACAGCTCACGGCAACCTCCAGCTCTTGGGCTTAGGCGATTCTTTTGTCTCAGCCTCCCGAGTAACTGGGACTACAGGGGCCTACCACAATACCCGGCTATTTTTTGTTGCAGTTTGGCCGGGGCCGGATTTGAACCTGCCACCCTTGGTATATGGTGCCGGCGCCCTACTCACTGAACCACAGGCGCCACCCTGCACCTGGTAGTTTTAATGTAAATTCTTGGCAAACAACATAGGAACTGCCTCTTCTTTTTCTTTAGATCCCACTTATAACTGATGTTATCCAAGTGCATAGTCTTTTTTTTTTTTTTTCTTTTTTTCTGAGACAGAGTCTTACTCTTGTTACCCAGGCTAGAGTGCCATGGCATCAGCCTATCTCACTCCAACCTCAAAAACTTCTGAGTTCAGGGCGGCACCTGTGGCTCAAGGAGTAAGGCGCCGGTCCCATATGCTGGAGGTGGCGGGTTCAAACCCAGCCCCAGCCAAAAACCACAAAAAAAAAAAAAAAAAAACTTCTGAGTTCAAGCCATCCTCTTGCCTCAGCCTCCCAAGTACCACAATGCCCGGGTCTGTTGCTCAGGTTAGTGTCAAACTCCTGAGCTCAAGCAATCCTCCTTGCCTGGTCTTCCCAGAGTATTAGGATTACAGGAGTAAGTAAGCCACTGTGCCCAGCCAATCAGAGTGTATATTCAGGGCAACTTGAATCTATGCCCCCAGGTTGCAGTACTCAAATTTGGCCCAAATAAACTCCTTGCTTATATTAGGTTTGCCTCAGTTTCTTTCTTTAGGCAGTAAGCAAAATGGAGACCCTGATTGTCCCATGCAGAAGTCCCCAAACAGGCTTCTAGATGAGGAGTACAGGAAGAGGGAACCCCGCCCTGCATTTTGGGGGTGGGGGGTAGTTCCGGAGGGAGAATAGATGAAAAACATATTTCAAGATTAGAAAAAAAGTATTTTCCAAATTAGGGAAATGTGCACAGCTCCTGAGTTATAGGAGCTGTCAGCACTTGAAAGAACAAGCCTGGTTCTTCTCTTTGCTCTGTAAAATATCCAAAGGGTCAGAGAAGTGCCCTACAGCCAACAAGTGACAAATAAACATGAATCTGTCTCTGTCTGAATCTACCTTTCCCCAGGGGAAGGATTTTTTCATTCCCAGATCTCATGGCTATTTCTACAGATCTATTCCTGATATTAGGCAATGGACCAAAAATGTGTGGGGAGGATGAAGAGAAGTACCTAAAGAAAGATTCTTCAGGTCCCTAATTCACAAGGAGAAAAGCATGAAGTTTTCTGCTGTTTTCATTCTAGCCAATATAGTGCCCAGGGATCCAGGTGGCAGACTAATGACAAGGTTCCAGGACAACACAGGCTGGAGGGACTGCCTAACAATGGCAAGCCATCCACCACACTCTCTGCCCCCAAATTTCTTTTTTCCAGCCACTCATGACTCCAGCAATATGCTAAGAAGTATCCTCAAAAGGGAATCACCCAACACTGCCCAATAAATCATTTCAGAGCTAAAGTTTAGCAGATTTGGGAGAAGCCAACCAAGTCCACTAGAGGGAGCCCAAACCAACTGTATCCTTCAGGAGCCTCAAAGCTGTCCTCTCAACACCTGTCTGAAAATGAGCTGCACAAGGGAATCCAGGAAGTGTGGCCATAGATCACTAGGAGAGAAGATGGGCTTTTCAGGATCTACAGATGCAAAGATTTAAAGATCAGGAAAAGCAAAGTTAAATGGCTTGCCGCGTTTACAGACTGAGGGGCCCTCTCAGGTTGCAGGTCTCTAGTCTCCAACTGATCCCCTTCCTTCGACATTTGCACCCTCTAAGTCAGTACCCTGGAGTCCCTGGGTCCACCTCTCCTCTGTGACTCATTTCTAGGAAATGGGAAACTCTCATGTACCTGCTCCTGCATTTAATTTCCCTCATACAATGTAGAATGCCTTACTGAAGGGTATCTTCTATTTTAAGCCTAATAATGCCATTTTGCTGATAGGACCCTAGTATGTAAATTGCCCAAGATGGCTACCACCGCTCCTTTTCCTCTATATGAGCACGATGGTATTATCTCAGATGTGTAAATCTGTAATTTGTTAAGTCTCCAAATTGCAGGCAGTGCCTACATGGACGTGAATCATAGCTAACTAGCTCCAAATCCCTTTCTCTTTAAACTACATTTAGGATTTGGGGATAAGGGGAGAGTTGCCCTGTGGGGACCTTGATATTTTGAGCCATGGGAGCTGCTAAAGCGCCTTCCACCTTCCTCGGAACTCCATGTTTGCCAGTTGTCTAGACAACATGTAGCCTCCAGAAACCCAAACTTCCAGTTCTCAGTCCTGCCCCTGAGAGAAATTTATCACCCTGGATTGGCTCCCAGGCCCCAGGCTCCTCCTCAGGCCTCTGGCTGGTTGGTCCTTCTCTCTGCCCCTTCCCAAGAGTGTCACTCCCCAAGGGAACCCAACACAGGCAAGAGAAAACTCTACAGGTAGGAAGAGGGAGGGGACCAGGTACAGATTTATTTTCTCTAAGTGTTAAGAGGAATAACTTCTGGGCGGCGCCTGTGGCTCAGTGAGTAGGGCGCCGGCCCCATATGCCGAGGGTGGCGGGTTCGGACCCAGCCCCGGCCAAACTGCAACCAAAAAATAGCCGGGCGTTGTGGCGGGCGCCTGTAGTCCCAGCTGCTCGGGAGGCTGAGGCAAGAGAATCGCGTAAGCCCAAGAGTTAGAGGTTGCTGTGAGCCGTGTGACGCCACAGCACTCTACCCGAGGGCGGTACAGTGAGACTCTGTCTCTACAAAAAAAAAAAAAAAGAGGAATAACTTCTGTACATAGAGCCTCCTGCCTGGTAGAGAGAAACAACTCTATGCTCTGACCCACGCCCTCCCTAATATTCCAAAGAGACCAAGAACCAAATTTTCTGGAAAGTATAAAATATAGACTTGGGGGCGGCGCCTGTGGCTCAGTGAGTAGGGCACCGGTCCCATATGCCGGAGGTGGCAGGTTCAAAGCCAGCCCCGGCAAAAAACCACAAAAAAAAAAAATATATATATATATATATATATAGAGAGAGAGAGAGAGAGAGAGAGAGACTTGGAGACTAGAATTCTGACTCTCTGGAGACTCCTGGTTCAGCCCCATGGTCAGGAAAGCATTCCTGTGTCCAGACCCAAACACAAAGTCCCCTCCCTCTCCCAGGACAGTAACAAGATGCCACCCAAGACCAAAGAAAAAAGAAGGAAAGCTGGGGCACAGCAGAAGAAAAAGAACTCGGATGCTGGTGAGTCATGGTGGGTGGAGGTAGGTAACCCTGCTTCTCCGTGTTCTGGCACAGAGGTCAAACAGAATTCCTTGGGAGAGAATTCAGCCCTCTGCATGACAGATGAGCTCTCCTGACCTTCCTCTGCCTGGCCTTGAATCCAGATTCCTAGAGTTGAAGAACTGGGGAAATGGCCACTCTCATTCTCCCTTGAGCCCTCCCTGTCTAGCTCTTTGCCGTCTTAACATAGCTGTCACCCATATTTTGAGTACCTACCACGTCCTGGGCAGTGGTGAGCCCAGTAGACTGCCCTCAGATCCCTCCCTTAGTGGTCCTCAGATCTGCTTTGGGAAGAAAGTGCAAGGTGTGGGGTAAGGCCAGGAGGGGAGAGGGAGAGGTGAGATCAAGACAAAGCTAAGGCTCTGCAAACTTGCCAGGGCAGATATGGAGGCTGAGTCCAGGCTCAGGCTGGTGGTGCTAGAGAAGGAGCTGCTCCAGACCACTTGGGTAAGGAGGGTGGCAGCTGCGGGAGGGGCAGAGGGACAGCCCAAAGGGGCATTTCTGTATCTTGGGGATTGGAGGGTTGGAGCTATGGTGGGAAGCTAAGCTGAACTGTAACAATTATCTACAAGGAAGACTGCAAGGGCAGTGAGGGTTGATGAAGGAGCTATTTTTTACAGCCAGACATGGAAAGAGTTTTTACTTCCTTTTTTTTGGGGTTTTTTTTTTTTGGCCGGGGCTAGGTTTGAACCCGCCACCTCCGGCATATGGGACCGGTGCCCTACTCCTTGAGCCACAGGCGCCGCCCGAGTTTTTACTTCCTAATAATGAAGAGCCTGTGAGATTCTAAGAGAAAGAAAAAGAGAGAGAGAGAATGAGAGGCTGGATGCCCTGCTGCCAGATTTCCAGAGTCTATCAAGACTACAGGGGCTGATTCAGTGGAACCCCCACCAGTCCTGAGGACAGCTCTGGGACTGTTCACAGCTCTACGAAGGGAGGAGACCCGTCGAGCTAAGACTTCTGAGGACCAGGTGAAGCAGAGGCTGCACAGGTTGGAGGCTGAACTGGAAGGGGCCCGAAGTGAAGGAAAAGCCATATATGCAGGTACGTGGTTGGTTGGCTGGGCAGGTGGGCAGGAGACAAGGACCTGGGAAGGACAACTAAGAGGCCCAGAGGATGCAAAGAAGGGAAAAGGCAGGCGTCCAACTGCCAGGGCTAGTCTCAGCCTCTCTTGCTTGGTTCAAATCGTACAAAGAAGACAGGATCTTGAAGGAACCAAAGGAAGGTGTCTGAGCGCCAGGGCAGGGGCTTTCCTTCCAGGATGCCTGATGCCATGTGCTTGATGCTTTGTGAGGTACAAGATACAGTCATAACCATTATCTCATTCATGCCGGGGGTGGAGAGAAGGGCTAGAATGTCCATCCTAACTGGAGTAGGGAGAGGGAGTCCAGTTTCTTTTTTTTTTTGTGGTTTTTGGCCGGGGCTGGGCTTGAACCCGCCACCTCCAGCATATGGGACCGGCACCCTACTCACTGAGCCACAGGCACCGCCCCGGGAGTCCAGTTTCTTATCCTTTCACCAGATTTTCAGGGTCTCCCAGCTTTTCAGGATCACAAGAAGAAGCAAGAAGGCCTTTGTGCTCCTCTCCACTAGACCAAGCAGCCTTCCCCACTCACAGTTTCATTTCCTTTCTCTATCCCTCCATCTCTCCCCGGGGCTCTGGCCACCCACGGCCCCCACCCCAGAAATGAAACGCAAGTGCCAGACCTTGCAGGAGAATATGGAGACCCGCAACAAGCAGCTGGAGGAAGAAGTGAAGGGCCTTCGGGAGAAGCTGGGTAGGTTCCCCACCCTCCAACCCCTTTCTCTCTGAGGGCTACAACAGAGCTAGCACGTGTGGCTCCGCACCCCTAGCTTAGTGGTTAGGGCGCCAGCCACATACACCTAGGTAGGCAGGTTGAACCCGGCCCAAGGCTGCTAAGCAACAATGACAACTGCAATTAGAAAAAAAAAGGTGGGGGTGGCACCTGTGGCTCAGTGGGTAGGGCGCGAACCCTATATACTGAGGGTGGAGGGTTTGAACTGGGCCCCAGCCAAACTGCAAGAACAAAAAAGAAATAGGGGGGCATTGTAGCGGGCGCCTATAGTCCCAGCTACTTGGGAGGCTGAGGCAAGAGAATCGCCTAAGCCCAGGAGTTTGAGGTTGCTGTGAGCTGTGATGTCACAGCACTCTACCACGGGCAACAAAGTAAGACTCTGTCTCAGAAAAAAAAAAAAAAAAAGTTGGGCATTGTGGCAAGTGCCTGTAGTCCCAGCTACTTGAGAGGCTGAGGCAAGAGAATCGCTTAAGCCCAAGAATTTGAAGTTGCCGTAAGCTGTGATGCCACAGCACTCTATGAAGGGCGACATAATAAGACTCTGTCTTGAAGAAAAAAAAAAAAGCTAGCATGTGAAGGGGTGATGGGATAGACTTGGAAGGCCCTTCTCTCCATGCTACAATCTGGGCTCTGGGACCATTTTCCCCATGGGCTCCCCACCACTGAGGACCGGAGCAGAGTTCAGAATGGCAAGAATCTCTAAGTTATGAGGAAAGAAGAGGTAGGTCTCTCACCCCACTTCCCCTTTTCTTTGGTCCCTCCAAATCAATACCTCACTTTTCACCATGCCCATGTGAAATGAAACGTCTCTACTAAAAACAAAAATTGGGCAGCACCTGTGACTCAGTGGATAGGGCACCGGCCCCATATACCAAGGGTGGCGGGTTCAAACCCAGCCCTGGCCAAACTGCAACAAAACAGAGTGAGACTCTGTCGCAAAAAAAAAAAAAAAAAAAATGAAGACAGCAAGACTCAGAGAGAGATTTGCCCAAGGCACCTAGGTAGTGAGTAACAAACAGACTTTGGATCCATATCTGGTCCCAAACCCACCACTTTCTACTGTACCTCAATGGATCTTCAGTTTTTATAGGAACTGTGGGAAAACTGATGACCCTGGAGGAGGCTGGAATGATCCCACTCAAGGTCCCCTTTTTAGATACCTTTGGGGACTCTGTTCAAGGGTAGAGTATCACCATCCTGTTCGCTTTCATCCTTCTGCCCTGATGCCAGAGACATGCCAGCAGGAGGCTGAGGCCGCACGGGAAGAGGCTGAGCAAGCCATTGGAGAGCGCGACTGGACCCTGGCTCAGCTCCGGGCCCAGATGGCAGGCATGGAGGCCGAGTATGAGGAAATCTTACATGTAAGCCTCACCCTGGAGAGCCCAGCCGCCCCAATGCCCAGCACTCCTCCACACCATAGCCCAGGGGGGAGGAGGAGAAGTGCCTCCAAGAGATGCCTCTTTAGCACGGTGTGCCCTAGGGGGCAGGGGCTAGAGGGTGGAGGCCACGCCATGTGCTCTATCACACAACCACGCCCACCAGCTCAGAATAAGAATTTTAACAAAATACTAGTAAGGAAACCTTACAAACAAACCTGGGGCACTTCTCACCCCTGCCGTCTCTCTTCCTGGGGGTTGAAATTTTGGCATCTGCAGAACACCCTGGACCAGCTCATGGCTAATCTGAGAGCCATCAAGCCTCAGTGCGATGGGGCTGCACTGAGGCTCCACGCTAGGCACAAGGAGCAGCTGCGCCAGTTCGGACTCAACCCCCTGGATCTTTGAGGCTGCCAGCTTTACTCTCAGGGTCCTCAGAGGCCGCAGCAATAAAGCTTCTTGACAAAGAACTCAATAGTGGGTGGTACCTGTGGCTCAAGGAGTAGGGTGCTGGCCCCACATACCGGAGGTGTTGGGTTCAAACCCAGCCCTGGCGAAAAACTGAAAAAAAAAAACAACAAAACTCAACAGAGCTGTGGGTTTTGGCCTTTTGGTGGAGAGGAGTGGCTCTCGTGGAACCCTCTCAGTTCAGAATTGACCTATTATCTAAGAGATTGAGGCCAGGAGAGAAATTAACCAAGTCTCAACTCTTCTCCTACAGAAACTGGGTCCTACCCCTTGAGCCAGGGCCCTATTACTGTGATTCTTATGCAGTGCGAGGTAAGAAATCTTGTGTCTCCAGTGCTTCAAATTAGGAGGCAGTCCAACGATACTCTGGTGCCTCCTTCAGACCACTGACCCTCATCCCCACCAACACAAACACAGGCAGCCAAATTTATGGTGGATGGTCATTTCTGTAATAAATGCAACATGAACCAGGCCCCTCCTTGTCCCATAATCCCAAGGTGCCCGCAGAGGGAAGGCGTAGCTGGTCTCTAAATTCTTGCATTACATTTAAGGATCCTGGAGTCATACACAGGGCAAGAGCCAGATGGCTTCAATCCTAGCCAGCCCCGCAGCCCACAACTTTACCTTGGGGCACAGCTCTCCAAAACTCCCAGATGACATCCTCTGGGGTCCCAGGCTCCCTCATGGGCCTCTCTGAGACCTCTGAGCACAGCCTCTTCATGACCTGGGAGGCAGGTCGGTGGGGAGGGAGGGAGCCCCTGGAAAACCCTGTGATGGGTGGCGTTTGAGTCCTAGGGCTCCAGGCCTCTGGCTCAGAGAGATCATCTCTCAGGCTGGTGAGTGACGACAGGAAAGCCACTGGGTAGATCTGTGGCAAGCAGGGGCGCTTTACAGCAGCTCTGAGGCCGGAGCCCAGTCCTATACAGAGACATAAGGGACAAGGTCATTCCAGGACCAGAAGAGCTCCTTCTCCCTGCCATTACCTGCACTGAAATGTCCAGGAATGGGGCTTGTTCCACAGGTCCTTCTGTCCCCACCTACCATGACCCAACCTGCAAATCCCACACTATACTCTCCCGCCCACCCTGCCCCTCTCTGGCCCCTCTTTGCCTTCTCTGGCTACTCACAGTAGTGTGTGTTTCTTCTCCCTCACCTCTGCAGACCTTGGGGGGATCCAAGCTTCCCAGGCCTGCCGAGACCTGGCTGCTAACTTCAGGCAGAGGGGTGGCTCAGCCTCGGCCAGCTGCTGAAGCCTTTCCAGGTCATTCTCTCCACCCACAGGATACCCATTCACCTCCAGAATCACATCTCCCATTTGCAGCCCTGCCTGGGCAGCTGAGCCACCTGGAGTCACCTGGTGGTAGGGGGTGGGGTGCAAAACATGGAACACCATGGGAACGTTTGCTGGGCGCACTCTAAGGCTCTGGAAGGGATGCAGAGGACTGATTGGGAGGCAAGTGATGGAAAGGACCCGAGGACCATGGGGTAGCACTCACCTGGGAGACAAAGAGACGAGGCCCACTGGCCACAAAGCTGAGTCGGAAGCCGTAGCCACCACCAGGCCCAGGATATAGGATGCACTTGTGGGAGTCCAGAGGGTCAGGAGGCTCAGCGGTCTCTGCAATCTCAACCAGAGAGGCTGAGCAGGTGTCTTGGGGAGAGGTAGGAACCTCTGTGCTCTTCAAGAAGAGGAGTGGGGACAGGCGAACCTAGGAGGAAGCAGGAAGAGCAAACCTGTCATTGCTGAGTCCTGCTCTGCTCCTGCCCCATCCCAGCCCCTGACCCACAGGACGCACCATAGTGAAGAAGCGGTCAGCCGCAGGGTCGACAACAGTGAGGGAGACTCGGGAGCCCTGTGCGCGGATCCTGGACACTGTCTCCTCATGGCCCAGCCCCTCCACACTTTCCCCAGCCACAGCCACCAGCCGGTCCCCAGCCTGCATCCCGGCCTTCTCAGCTGGCTGTCCTGGGTCCACCTCCCGCAGGAACTGTCCTAGGACATAGACATCTTCAATGCTCCTCACCCGGGTGTTGTCCCAAGCCCCTGTGTGCACACCGGGCACCTGACCCTGGGGGCACCCGAAGAGGCAGCCTCAGACAGGGATACCTCTCGTGTGCACTGAGAGGTGTGTATACTCTGTGTGCCCACCCCAAGGCCCACATTCCCTGCCTTCCATGAGGCTCCCACTTACCAGGGCGACCGTCCAGGCCCTTCTCCTCCCGCAGCAGAAACCCAAAGCCCTGAGGTCCTTTCTCTAGGTGAAGACAGCGGGGCTTGGTGGGCAGCGCCCAGCCCTCCGCCAGGGGTGCAGCCAGGGGCACTCCCAGCTGGCGACACTGTTCCTCCACCTCTGGCCCTGCCACCAGCAAAGTCACCTGCTGTCCACTCTGCCAAAGCTGTGGGGACCCAGCAGGGCATTGGCATCAACCACCTGGATAGGGAGGGAAGAGGCAGCCCCTCCTCCCCTTGGCAGGAGAATGAGGCATTAAGCAGGGGCCTGGCAGGAGCCATAGAGGGGAGGATGGCGACGGAGAAGATCAGATCAGGAGAGTAGGGGCTGGGGAGAAAGTCTGCTTCCTGACGGGGAGCCCCAGGCCCAGACTGGGGGCAGGTATGCACAGGAAACAGGTCACTGTACCTTCCTGGTGAGTTGGTTATAAGTGAACTTCTCCACACTGACGCCATTCATTTCCAGCAGTCGGGCCCCTGGGGGCACCCCTGCCCGCTCAGCTGCTCCTCCAGTACTTAGCACCAACCAGAAATGACCCTGATAGCCTGGAAGCAAAAAAAAAAAAAGCAAGTTCCGGCCTGCTGCCTGCCTGGAACACGAACTGAGACAGCCCTCCTCACCACCCCCTGCTCCCCTCTAAGCTCACCATGGGTGACACTGAAGCCAAAGCCGCCCTCATCTTTCACTATGTGGCACAGCCGGGGCCGGACACCCGGGCCGAGGGTAGGGCAGAGGCGGGCACTGTCCGCCTGCTGAGCACGGACCACATCGTACACATGCCGTGCCAAGACTGTCAGCAACACCCGAGGACCGCTGGCCCGGATGCGGCGTACCACCTGTACACACAGGGGAGAGGTTTGGGCTGTTGCTCTTGCCAACCTCCAGGACCCCCCCATCCCCAAGCCCTGGTTTTTGGTGTGGAAGCAGCTCTCTAGGTGCCTCCTCCAACCCTTCTGACCTGGGCATTCCTCAATGTGAGGGGAGCAAGGCTTGCACCCTGCAACCATAGTGCCCAGAGAAGTACCTGGCCCACTTCTCCCACTATGGTGCCTTGGAGCTCTCCCATCCCACACGGAGTTCTGGCCCAGCCTTACCGCCACATAGTCTTCATGCTCTACAACATCGCTGTTCACCCCCAGGATCCTGTCTCCTTCCTGGAGACCCTGGCGCTGGGCGGAGGTGCCTGGCTCCACCCTGCACACCACGTGCCCAGCCCCGCCACGCCCCTGCTGCAGGTGGAAGCCAAAACTCCTGCTCTCCTCTTTGCTCAGCAGACAGAACCGCAGCCGCTCCCAGCTCTGGGGATCTGGAGGTGGTGGGTAACAGCAGAAGAGGGGGAGAAGGACCAGCACAGGTCCACCGCGTGACTGGCAGCCTCTGTGTTCTGACAGGGCACTGGGTGCCTCCCCCTAGTTAGGTGTTGGGTGGCAGGGCGAACGCTGTCAGAAGGAAACACCTCTCCCCCACCCCATTTCCATGTAGTCACTTCCAACCAAGACTGTCATCAGAGGAGACCTAGTGAGTGGTTACCAAGGAGATGGGAGGCCGTGTGGAGCTGTCTCCAGGGAAAGGAAATGGTTGCCAGGGGAAGGGGGTTACCAGAGGGGTTGTGGTCTTCCGCCAAGGAGAGGACAGGATTGTCAATGCCCAGCTTTGGGTTAAACTTAAACTTGCTGCAAGGAGACAGAAGCAAGTGGATGCTAGCAGCTGGACTTGGGTCCCAGGCTCTACTTTGGGTACAAATGCAGTGTGGAGCTTCCCTGTCTCCGATTCCTTCCCCTCCTTGCCCAACCCTGATGGCACTTACAGAGACGAGGCCGTGTCCTGAAGACCTCCTGGGCAAAGAAGTGGGTGAGAAAAGAGGCACATTCTCCCCTCCCAGATTCCTCTCCCAGTTTTCTAAGGACTTAGGGGAACCCCCAAACTCAGGACTTGACCCCTCATTCTGTTCTAAAGGAATCTTCTCACGGAGATACGCTCAGGGACATTGTGAGCGTATCTCCCTGTCCCTAAGTCTTAGGCACATAAATCTGAGCATATCTGTACAGGGTGTGGTGTGGATCAGGAAGACAGACACAGTAACTCACTTCTTTTCCCCTAACTTCTATTTGCCTTGGGCCTTCAAATCCCAACATCAAGTGTGTCCTAGTCCCAAAGCCTCACTGTCCAATTTGCTCCAACTGCCCCAAAGCCCTCTCCAGAGGATTTTTCCTGGCCTACCTGCAGCTGCCTCCATAGCTGGCTCAGTCACCCAGTGCTCAGAGGAGGGACAAGGTCCATCCCAGCTAGCTCACCTATCACTCCCAAGTCCCGCCTCCTTGAAGACAATGCCATGGAAGCAATGGGGTAATGGTTAACGGGAATGAGTGTCTTATCCTCTGGGCAAGTGCGTAGGGTCCTCTTCCCCCCATTCCTGGGCCCCAACTTTCCCCAGAGACCCTGAAGCTGACCCAGTTGTCCCTCTGCACAGAGAAAGCAGATTGCTGGTCACTGTAATTCCAAGCCTGGGGGTAAGTACAAAAAGGATGACAGGCGTTCCATGGCGCAGCAGGTGCCAAGCTCCATCCCACTGTTTTGTTCCTGGGCCCCTCCAGCCACCACTGCCTCTGAAAATGGTGCCCAAGAGCCACTGGCAACAAACAAGGAAGAAGGCTGCAGTAAGTGGAAGACAGACAGCTGTTTAATAGCATCAAATCAGGTGCATCTGCCCCAAGGGCCACCAAGCCATTGGTATGGTGATGGTAAAGGGGGCAGGAAGACAAGGAGAAAGCACCAATTTCAGGGCATCTTCAGTGTCAACAGGTGAGTATAGGGCAGGAGGGCGCCCTCAACACATCTTCTGGATGTCAACATCCCTGGCATGGGAAGTGTGACCCTTGGTGGCACAATCAGAGGTTCCTCAATAACAGGGAGAGGCAACATTGCTACAGGGCAATTGGCCACCCGAATGCCACATCCTTTAATCCTTCTAGCTGAAGGGACGGGAGGTATATTCCATCTCCAAGACCAAAGCATCAATTCTTCCTCTGTGACCCTGGACTTCCAGACTTGGGGGGACCAGTTGGACATGCCCCAGGAGGGCATTGGCACAGATCTGCCTATTCCTTTGACTCTAGCCCTAAAGGGATCTTTCTAGAAGGTGTAATGCAAGCCAGGAGCCCACAGAGGAGAAGGCCAGTGGTCACACAGCTAGGTGCCTGCTGCCACTGTCTCAGCCTCCAGGGCCTCCTAGCTGCTCCAGGAGAGCCCTGACCTCGCTCTCCACCCGCAGTAGCTGGGCCTTGCGCCAGGGGTTAAGGGTGGCACCCCGGCTGTCTTCCAGATCCCGCAGCAGTAGCTCCAGGTGGCGTCGGACCCGGGCCCGATCCCAGCTGTTGAGGTTCCGCTGGACTTCACTGAGGATCACGGACCAGTACTCAGACACTGCTGCCCCCTCTGTCAGCGACGCCACGACACGAGCACCACCTTCAGTGGTGCTCCCCAAGTCACGCAGGACCTGGCGGCCCTCTGAGCTCAGCTCATTGAAATAGAGGCTAACAGGAGAGAGAAAGTAGATGCCACTGAGCAGGACTCTGACAAGGAGGCCCATGGACAGATGGACGTAAGTCAGGAGGCCTCCCAACTCATCTCCTAACTGTGGAACACAGTGGGGTAAGTGTCTGCAATAAGCCAGAGGTGGAAGGTGGTGGCCATTGGGAGGTAGGCAGTGATACTAGAATTGAGTGGGACCAGAGACAGTAGGCCCCCAGGAAACACAGTTGTAGGGAAGGAATCAGGGCAGAGTAAGGGCCAGTCACAGAACAGGTGGGTTGGCTGAGAAGTAGGTTAATAGAGATCAGTCAGAAGCCAGGAATAGAGGACAGGTGCCAGGCCCTGAAGCACTCCCCAGGGTAGTAAGAGCACACAGTGGAGAGGGAATGGGACTGAAGGGCTGGGGCAAGGGGAGCAGGGACAGCACTCACTGCAGCAGTTCCAGGGAAGGATGTTCCCGGGCAGCCCTGGCCAGGGCCAAGGCCGCCGTGTCACCAGCACCGTTGTAGGCCACATTCAGCTCCTGCAGCTGCTGGTTGCGGTCCAGCTGGGCAGCCAGCAGCTCCAAGCCCTCATCCCCAAGGCCCGTGTGCAGCAGGGACAGGTGGGTCAGGGAGGTATTTCCTGCCAGCCCCTCCACCAACAGGGCTACACCCGCAGCTGTCAGTGGGTTGTTGGACAGCCTACAAGCACAGGCAACCCAATGTTAGGAGTGTCCATTACAGAAGCCTTATGCTGGGTGTTAGCACTCGGACCAAAGTGGGCACAGCCTGGGTCAGAGAGGAGCCTGGCTACAGAAAGCAGGCCCAGGTGGAGATGGAGAAATAGGAGTGTGACATTCTGCAGAGTAGGAAAACTGAGGGCAAGCTGGCTTCTCTTTCCCTCCTCTCCCTCCTTCCATCCTTTTCTCCCTGACTCCCTCCCTCCCTGCCCACTTCCTCCCTTCACCATTACTATTTCCCTTCTGCCTTTTTTCACCCTCTCCCCAGCCTCTGCCTCTCCCTCCCTATTCTTCCTTCCTTCCTCCTTCCCTGTTTGCCTTTCCTTACTCCAACCAGAACCTGGGAAGACAGGCATCTGGGTTCCTAGAACATCAGCCCAGCACTCACGGAGCACCTACTGAGTGCCTAGCACCATGAGCTGCAGGAAAACCCCAGGAGGGGATCAGTGGCACTATTACCAGGTCACTGGCCTAGGTATTATTGATCCTCTTCCCCAACCCCCTGCCTGCCCCAGACCGATTTTGGCCATGTGAGAGGCTTTCTTAGCACTTATCGCAGGTGGCATCTTTTCCCCTGCCCTGCTGCTTGTAATGGATCTGGAGGGGGAAGGACAGGGCCTACGACACCCACTCCCTCCCTTACTTCACCATGGGTAGGCCTGTGCCACATATGCTGTAAGGTAGGGAGCTCACCCTTGACCTTATCTGGCCACCAGGATGGCCAAAGCCTGGACCACCCCTTCTCCTAGGACACTCACCGCAGAGTGGTAATTTGGCACTGCTCATGCAACAGCAGATCTCGGAGGTCCCTGCAGGCCTCAGGGCCCAGGCTGTTGAGTTGCAAGCTGGAGCAGAAGGTGGCCAAAGGGGAGGTGAGAAAGGCAGGAAGGAGCTCAGCACGGAGCATGCCCATGTACTGTGTCCCTTCTCATCAGCTTGTCTCTTGCAAGCCACACCCACCCTCCCTTCTTCCGTTACTCCTGGCACTTCACCCACACCAGACTTATTCATCCCATGCCCTGGTCACTCCTTAGTAGCTCTGGTTTCCCTTCTCTTCCCACCTCTTCACCTCCAACCCCCTCTCCCCTCTTCATGCCTGGGCACAAGGAAGGTCCTCACCCCAGCTTCCGGGCACGCAAGAAGACAGGCATGAGCGTGCGCAGTCCAGCAGGGTCCAGCTGGCAGGAGGCCAAGTTCACCTCTTCCAAGGTATGCCTTCCACTGCCCAGGACAGCCGCCACCACTGTGCATTTGAGGGGTGTCATGCGCACGCCCGCCAGGTTGAGCCGGTGGAGGGAGCGGAGCACCTCAGCGGAGAAGCTCTGGTTCTGGAACTCGTAGTGGAAGAAGAGGTAGTCAAGGAGCTCCGAGGGAGGCAGCACCTGCCGGCCCAGCTTGCCCAGCTTTTTCTTGATGGCCTGGGCGTTCTCCAGGGCATCCATGTTCTTAATGGGGCAGCCGAGCTGAGCCAGCACAGCTCGGTTATGGGCAGACAGAAGCCCCCCCATGAATATGGGAAAGAGCTCAAAGACTTCATCCTCAGGGGGTTCATCTGGGTGGCGCCGTGGGCCCTCCACACCCAGGATACTGGCTCCCATCTGGTCCAGAACATCATCATTATAGTAGTCTTCCTCTCGGAACATCTCCAGCACCATGGCCTGGGCTACCGCATCCCGGCTCTTACCCATCACACGCCCAAATACTCGCGGGACCACCTAAGAAAGAAGCAGGGAGAGTTGCCACGGCCTCTTGTGTACTTGTTCAACCTTCATAGGTCCCTATCACTGCTCCAGCCTCGCGATCTCCCCTTCAACTCACAGCACAATTTGTTTGATCACACTGTTCCCTGCTACAACACCTTCCATGGCTCCCTACTGCCCATGTGGCAAACTCTAAACATTTAGCCTGGAATATGAAACTTTTTATAATCGAGCCCCAATTTGACTTCTCCCAACACTTATCTTGTGCACTCTAGACATTAGGAACTTCTTTCTTTTTCCCAAACACTCCATATATTTTTAAGCCTAGGAGGTTGTGGAAAGAAATAAGCACATATCATGCATTTAGTTTGGGACCAGATTAGGTGTTACAAATACATCACCATCTTTGACAGCCTCATGTCAACTACGACTGATGTAGCTCGTAGTGTTTCAAGGCCCTGCATGACCTGGGCCCTGCCAACCACAGTACCTTCATCATAAGCCCCTTGTCTCCTTCGCTATGCTCCTGCTTTTTCAGCTTTTCTCATCTTCTTGACAGTGCCAAGGTTTCTCGTCCTTCAAAGCTGCCATCATGCTGCTTCTGACTAGAATTTTCCCCCAGTTCTTCTCTTGGCTAATCCTACAGGATCAGACTACAAAGCCTTCCATAGACAGGCTTTTCTGACCCCTCAAAACTAGATTCCTCCATTATGTACTTACTTTTTTTTTTTTTTAAAGACAGAGCCTCAAGCTGTCACCCTGGGTAGAGTGCTGTGACATCACAGCTCACAGCAACCTCCAACCCCTCCTGGGCTCAAGCGATTCTCCTGACTCTGCCTCCCAAATAGCTGGGACTACAGGCGGCTGCCACACGCCTGGCTATTTTTTTTTTTTTGGTTTTTGGCCGGGGCTAGGTTTGAACCCGCCACCTCCAGCATATGGGACCGGCGCCCTACTCCTTGAGCCTCAGGCGCCGCCCCTCCATTATGTATTTTCATAGCAGCTGGAACTTTTCTTTCTAAGCATTTACTGTAATTTTTCATTTTATAGTTACACTGACGTGTGTGTTCAGACTCTAAGATCAGAAAAGGCAGAAAGCTATAAGAGGTGTTTTTGGTTTTGTTTGAGACAGAGTCTCACTCTGTTGCCCTGGGTAGAGTGCCATGGCATCATAGCTCGCAACAACCTCAGACTCTTGGGCTTGAGCAATCCTCTTGCCTCAGCCTCCCAAGTATCTGGGAATACACGTATACACGACCATACCTGGCTAGTTTTTCTGGGTTTTTTTTTGTTTGTTTGTTTGTTTTTGTAGAGACAGAGTCTCACTTTATGGCCCTCGGTAGAGTGCCATGGCATCACACAGCTCACAGCAACCTCCAACTCCTGGGCTTAAGCGATTCTCTTGCCTCAGCCTCCCGAGTAGCTGGGACTACAGGCGCCTGCCACAACGCCTGGCTATTTTTTGGTTGCTGTTTGGCCGGGGCCGGGTTTGAACCCGCCACCCTCGGTATATGGGGCTAGCGCCTTACCGACTGAGCCACAGGCGCCGCCCGTTTTTCTGTTTTTTTAGAGACAGGGTCTCACTCTTCCCCAGGCTGGTCTCAAACTCCTGAGCTCAACCAATCCACCCACTTTGGCCCCTCCCAGAGTGCTAGGATTACAGGCATGAGCCACTGCCCCTGGCCTAGGAACCCACAATTTTTTTTTTTTTTTGATAGAGCCTCAAGCTGTCACCCTGAGTACAGTGCCATGGCCAGCTCACAGCAAACTCCAACTCTTGGGCTCAAGTGATTCTCCTGCCTCTGCCTCCCAAGAAGCTGGGACTACAGGTGCTCACCACAATGCCCGGCTATTTTTTTTTGGTTGCAGCTATCATTGTTTGGCAAGCCCAGGCTGGATTCGAACCCACCAGCTCAGGTGTATGTGGCTGGCACCTTAGCCACTTGAGCCACAGGCGCCGAGCCAAAACCTGCAGTTTTGTTAACTGATTTCTCCTTAGAATCCAACACACTCAAGTATTTGATGAAGAAATGAACATCTGTGATATTTTCTCCCATCCCTGCAATGGAAAGAAGGAAGGATCCATTCCTCTGGCAATGAACCATGACCTTGTTTTGTGGCACCTTATACATGTATACCATCTGGTATTTTCCCTCTGTTTATATGTGAGCTTCCTGTCATGGAAGTTATAGTGTCCCTTCCCCCAACAAGACTGGAAAATGTCACGCTGTGAAGCTGAGTCACTAGGATCATGAAAAAATGGATGGGGGGTGGCACCTGTGGCTCAAAGGAGTAGGGTGCCAGCCCCATATGCCAGAGGTGGCAGGTTCAAACCCAGCCCCGGCCAAAAACTGCAAAAAAAATAAAATAATAATAATAAAATAAATAAATAAAAAGGCATTTAAAAAAAAAAAGAAAGAAAAAATGGATGGGATCAGTCCTCTGCTAGGGCACCTCTCTGGTGCTAACAATTTTGGTGGGCTTTTAAAATAACTGGCCGGGCTTCCAAATCCCATCAGGAGACTAGAGCAATCCAGACACAGCAAGCACATCCTCGAGGGTGAGGCAGCTATGACCTCCCTGTCTGAGAAGATGGCACCAGAAGGGATGGGCTGCCAGAGCCTTTTTCTATGTTTGGCAATTAAATAGCACTTACTACGTGCCAGGCGCTGAGAATTAATTCATTTAATCCTCATACTAGGCCAGTGATATAAGTTCTAGTATTATCCCCATTTAACAGATAAGAAATTTGGGGTGGCGCCTGTGGCTCAGTGAGTAGGGCACTGGCCCCAAATGCTTAAGGTGGTGGGTTCAAACCCAGCCCCAGCCAAACTGCAACAAAAAAATAGCCAGGTGTTGTGGTGGGCGCCTGTAGTCCCAGCTGCTTGGGAGGCTGAGGCAAGAGAATCGCGGAAGCCCAAGAGCTGGAGGTTGCTGTGAGCTGTGTGACATCATGGCGCTCTACCCGAGGGTACAGTGAGACTCTGTCTCTACCAAAAAAAAAAAAAAAGAAAGAAAGAAATTTGGGGCACAGAGAGTATAGTAACTTGTCCAAGGTCACACAGCTAGTAAGTAGTGAAATCTGGATTTGAACCCAGATAGCTGGTGTTACGAATCCCTGTTCTTTTTTTTTTTTTTTTTTTTTTTTTTGTAGAGACAGAGTCTCACTTTATGGCCCTCGGTAGAGTGCCGTGGCCTCACACAGCTCACAGCAACCTCTAACTCCTGGGCTTAAGCGATTCTCCTGCCTCAGCCTCCCGAGTAGCTGGGACTACAGGCGCCCGCCACACACCCGGCTATTTTTTGGTTGCAGTTTGGCCAGGGCCGGGTTTGAACCCGCCACCCTCGGTATATGGGGCCGGCGCCCTACTCACTGAGCCACAGGTGCCGCCCACGAATCCCTGTTCTTAACCCTTAGACTTTAGTGCCTGCAAAAAGGAAAGTTTGTTGAAATTCTGCCAGCAGTGACCAGGACTCTGCCTCCCCAAGACCAATGGCTGAAAGATTCCCAGAGAAGACAAGTCTTGCCTAGCAAAACATCACAGCTTTGGGCCAGGCTCAGTGGCTTACACCTGTAATCCCAACATGTGAGAGGCTGAGGTGGGTGGATTGCCTGAGCTTATGGGTTCGAGACCAGCCTGAGCCAGAGCAAGACTCCTTCTCTAAAAAATTGCCAGGCGTTGTGGCAGGTGTCTGTAGTCTCACCTACTCAGAAGGCTGAGCCAAGAGCATCACTTGAACCCAAGAGTTTGAGGTTGTTGTGAGCTAAGATGCCACGGCACTCTACCAAAGGTGACCAAGTGAGACTCTTAAAAAAAAAAAAAAAGACATCACAGTTTAACAGTAATATCCCTAACACACCAGTATATTTTGGCAGAAAAAGCACAGGATTCATAAAAACAAAAGTTCTTTGTCTCTTTGAGCCTAAATTTCCTCATCTATAAAAGGGATCATAATAGTGTTTCATTTCCAAGGTTGATGTGAAAAACAAAAGAAAAAACCTTGGCAGACGTCAACAGAGAGTGGCTCCTTCCATCCCCAAGAACTTAGCACATCTGCCTTACAGCACAGTCCTCAGGTCAGTAATTTGGTTTCTGGACTGGACCCACAGCCAGGATGGACTATCCTAAGCCAATTACTAATGCCATTCATCCTCCTGGTATAAATGAATAAAATGGCATCTGCTTTATAAATCTGTCTCCGGTGATTTAGTCAGGATGAGTCATCACTACCAGAGCCTAATCACCTCTGGGAGAACAGAAACAATTGAGTTTCTGGATCTGCAAAGCAGAGGACAGACACTGGACTGTAGTGACCCCAGCAACAAAGGCTAGGAGAAAAAATGGAAAAAATGAAACCATTCTTCGGAATCCATGTAGGATTGTTTTTAAAGTCCCCGAGCCCCTCATATTTCCCTCCCAGCCTCCAAACCTTCCCCAGACTTGAGGCTTTTCTCTCCTCCTTCTTTATGTCCCATTCCCCCTAAAAGCCAAATTGCCCAGAGCTGAAACCAGAACCAAGGAAAAGATTCCCATCTGTGCAGGAAGCAGTAGTTTCCTCTGGGAGGAGAAGGGGTGAACAGGGACCCAGGGTAGTGGAGGCACAAGGTAGGGCCCCGAGCTGTTACCTTGAGCAGGTTGAAGAGCAGAGGCAGAGCCCGCAGAGGCAGCAGCTTGGCCATGATGCTCAGAACCAGGCTGACATCCTCGCCCACACGGCCCACAAGCTCGGCCACCTCCTTGCCCACCTGCTGCAAGGTGGTCTTACGCAACCCCAGCACAATGTAGAGGGCAGCCAGGTATTCCTGCATGGCAGGCACGGTAAACACAAAGGTGCCCGGGTGCCCTGGCTCCACACACGGGGCCAGAAAAAACCTTAGGGCATCCCGGCGGAAAACATGCAGCAGCTGAAACTCCTCTTCCGTCTTGACGCCAGCCTCCAGGCAGCCACGGACATCTTCTTCAGAGAAATAGGTCTTGCGGGAAGACACCCCCTCGTAGGCCAACTTTCCCATGGTGCAGGCTGCATAGGCCATCAGGGACAAATTGGAGGGGTCAGTGCTATCCAGTGTTTCCCCACTGAAGTTCAGGCGCAGGAAGCTGGTATAGATGCTCGTAAGGGTCTGCCCTGCGGGCGTGGGAGCATGCAGAAAGTACAAGGTGGCACAGACGAGCCAGCAATAGGAGGGCAGGAAGCAGGCAGCGGCAATCTGGTGGTGCCCCTCCAGGTTCCGGGAGAGCATCTGCACCAGGTTGTCACGCTGAGCTGGCGTGGCTGAGACGCCTGCACCCCAAGCTGCATGCTCACAGTCCGGCTGGTTGAGGCGGAGCTGGAAGTAGAGCTTCTGCAGGTTGGTATCCGAGAAGCCACAGATCTCACCATAGCGACCAACATACTTACTGGGTATGCGGCCAATGGCAGAGGGCCGGGTGGTCACCAGAATGCTGGCCTGGGGAACAGCATGGTTGAGGGTTAAAAAAGATTGAAGTGTCCTGATTACTCCTAAAGACTGAGAGTCCAAAGATGAAGATAATGACGAGTATGATGACTAGCAACTACTGAGCACCTACTGTGATCCAGGGCACTGTGCTAAGAACATTATAAACTCATTTTAGTGGTTCAACTCAAGGAGAGAAAGAAACAGACACTCAGGGTTATACAGCCGGGAAGTGGAGGGGCCAGGATTTGAATTAAACCAGGGCCTATCCTCCTACCCAATAAACATGTAGGCCAAGGATGCAAAAATTCTTAGGGGGCGAGTCAAGGGGACAGGCTGGGGCAAAGGGCCACCCACCTCGGGCAGCATGTATTTGCGCAGCAGATTGACAACAATGGCAGTTGGTGCCTCTGGCTTCTCAGGGTCACTACAAAGCCCCGTGCCTGCCAGCCGGAAGTCAAGGTTGAGACGCTCCAAGCCATGGATCACAAAAAGCATGCGGGACCCCGCAGCAGCCATCAGGGGCAGAACCTCTTTCAGGGCCATGTAGCGCTGGGCCACAAGTTGGCACAAGGAAGCTGGAGTAGGGCCCAGGGACGACAGGTCCTCACAGGAGAAGGGGATGAGCAGATTGAAGGCTGGCAGCCGCCCATAACACCAATCCAGGACCATCTTGCGTACCAAAGTGCTCTTGCCTGTGCCCACCTTCCCATAGAGCACCACTGTCTGCACCTGGCGCCCACAGGCATCTGGGTCAAAGAGCTGAGACAGGGCCAGTGGGGGAAGCCCAGCGAGGGGCAGCTGATGGTCCAGAGCCAGCTCTGCAGAAGGGCGAAGCAGCTCATCAGGGTTGCTCTCACGAATCACAGGGTCAACATGGACAGTGTCTAGTGCAAAGGTCGGGCCAAACTGGCGCTCCTCCCTGGGCAGCCGGCTGAACCACTCAGCCAAGTTCCGACGGTGCCTCTGAATAGCTTCTGGATAGGAAGGGAAGGGAAATGGGTCAGGGAAAGGGCCTGGAGGTCTAGGAGCTCAGGGCCAGACAAGGTGGTGGGTGGTAGTGTCAAGCTGGGGAATCAAGACACAGCACCTAGAGATAATAGAGCCCAGAATGGTGCTGGGCATACAGGACTCCTTCAGAAAATACGGACTGTCCAGAAAGTTTGAAACCCCTATGGCAGGAAGTAGGAAGCTTCCAGACAAGTAATGCTGAGCCTTGGCTGACTGGTTCTGTGGTTATCTATGTGCGGTCTTTTTTTTTTTTTTGAGACAGTCTCACACAGTTGTCCTGGATAGAGTGCTGTAGTGTCATAGTTCACAACAACCTCCAACTCTTGGGCTCAAGTGATCCCCCTGCCTCAGCCTCCAGAGTAGCTGGGACTACAGGCGCTGCCACAATGCCCAGCTATTTTTTCTAATTTTTAGTAGAGATGGGTCTTGCTCTTGCTCAGGCTGGTCTCAAATTTGTGAGCTCAAGCCATCCACCTACCTCGGCCTCCCAGAGTGCTAGGATTACAGGCGTGAGCCATCATGCCCGGCCTATGTGCAATCTTAACCTGACTGCTAGGCCCGAAGTCTGTTGAAGATAATGACGTAGATCTCTCCTAGCGCTTTGTACATAGCAAGTGTGCATTGCATGAGTTCTGCCGCAAGGGAAGGAGGGACCACTGATGGATGACAGCAGTGGATCCACTATGTCTTCCTCATCATGCTTCTCCCTGCAGCCCCTCTCCCCACCCCACCCCTTCCTGCAACAGGACTGCCAGTCCCTTTACCAGCTGCAGAGATGCTCCCAAACAGCTGTCTCTGCCTCCCAGATGGGGGAGCACTGCCTGCTGAGCTTCCATTGTGGCGTACAAAGGCCCTGGGAGCAAAGAGAAGGGATGAGTTCAGGCCTGTCTGCGCTGCTGGATTCCTCGCTTCCTGAGATATAGGCCCAACACCGGACACTCAAGTCAAAGTCTGGCTCTCTCACCTTTGACAGGGTCTGAAGGCTGCCCCCTAACCCTCCAGCCACCCGTGTTGAGTGTCTGCCTGGGACTCATGCGGCCACTGCCAGACCAGACCCTACCCACTTTCCACAGTTGCTCCCCCTGCTCTGGCTTCTCTTGTAGATAATCTAAGCTAACTTCCTCCCAGGCCTGGCAGCTGCCTCTATATCCTCTCACTCCCAGAAGACCAAGCCCTTCCCCCAGGGAACCCAGCTGGCATCAAGTCCAGACCCTTCCCAGTCTATTCTGCTATGCCAGACGTGTTCCAAGGTATGACACCCCAGCCTCACCTAGGGAGCCCAAGGTGATGCTCCCCTTTAAAGGGCCAACTCCAGTGGGTCAGGAAGGGGATACATTCATCTACAGAGAAAAGGACAAAGTAACATCTTCAGATCCTATTCACATTTTTCCACCAATATACAGACCCCATGTCTACATCAAATCCTCCATTATTTACTCCCATAGCAACATGTACTGCCCCTTTGTAGTGGTTATTATGCAATTTTATATTTCACTGCATGATTATTTAATTTCTTCCCTCTCGGGCGGTGCCTGTGGCTCAAGGAGTAGAGTGCCGGCCCCATATATCAGGGGTAGTGGGTTCAAGTCTGGCCCTGACCAAAACTGTAAAATAATAATAATAATAATAATTCCGGGCGGCGCCTGTGGCTCAAGGAGTAGGGCGCCGGTCCCATACGCTGGAGGTGGCGGGTTCAAACCCAGCCCCGGCCAAAAACCACAAAAAAAAAAAAAAAAAAAGAAAAAATAATAATTCCTTCCCCCTCTATGAGAGCAGGGATCACATTGGGTTTTGTTCACAATTATATATCTAGAACTTAACATGGGGTCCGCCATACAGTACCTAGGTCCTCAGTAAATATCTGTTGAATGCTACATGAAATCAGACAAGTGTTCCTGGACTTACATAACTATGAAGGATGCTCAAAAATCATAAGAGTGCAACTCCCTTGTTTTAGGGTGAAAAAGAAGAAACTCAAGGGGTGAGGTGACATGGCCACGGTCAACAGCTAGAGAAGCAAAGAGTCAGGACTTATGTACTTGGTGTCTGGATCCGTGCTGTCATGAAGGCTCTATATAGACACTGAAGAGGAAGGGAGAGGCCGAAACAGAAACCCCTGCTTCCTACTCACCTTGTAGCTGGGGTGCTCTTCCCAGACCAGAGCCCCAAGAGGCCCTGGGCAAACGGCAACACCACCTCATCCTGGGAGAGAAGGTAGGGAGAGCCTGGGAGACTTACCACCACCTTAGATCCTGCTCCCCTGTAAGAAGAATGGTATGAATGAATCACCACTACCCACCCCTCAACCCACCACTACCCACCCACTACCCAAAGCCACCCTCACCCCCCCACCCCTCCCCCACATCCCTACCCATGCCAGCCAAGAAGGTGCCTTCCTCCCAGGAGAGGATCAGCCCTTCCTCAAATATCGGCTTTGCTAAAGCCCCCATCAGGCTTTCAGCTTTTCTCCCTCTCCAAAACCCCAACCTGAGACAGCTATCCCATTTTTTTTTTTTGAGACAGAGTCTTAAGCTGTCACCCTCGGTAGAGTGCTATAGCATCACAGCTCACAGCAACCTCAAACTCTTGGGCTCAAGCAATTCTCTTGCCTCAGCTTCCCAAGTAGCTGGGACTACAGGTGCCCGCCACAACGCCCAGCTATTTTGTTTCATTTGTCATTGTTGTTTTAGCTGGCCCAGGGCCGGGTTCAAACCCACCAGCCTCGGTGTATGTGGCCAGCACCCTACAGACTGAGCTATGAGCATCACCAATCCCTTTTTTTTTTTTTTTTTGAGACAGAGCCTCAAGCTGTCACCATGGGTAGAGGGCCATGCTGTCATAGCTCATAGCAACCTCAAATTCAGGCTCAAGCAAATCCTCTTGCCTCAGTTTTTCTATTTTTAGTAGAGACAGAGTTTCTCTTTTTTTGTTCAGTCTGGTCTCGAACTCGTCAGCTCAAGCAATCCACCTGCCTCAGCCTCCCAGAGTGCTAGGATTACAGGCATGAGCCACAATACCCTGCCAGAAATCCCATTTTATCTCTACCACCTCCTGCCTCTCTCCTTAGGCTTTACAACTACCTTTCCCCCAGTTGCAACCCCATTAATTGCTTTATTTAAATGTCCTTTCTTTGCTTGGCTACCAGAAAGCTCATTTAAGAGTCCTGTGTTTATTTTCAGGAGCTTTTCTGAGCCTCAATTCTCCAGTAATAATTACCCACTCCCCTCTGCCTTTGTTCCCTAGCTACAGTCCTAGCTGATTATCATTTTATCTTCTCTGTGACTTGTGCATAATCTGTCTTTGAGGCCGGCATAAATAATAAATAAATGAATGAGCGGCCTCCCTACTTGACATCTCCATATGGATATCTTGCCACTGCTTCTAAGTAATACTGAACTCCTCCTCCTCCTCCCCTTTTAGTTATCTTACTTTGAAGCAAATCTCCCTGCCCAGGAGACTTAGGCTAGAAACCTGACCTCTCAGGGTTTCTGCCTACAGTCTCCTTTCATTCCAACTCCTCCTCCGAGGCATCAATCACCTTCCTAAAGTGGAGGCTATATAGAGTCCAAAACACCCAGGCGCACAAGCTGTTTTTCAGAGCTTGCCCCCAGCCTGCACCTCATTCCCCAGGATTCTTGGATTCTCGTTCTCACGGTCCTAAATTTGTTCATACACGCTTCTCAGTTTGGAATGACCTTTCTCCTCTGTGAGAATCCCACCCAATCTTTTAAGAGCCTGCTCAGAGGGCTTCTTCCCTGAGAAGTATTTCCTGAGCTCTCTGAGCTCCCTTAAATGGGGCATGCTTCCTTTCAGGCCTGTTCTCCACTGAGATCCGAAGCTTCTTAAAGGTAGGACCCCAAATCGGCCGCATTGGGCCACCTGCCTTAGCAGGCGTGCAGACTGAGCTCAGAGCAGGAGTCTGCAGGCTGAGGAAGGGGAAAGTGGCCCGGGAAACCTGAGAAAGTCCCGGGAAACTGGCTTGAGGTTTCATCAGGGTCACTGAGTCAAGATCATCCAGGTCTCCAGGGCGGTGAGAAAGGGGCACTGCAGGGAAAGTACAAGGCGGTGTTCTCACAGGTCCGGAACTCCCCACCAAACTGGGTCCCAAACGGCTCCACTCGTTTCAACTGGTCTGGGGTACCAAGGGCAAGAACCGCCAGAACGCTTAGTCAGCGCCCCCGCTCCGTCCCACTCGTCCCGGCCGTGGACTGCCAGCGGCGCTCGCCCGGCACCACCCGGGGCGGAGGGGTGACCGAGCCAGCGCGGCCTTTACCCGGGCGGGGCGGACGCCGGCGTGTCCCGCTGGCTCCCAGAGTCCCCAGCTCGCTGGGCGCGGCGCTTCCTGCCGCCTCCGCCCGCCTGCGCCGAGCCCCGCTGGCCCGGTAGCGAGCGCGGGAGAGGCGGGGCCCAGGCGCTCGGCCGCGGGGTCGTCCGGGGAGGGGGCCGGCGAGAGGGGGCAGCTGCCCGGAAGCCGGCGCGGGGCGGGGACTCCTGTGCCACCCATCCCGCCACAGTCCCGCCCCCTGCGTGGGCACAGCGCTGGATCCCCGGGGCCGTCCTGCTAGTACTGCCCCCTGCAGTTTCCCAAGCGCCGGGCACATCCGGTGACCTCAGTAACCACATCCCGGGCTGGGCTTGTTATGCCCATTTTACAGATGATGTAACTTGTGCAGGTGACCCAGTTAGGCAGTAAGCAGGCCTGGGTCTTCCTACTGTGCCCCTGGGCCTTCCTGAGGCACCCGTTCCCAGGACATCCTTCCGTCTGTCCCTCTCACCTCTGCAGCCTACTTCAAGGCAGACATCGGAGCCTGCAGCCCTCTGGGTCCTCCTTTCTGTACCTGGCCCTCTTCAGCCCCTAGACTTCTGTAGATGGCTTCTGGTCACTGTGGTCAAGGAAGGAGGCAGAATGGGGCCTAAGGGACAGCTCTCGCACCAACCTGCTCCTCCTGTCCAGCACCCAGTCATGACCTAACCCTTCCGGGTCCTTAAAGCCCCCACCCTCATCCCTGTGCTTCCACACAGGGCACACCCAGGGCTCACGTAGCCCAGATGGAGGAGCCACCCACCACCCACAGACAGGGCACACCTCCACTACGCAAGCATAGGTATTCTGTGTGCAGGGCCAGAGGCCTGCAGTGGGGAACTCACAGAGGCTCCCCAGGGCAGGGCTGGGAAGAGGGTGTTACGATCTCTGCCTTCCATCCCTACAAAGACAATTTTGATAATTCGTTTTGACATTTCTTCTTTCACTGTACCTGTGGTAATGGGCTGGTACTAAGCACCTTACCTCCGCCAACCCGGCCCAGCACTAGATCCTGGCCTGCCAACCGTAACAAGGCATGCTGGGCTGACCACAGCCGCTGCCCTCTGGTGGGACCAATTACCATGTTTACAAATGATGTGCTTCAGAGGCAAAGCTTAGGAAAGTCTGGAAGAGGAACTTACTGCCTGTGGCTGAGGAAATGACCATTTGAGCTGGATATTAAAATATAAGTCTGAGGGGGTGGTGCCTGTAGCTCAAAGGAGTAGGGCGCTGGCCCCATATGCTGGAGGTGGCGGGTTCAAACCCATCCCCAGCCAAAACTGCAAAATATATATATATGTCTGAGAAAGGAAGGGACAGCAGCAGGGAAAACCACACATTTGCATTTTAAGAGAAGTTCTTTAAGGGGAGTAGAATGGGAGAGGGAGGGGAAGTAGAGCTCTCAAGGTACTGTTCTGCAGGGCACAGTCTCAGGGGTGACACTCTGGGCCCCTGGGGACTACTGTAGCTTTACTCCACTTACCTACCCATGCGAGACAGATGGTCACCTGGACACAGCTCAGAGCAAAGGCTTCTCCGCTCTCCTCCCCTCCCCATGGTATGGCAGCCGGGTAGGTTTTATTAATAACATATAATTTAACTGGGCTTTTGCAGACAGAAGTACTGTGAGTCATGCTGTGGGCATGTGCTCTGTTGTCTGACCTCAGGATGGCGCACCAGGTGCTTTAAGAATTATAGCATGGAAAATTATCTTGGTCAACTGTGCCCTCCAGCACTTAACACAGGACTTGACACAAAGAAAGGTGATTGCATTAAAGAAGATGATCTGAGTCCAGGCAGGTTGGCATTTAAGGGGAGAGGGCCCATTTCAAACATAGGTAGATGAACCGAGAGCATTTATGCCCCAACTCTACCGAGTGTTGGAACTGGTGGGAGGAATAGCAGGTGGGTTGCGGGGGAAAGAGCATAGTTATTTTTTGTTGTTTTTTTTTTGCAGTTTTTGGCCAGGGCCAGGTTTGAACCCACCACCTCCGGTTGGCGTCCTACTCCTTTGAGCCACAGGCGCCACCCAGAGCATAGTTTTTTGTTTTTTGGTTTTTTTGAGACAGAGTCTCAAGCTGTCGCCCTGGGTAGAGTGCTGTGGCATCATCACAGCTCACAGCAACCTTCAACTCTTGGGCTCAAGTGATCCTCCTGCCTCAGTTCTTTCTATTTTAGTAGAGACGGGGGTCTGGCTTTTTGCTCAGGCTGTTCTCAAACTTGTGAGCTCAAGCAATCTACCCATTTCAGCCTCCCAGAGTGCTGGGATTACAGGAGTGAGCCACCGCGCCTGGCCAGGAGCACAGTATCTTGATCAAGTCATTTCTCCAAACCTTGGTTTCCTTTTCTGTTAAAGGAGAAAATGGTAGTGCCCATCCTAGCAACCTCATGGAAGTGCTGCAGAATCAAAAGAAGTCTCTTTGCAAATATGTGAGCCATTCTATAAATGTTCTCTGTGCTTGCGTGGCCCTTGCTAGAATGGCTGTTGGCCTTTATTAGCTCCTGAGGAAAATTACAAATGTGTGAATTTAGGCAAGTGCAATTACAAATTCACACATTTGTAATTCCTCAGGAGGCTGAAGCAGGAGGATTACTTGAGCTCTGCAGTTCCGGGCTGCAGTGAGTTATCATTGTACCACTGCACTCCAGCCTCTCGCCTCCAGGTGACAGAGACCCTGTCTCTAAGATAAATAAACAAGTATTAAAAAATATAGTAGGTGCTGCGCCTGTGACTCAAACAGCTAAGGCTCCAGCCACATACACCTGAGCTGGTGGGTTTGAATCCAGCCTGGGCCAACCAAACAACAATGACAGCTGCAACCAAAAAATAGCCAGGCATCGTGGTGGGTGCCTGTAGTCCCAGCTACTTGGGAGGCAGAGGCAGAAGAATCGCTGGAGCCCAGGAGTTGGAGGTTGCTGTGAGCTGTGACACCACAGCACTCTACCCAGGGCAACAGTTTAAGGCTCGGTCTCAAAAAAAAAAAATACAGTAAATATGTGAATGTATAAATGTTTAACCCTGGAAGGAGTATTTGCATTTTAAAAGAGAAAGACTAGAGATGAGAAATCTTAAGACTTCTAATGGTGGGATTTCATGTCCTTTGACTGAAAAAAGCCATTTACTGACAACACTTCAGGGAGGTGGCACCCAGAGTGCCCCCTAAAACTAACTAGAATTCCAGGAGCTAGGACTCAGAATTCTTCCTACTTCCCATTCCCAGCTAGAACTCCCATAAGAAAAGAAGTTAGTCCATTTCCAGGCAAGCAACCCGCCACTCATGACCCTAGTCTAGTCCAGGGCACTTAGCACTATAAGTGGCACAACCAGTGTGTTCCAGGCTGCTGGCAGGTTGATGCCAGTAGATTCCTTCAGTCTCCAAGCTTCAGGCTCAGGAGAAAAGAGGGTGAGGCAATGTCGTGCTTCTTGCGTTTTCCTGCCACTAGCCCTTAAGATCCTCTGGATACTTGCCTACCTCAAACCTCTGGCCACTAAACCCGTCTGCAGTCCTGGTGGGTGATGGCTCATCCCTGGTAAAAGTGACCCAGTGGGAAAGAAGGGGAGAAGAGACAATACAAGGTGGTGTACAACCAATGAGGTCCTGCCATGCCCAACCTAGGAATGACCATTTGAGCTGGATATTAAACCCCGGAAGGGTTAGGTCATGACTGGGTGCTGGACAGGAGGAGCAGGTTGGTGCGAGAGCTTCCGGGTCCTTCTTGCTGCCCATTCCCCTTCATGACCAGAACACTCCCCTCCCTGTCAATACAACCAAGGCTCAGTGAGTCCTGGACAGGCATACATCACTTGAGCAAGAACAGCCCATCCAACAGACACACTCAAATGCAGCCTACACAGCCACCATAAACAAGTGTCATGGACCAATGACAAAAATGAGAAGTCCAGAGGCCGAAGACCCAGTCCCCAGGGCTGGCTCCTCTTCCACTAGCAAGGGCTGTTAGGCAGGTTACTTAACCCACGTCCCAGTTCTCTCACCTGCAAAATGAGTTATCATGAGTCTGACAATTAAGCTGGTGAACTCATCCTAAAAAAAGTGCTGCATAACTCATTGCCGAATATCACTATGGTCACTTTCGAAGTACTCTTCTTGGGTAGCAGCTAAGCACTGACACCAGTGCCCAGTCCATACTTCAAAGCAATTTTGGAACTCTCTTTCCGGAATGACTGTCAGAGCTGTCCTTGTATGAGGTTTGACGATTAAGTTCTCGAACTCGCCACTGTGCACTCATGCTGGCAGCACTGTTCCAATAACTCAGTAAGGTTGAGTAACCTTGGTATATCAGTGTCTCATAGATGTGTTTGTGTCAACGTGTGGTGGTGTCTTGCTGGGTGGCTTTTTTTTTTTGAGACAGAGTCTCATTTTGTCACCCTGGGTAGAGTGCTGTAGAATCACAGCTCACAGCAACCTCTAGCTCTTGGGCTTAGGCAGTTCTCTTGCCTCCGCTTCGCAAGTACCTGGGACTACAGGTGCCTGCCACTATCGTCCGGCTATTTTTTTTGTTCTTGCAGTTTGGTGGGGGCCAGGTTCGAACCCGCCACCCTTGGTATACAAGGCCAGCACCGTACTCACTGAGCCACAGGCACCACCCGGGGTGGTGTTCTTTATTGTTGGTGGTTTTTGTTGTTGTTGTTTTCGGGGTTTTGTTTTTTTTTTTTTTTTTTGAGACAGAGTCTCACTTTATTGTCCTCGGTAGAATGCCATGGCGTCACAGCTCACAGCAACCTCAAACTCTTGGGCTCAAGCGATTCTCTTGCCTCAGCATCCTGAGTAGCTGGGACTACAAGGGCCTGCCACAGTGCCTGGCTATTTTTAGAGGCGGGGTCTCACTCTTGCCCAGGCTGGTCTCAAACCTGTGAGCGCAGGCAATCCACCAGCCTTGGCCTCCGAGATGTCGTTGCGTGTTTTTGTGTGCTGTATGATGACAGCTCTGACTGTCATTCCAGAAAGAATTCCAAAATTATTTGAAGGGTGGACTAGGTTTGAAGGGTGTCAGTGCATAACTTCCCAAGGGGAGCATGTCAAATAGTGATATTTAGCAAGGAGGTATACAGCACTTTTTCCAGGATGAATTATGAACTTAACTGTTAGACCTTATATGGGATTGGTCTAGGAATGAACCTGAAGCATTTACAAAATGTAGAGCAAGGCTCGGCACCTGTAGCTTAAGCGGCTAGGGCGCCAGCCACATACACTGGAGCTGGCAGGTTCAAATCCAGCCCAGGCCTGCCAAACAACAATGACAATTGCAACCAAAAAATAGCCAGGCGTTGTGGCAGGCGCCTGTAGTTCCAGCTACTTGGGACTGAGGCAAGAGAATTGCTTAAGCCCAAGAGTTTGAGGTTGCTGTGAGCTGTGTCACCATGGCACTCTAACCTGGGTGACAGCTTAAGACTCTGTCTCAAAAAAAATAAAATGTAAAGCCAGATATAAGTATTTCCTAAACTATACATTCAAAGCTCAATATATACCTATATTTACCATCCCCTGCCACGGGTTCCCAAAAGCTGACAGATATCTTGCCAAGTACTTTGAAGACCCCCTCATGGCCCATGGGACCATGTGGCAGACCCACACACATTTACACACTGCATAATGTATAAATATAGGTTTTATTAATAATGGGTGAAATCTCACAAATACAACTGGCATCTCTTTGTGATGAGAAGAATCTGTGGCAGGGTGAGGGCCGTACGGAGGGATGTGTGTAGGAACAAGGCAGGAAAAGAGCCCTAGGGGAGGGGAAATCAAAAGAATGAGCCTAGACCCACCGAAAAAGCCACACATGCTCTGGGTGTGTCTGCCACCTGGTACCCAGGGCGTGCTGCTCTGACGGCCAGGGGCCACCTGCTGATGGAAAAGGAAGGAGGGACATGGACAAGAGTTTTATTTATTTATTTATTTTTGAGACAGAGTCTCACTTTGTCGCCCTCGGTAGAGTGCCATGGCATCATAGCTCACAGCAACCTCAGGCTCCTGGGCTCAAGCGATTCTCTTGTCTCAGCCTCCCGAGTTGCTGGGACTACAGGCGTCCACCACAATGCCTAGCTAGTTTTAAAGATGAGATCTCGCTCTGGCTCAGGCTGGTCTCGAACCTGTGAGCTCAGGCAATCCACCAACCTCTGCCTCCCAAGTGCTAGGATTACAGGCATGAGCCACCATGCCTGACCTTATGGGCAGGAGTTTTAATGAGCAGCAAGATGCCGGAGAAGGGATAGAGGAGTGAGAATGCCAGTGTGGAGCACAAAAGGAGGGCCGTGGGGTGGCAGTGGCCAAGGCCAACCTATGCCCATGCTTGTGCTGTGTTGGGTCTTCAACTCCAGGGAGCTAGTTCCCTGTGCCACTCCTGGCTTGGAAGAGAGGCAAGATTGGGGGGTAGATACCTGCAGATCCTGGAGACACCCTGGGTAGCACCAGCCTCCTCCTTAGAGCCTCCAAACTGGAATCCCCAGGAGGAGGTTGGCACTGCCCTCCCCACGGCACCCCCCATCCCATCATTCTTCCTATGTGATGTAAGAAGATGGTGAGTGTGTACAGCTGAGATTGCCTGTTCACATATGTGTGCCTGTCACTCCGGAGAGGAGGGAGCATTTTGGGACTGAGCGTCTGAGGCAGCGAGAAAGGAGGGTTGGGTCTTCCCCAACTCAACCACTGGAATAAAGTGCATTCTCCAGTTCCATTGGCAGGTGGGAGAGGAGCACAGACATTATTGCAGATGTGCCACCAGGCCCCACCTCCCACAAAAGGTGCTGGGGAGAGGGCATCCCAAAGCCCCAGGCCTCTTGAATCCCCAGGATTGAGAGTGGTGACCCAGACAGAAAACCCAGCTTCTGTCTCAGCAGATTGTCCAAATCAGCCAGGGTCGAAGGGTGGGGAGAAGAAAGGAGGAGGAAGAGACTTCCAGAGTCTTTCCCTGCTCCATTCCAATATCCATAATGGGACTTACAGGGGACCCCACCAGGGCCCAGCCCTGGAACTCCAACCTCATAGCAGCCCAGTTTACAAACACTTGTGTGGTGGGGACCCCCAGAGGGGGCCACTTTGGTCAGCTGTAAGTGGGATCCTGGAGAGCGTGGGGCTCCCAGGCAGACAACAAGGAGGATGCCGCAGACAAGGAGAGTGGCAGCCTCCCAGTGGTCTTTGCATGCAGGTGCTGGAGAGAGTAGGGAGGAAGCTACGAACAGAATCAACTTGGAAAGACTCCTAGGCATGGTGGGATGGGCTGGAATCCCCCACTCCCAGGGCCCAGGCTGGAAGTACAGTCCAACAGCCAGCCTGTAGAGGACTGAGGGAGAGGAGGGCAGCTATACCAGCAACCAGTGCCCAAGTCTACAAGGTTAAAACAGTCCCAAAGGGCTGGGGCCGGAGGCTTCCTGCTATGAGGGCTGGAGCGCAGGCCAGGGGCAAGGTCTATCTCTCTGACTTGACCCGGTAACGGAGCACAAGGTATGCCAACAGCCGCAGGGCCAGGAAGAAGATGCCCAAGACCAGGAAGTCCATGTAGAGCTTGGAATCCTCCACATCCAGTGCTCGGAGGATGCTCTGTGGCTCCCGGAATGGGCAGCGTTCCTCTAAGCATGTCAGGTCTCCCCGCTCCATGCCATAGATTGTCAGGATCACGCCCTCAAAGCCATACCTAGGCAGGCACAGTCATCAGAACAGGATCCAGAGCACAGGGTCCCTGGTCCCTGGGCAAATCGCAGGAGCCTAGCTGCAGTGCTGCCACTCTTGGGGTCCAGCCATGTGCCCCTGCCCAAAGAATAGTAGGACAGGCACCAGACTTGGCATAACCCAGGAAGACCTGGGCACAGCCTCCTGTAGCGAGGAACAGTGGCAGATGGGGAGGGGAGAGGCACTGACCTGACATAGGAGAGGTAGGAGCTCCATTGCAGGTAAGTGGGGATGGTCTTAAAGCTGACAAAGAAGCCGGAGAACAAGAGGACAGGGATGGCAGTAACTGGGCCCACAAAGGTGGCCACCTAGAGAGGAAGAGAGGGGGCCGGGACATCACAGGGGGGACCAGGACAGGCCCAGGACTGGGGTAGCCCCAGGGGTTCCCAAAGGTCTATCCTACCCCTTATACCAACCCCTGCTTCCTCTTCCCACAAGACCTTCCCCTGCTTTGGAATCCCCACATGCCAGCCTTCCCACCTGCAGGGAGTTGGAGGCAGCTCCGATCAGCAGCCCCAGAGATTGGGCCACCAAGGCAGTGGCGGTGGCCAGGGCTGAGAAGAGCAGGAAGCGACTGGTCTCAGCTGGCTGGCCAGTCATCCAGTACACGATGCTGCAGTATACCACCGGGCACACCACCTGGGGAGGGATCACAGGCTGAGCAGTGGACTTCACACCAGGGGCACAATGGCTAAGACCCTCCACTGTACCCAGGCATGAACCTCTAGAACACTTACTCCCACAGTGCCCCCTGCCTGTCCTGCCTCTGAATTCTTGTTCATGCTGTCCCCTAGATGGACACATGTCCCCTGACTATATGAACCTCACTCATCTTCTTGGCTCACCTCTTCCACTGGGCCCACTCTGACCAGTTCAGGCACTTTTCCCTCCTCTGAGCTCCTAAAGTCCTTCCCATATAAATCAGTTTATTCTTTATATAATTAATTAACTAGCTCTCCATAGGAGAATGTTCTGTTCCCCCTATAAGACTATCATCTCCTGGGGGCAGGGACTGAGCCCACTACATATGGTTGTTTCCTGCATGGGGGCGTCCAACCAAGAGGCAGCCAGAGGCCCAGGTCCAGCCTGTCCTCTTTTCACTAAGCGAAAGGCTGTCATAGTGCAGTGTCCACCCTGAAGAAGGGCACCTTTTCTTTTTTTTTTTTTTTTGTTTGTTTTTTTTTTTTTTTGTAGAGACAGAGTCTCACTTTATGGCCCTCGGTAGAGTGCCGTGGCCTCACACAGCAACCTCCAACTCCTGGGCTTAGGCGATTCTCTTGCCTCAGCCTCCCGAGTAGCTGGGACTACAGGCGCCCGCCACAACGCCCGGCCATTTTTTGGTTGCAGATCGGCCGGGGCCAGGTTTGAACCCGTCACCCTCGGTATATGGGGCTGGCGCCTTACCGACTGAGCCACAGGCGCCGCCCAAGGGCACCTTTTCTAATTCGCGCAAAGGTGCTCTATGGATTTATAGGTGGCACTGGGGCTTAGAACAGACAGATGGGCTGGGCGCGGTGGCTCACGACTGTAATCCCAGCACTTGGGAGGCTGAGGTGGGTGGATCACCTGAGCTCCTGGGTTTGAGACCAGCCTAAGCCAGAGCAAGACCCCGTCTCTAAAAAATAGCCAGGAGTTGTGGCAGGTCTCTCAGCTACTTGGGAGGATGAGGTAAGAGAATCGCTTAAGCCCAAGAGTTGGAGGTTGCTGGGAACTGTGACACCACCACACTCTACCGAGGGCAAGAAAGTGAAACTCTGTCTCAAAAAAAAAAGAACAGGGGGGTGGCGACAATGACAACAAAAACCAGCTAACATTTATTTGGCATTAGTATCTGCCAAGCACTATTCTGACTACTTTACATATGTTAACTCAGTTAATTCTTTTTTTTGAGACAGAGCCTCAAGCTGTCACCCTGGGTAGAGTGCTGTGGCATCACAGCTCACAGCAATCTCCAACTCCTGGGCTTAAGCGATTCTCTTGCCTCAGCCTCCCAGGTAGCTTGGACTACAGGCACACACCACAATGCCCAGCTATATTTTGTTGCAGCCCTCCTTGTTGTTTGGTGGCCCCGGCTGGATTCGAACCCGCCAGCTCAGGTGTATGTGGCTGGCGCCTTAGCCGCTTGAGCCACAGGTGCTGAGCCAACTCAGTTAATTCTTATAAACAATCCTGAGGTAGATACATTGTCATTCCATTTTATAGATGGAAAGAGAGATTAGGTGACTTGCCCAAAATCTTGCAGCTAGCAAGTAGCAGTAAGGCTCCAGGGCCTCCACTGTTCTCTCTATTGCCTCTGGTAAGACTTATAGACTCATTCATAGAGTCGTTATTTTCATTGTTGTTTCTTTCTCTTTCTTTCTTTTTCTTTCTCTCTTTCTTTCTCTCTTTCTCTCTTTCCTTTCTTTCCTTCCTTTCCTTTCTTTCCTTTCCTTTCTTTCCTTTCTTTCCTTTCCTTCCTTTCCTTTCTTTCCTCTTCCTTCCTCCCTCCCTCCCTCCTCTCTTTCTTTCTTTCTTTCTTCCTTCCTTTCGAGTTTCATGTGCTGGCTTTGGCAGCAAATATGCTAAAATTGAGGCAGAGTCTCCCTCTGTCACCCTGGGTAGAGTCCCGTGGCATCATAGCTCACAGGAACCTCAAACTCTTGGACTTAAGCAATCCTCCTGTCTCAGCCTTTGAGTAGCTGGGACTACAGGCACCTGCCACAACATGCAGCTAATTTTTCTTTTTTACTTTTTCTTTTTTTAAGTAGAAATGGTGTCTCACTCTTACTCAGGCTGGACTTGAACTCCTGACCTCAGGCAATCCACCTGCCCGGGCCTCCTAGAATGTTAGGATTCCAGGCCACCATGCCTGGCCATCATTTTTTGTTTGTTCCCATGAAAACACAAGTCCCACAAAGTCAGTCTAGTTTGCTGCTATGTGGCTAGGACCTGGTATGGAGCCTGCCGTGTGGTAAGTACTCACCACATATTTCCTAAGTGAGTGGAAGGAAAAGAGTGTGAGGAAAGCAACAAGGTCGAGGGAGGCAGCAAACAAGGAGGGAGGGAGCAAAGCGAGATGGAGGCAGAGGCGGGGGAGGCAGAGGCTCACCTGAAAGGGCACATCGGCCATGGTCTTGGCCAGGTAGTACGCTTTGAGGCTGTACCAGTAGTTGAGGTGCTCCCTCATGAAGACTGCCATCTCTAGGGGGACTGAGGACACAAGCTGATTAGGCCCACACAGCTGGCCGCCCCCCTGGCACCTGCCCCGTACTCCAGCACCCGCGCCCATGCCCCGCGCCCAGGGTAGCTCAGCTCACAGGTGAGCACAGTTGGCATAAGGGCAGCAAACATGAGGAACAGCATGGAGAAGAAGAGGCAGCCGGTGTTGTTGAAGACTTTGCTGGCATCATCGCCAATATGCAGGTAGAGGAGACCAATGAGCACACCAATCACCACGTGGGACACGAACCGCAGGTGAGTCAGGACCTGTGGGGAGGGCGTCACCAAGACAGGGGATGTGTCACAGGCCAGGGAAGGGCAGGCCATGCTGGAGTAGGAACTCGGAGCTGCCCTCACAGGCACATAGACCCTCAGGTGCACTGGGGGACTGCTGCAGAGGGAGGGTCCGCATTCCCACCCCAGCTGCTTGGATCCTACAGCCCATGAGGCCAGGCCTATGCCAGCCTCCTCTCGCACAACTTGACGCCTCACCGTGTCCCTGAGGATGGACAAGAAGGTTCTCTTGAAGAGGATGCAGAACTGTGTGAGGGTGCTGGTGGCAAAGGTGTGGCTTTCAATGGGATCCACTTCCTGGGGAGAAGAAGTAATCGGGTGAGCATACCTCACCAGCCACAGCCCACCCAGCTCAGTGAATGGAAAACCCCCAGGGCAGGGGTCCTCCGGCTCTACAGAAGGAGAATCTTCCACCGTGGACTTGTGTACCTAGAGGCTGAGCTCAGGGATGTGAGTCAGACCAAGATTCAGAGATACAGGGAGGGGTAAAAAACTCTGGAGGAAGGAGGTGGACAGGGAGTCATGGACACCTGTGGTGGCCAACAGTACATCAGTCACTTCTTTAAGGCATTAACCCTAGGCTATAATTTTTTTATATCACACATTTCACAATAGCATTATGTAACAATGATAATGATGACAACAATAACAGTAATAGCTGACCTTTCTGGTTTTCAAGGGTCTGAGTTAGTATCCCATTTAAGGAAGAGCATGGGCACTGGGCTCACACCTGCTCTACCAGCTGCAGGACTAAGAGCGTTCTATGATTATCTAATCAGTCCCCCCAATAACCCTGTGAGGTACTATCATCATCTCCAAGTTAGAGATGACAGTAAGCCACACTGGTTACTAGGCCAGGGACGGTCTTGGTGTTGCTTACCAGATGGGCACTGTGCCAGCACTGAGGATAACACATTATAGATGCTCAACAGAATTTGATGAATGAATAAATGAATGAGGAAACTGAAGTCCAAAGAAATTAAGTAATGTGCCTCAAGTCACACAGCAGTTAATAGTAGTCCAATCCCAAGTCCTAGCTTCTTCCTAATACCCCCAAACTGTGATGCCTCTGTCCCTGGGTCAGCCTCCCCTCCCCCACTCTGCCTTCTCTGCTCTCTTTACCCCTACTCACTGGAGGGCAAGGGGGGCAGGAGGCAGGGACCTTGTTCTTCTCAGGGCTGCTCTTCTTCTCAGCCATGGCGCAGAGCCCATTCTGCACAGCCCTGAACAGCATGGGGTTCAGGTCTCCATACTCGCCAGAGGCCACCTCGATGACTGGGGACACAGAGCAAAGTGCTCAGCTAAGATTCACCCTTACTTCCCAAGGACACATGAGCCCCTCCTTGGGTGTGTGGGGAAGGCAGATGACAGATCTCCTGAGTGTAGGAACCAAGCCCTAAGTTTGGGCACCACTGCATCCCAGCCCCTCCAATAGCCCCCACGTACTGAAGTCAGCTGGGTTGTGGTAGGTGGGGCAGTGCAAGCCGAGCCCCTTCAGATAAGGGATCAGGTTGGTGACCACGCCTTTGAAGATGCACTGACCCTGGCTCAGGATGTAGAGCTGCAGCAGAAACAGAAGGGTGAGGAACATACACCTCCCAGGCCAGGCAGAGACCCCGCCAGCCCTTCCATCCCTCCATCTCAGGCCAATCTTCTCCCAGGCCTGGAAACACTCACTTTGTCAAACATCTCAAAGAGTTTGGCACTGGGCTGGTGGATGGTGCAGATGATGGTACGGCCCCCCTGGGCTAGGGACTTCATGAGGGATACCACTTGGAAACAGGAGGCGCTGTCCAGACCGCTGTCCAGAGAGAGGCCACCAGGGGGCCCAGTGAGGTGAGCAGAGCCAAGAGAAGGGAGTGTTTGGGGTGGGGCAGCTGCTGTGAAGGGGATGGAGGGGGCAGGAAGAGGTCACTCTGGCCACCACCACATTCCATTCCCCATCCCACAATATCCTATATGGTTGAGGCACTTGACGGTAGCCAGAAGCCCAGAGCACTGTTCAATTTAACTAGCATATTTATTGATCTATTTGAGACAGAGTCTCACTCTGTTTCCCAGGCTGGGGTACAGTGGTAAGATTACAGCTCTTCATAACCTCAAACTCCTGGGTTCAAGTGATCCTCCCACTTCAGCCTCCTAAGTAGGTGGGACTACAGACATGCACCATGGCTATCTTTCTTATTTTTTTCTAGAGGTGGGACCTCCCTAAACCCTGGGATTATAGGCATGAGCCCCCACACCTAGTCTAGCAAGCATATATTAAGTGCCTGTTGTATGCCAGGCACTGAGTTTACAATGATGCATAAATAAAACATAGACTCTGGTCTGGAGGGAGAGATAGATCACAATTTTAAGTAATGTAGAAAGTGCTGTAGCAACACTGGGCGAGAAGGGGAGGATTCAGCTCTACCATAGCAGGGTGTTGGAGGGTAGTCTGAGAAGGCTCCTGAGTGAGTCTGAAGGAGAAGGAACCAAGCCAGGTGAATGTGGAAGGGAAGACATGGAAGTGAAGGGCACTCCAGCAGAAGACACAGCATGGGCAAAGCTCAGAGGCATGAAACACGTGGCGTGAGCAGGGAATTACAAGCAACTCAGTATTATTAGAGCGTAAAATACAAGACATGAGGTTGAAGAAGTAGGTTTATACCAGGACCTTGTAAGTCACCTGGCTTTATTCTGAGGACAAATGAGAATCATTGCATGTTTTTAAGAAGGGGAGTGAGAGCCAGGCTCAGTGGCTCACACGTGTAATCCTGACACTGTGGGAGGCCACAGCAGGTGGATCGCTTGAGCTCAGAAGTTCGAGACCAGGCTGAGCAAGAGTGAAAGCCTGTCTCTACTAAAAATAGTAAAACTAGCCAAGCGTTGTGGTGGTCACTTTTGTGTGTGTGTGTGTAGAGACAGAGTTTCACTTTATTGCCCTTGGTAGAGTGCCGTGGCATCACACAGCTCACAGCAACCTCCAACTCCTGGGCTTAGGCGATTCTCCTGCCTCAGCCTCCCGAGTAGCTGGGACTACAGGCGCCCGCCACAACGCCCGGCTATTTTTTTGTTGCAGTTTGGCCGGGGCTGGGTTTGAACCCGCCACCCTCGGCATATGGGGCCAGCGCCCTGCTCACTGAGCCACAGGCGCAGCCCAAGTGGTGGGCACTTTTAGTCCCAGGTACTCAGGTGGCTGAGGCAAGAGGATTGCTCAAGGCCAAGAGTTCGAGGTTGCTGTGAGCTATGATGCTACAGTACTCTACACAGGGTAGCAGAGCGAGACTCTGTCGAAGGGAATGGAAGGGAAGCGAAGGAAAGGAAGCGGGAGGAAAGGAATGAGTATAGCCAGACCTATCTTTTAGAAAATTCACTCTGGCTGCAATTGGAAGGAAGGATTGGCTGGGAGACATTGGACAGGAGAGCAGAGTCTGTTGATGATGTCCTGAACTTAACCACTGGCACTAGGGATGGGACAGGGAGAATCTAAGAGTGATCAAAAGGGGGTAGAATCAATAGGGCTTTGGGCTGATGTCTATGGAGGATAGAAAAGGGTGCATCAGTCAAAGAGGACATCCAGATCTCTGCCTGGGTGAAGGATGGGGCTTGGCAAGGGTGCAGAAAAGGAGTAAGCCCTTAACTCCGCCCCAGGAGGCTGCACCCAGAGGTTCTGGTTCCCAATCCCAAAGAAGATGCAGCTTCCACCACTGGCTCAGGGGCAAGGAGAGAGCAGTCTCCCTGTGGGAGAGGAAGGAGGGAGCTACCTGGTGGGCTCATCAAAGAACATGACAGGTGGGTTGTTGACCAGCTCCAGGGCGATGGCCAGGCGCTTCCTCTGCCCACCGGAGAGCAGGGCTGTCCTCGTGTGGGAGCAGGACATCAGGCCGAGCGCTGTCAGGATCTCGGTCACCTGTCCCCACCCACCATGCACCTAGGTCAGCTTTAGGGTCTCTGCTTCCCCCAGGCACCACCCCAACTTCAAAAAGCCACCACTCTCCCACCTCCAAAACAGGGCCCTAGAACTCAGTAGTCCCACAAGGGCAGCCGTCCCATTGCCTCCCCTTCCCACTCACCAGCTCCTTCTTCACCTCTTGCTTCTCACTCAGCTTCAGGTTAGCAGAGACCTGGGGCCCAGAGAGGAGGCAAGAAAGGTATCTGTGAGATGGGCACTACCCTGACCCCCGGCCAGGGGGTCAGCATAGGAGGGTGGGAACAGCAGACAGCAGGGGTTTGCTGAGAGGAGAGGATGGCCGTCCAGCCCTCACCATCATGGCCTCCAACACCGTGAGGTGTGGCAGCAGCATGTCATCCTGCATGATGTAGCAGGACATCTTCCGGAAGGTCCTCAGCTCCCGTGGCCGCCCATTGACCAGGATTTGCCCCTTCATTCCAGACTCTCTATAGGGACATTGATCGGGGATGGGGGTCAAAGCCACTTCACAAAACCTTCCATGCTCCCCCAGGGACCCTTCTTTCTGGGCCCCCTCTGCCTTCCACCCCAGTCTCATCCTCACCTGTATCCTGCCAAGATGTTCATGAATGTGGACTTGCCAGCCCCCGATGGGCCCATGATGCCAATCAGTTCCCGGCGGCAGAATTTACCTGATAGACACTTGAGAAGGGTCTTATAACCTGCAGTGAGGTAAAGGAGGGATGTGTGGTCAGGGCTACAGTGAAAGAGGCACCCCCACAGGTCTTAGGGGAAGCCATGGCTGTCAGTGAAATAGATAGTCCTCACTCTGTGTTCCTGGTTAGGAAGGAGGAGCTCCAACAATAACCCATCCCTCTCATCCTGTCCCCTTAGAAACAACCACTAATAAAAAAATACCAGAGGTGACAGTCCTCATCCGAAGGCTGTGGGGAAGCCCATACATCTCATGGATGGGTGTGGAGAAGGGATCAAAGTTATAGGAGACCCTGGTCTTCTTCTGTAATCACAGCAGTCACTGTCACTCCCTCCAGGAAAGCCCAAGCTGCCTGACTGTCTCCTGTGTCCCATGGCACTTCTCATATGCCAGCGTATGCCATACTTAATGTGCCTATCACCCTTCCACCCCTACCCCAGCCCTTAGACAGTGAGCTGCTTTGGGGGCAGGGTCTGTGTCTTACTCATCTTTGAAATCTCAGCAGACTACCTGGAAGGTAGTAGATGCCCAGTCGTGTTTAGTGAGTGTGTGTTATTGAACCTTTGCCTCATTCTGAAAAAGCCTCCTTCTTCATCCTCTCTCTTCCCAACAGGCTTGTCTCTCCAGCCCCTAACATGGCCCAGTAAAATCTCACCTTTTATTCATTCATTGGGAGGCAGCATATGCAATTAGAGCACCGCTTTGGAGTCAGGTGGATCTGGGTTCAAATTCTGGCTCCACACTTACCAGCTGTGTGACCTCAGGCAAGTTGCTTAACCTCTCTGAGCTCCAGGTCCCTCATCTGTAAAATGAGGATGATAGTACCTATCTCATAGCATTGTTATAAAGATTCAATGAGATAATATATGTAAAGCATATGACACAGTACTTGGCATATAGAGTGCATTTAAAAAGTAACATTTTATTATGGATTCTATTTAGCAAATGCTTATTGATATCTACTATATACCAAGCTCTGTACCAAACACTGAAAAAAAAAAAAAAGAGGAAGACACAGTTTCTGACCTCAAGAAGATTACAGTCCAGGTAAAATAGACAAGATCTACATCTATGATCTGATGAAAAATAAAATGAGGGTTATAACAGAAGTACAGATGAAATGCTGTGAGAAGGCAGAAAATGGAATTGATGAGGGTGGAAGGGCCAAGGGAAAATCAGGAGTGGTTTCATGGAAGAGGTGGCGTTTGAGCTAAGCCTTGACAGATGATCAGGATTCCAAAAGGCAGAGGGAAGACGGAGGCCTGCCAGGCTTTGAGAGGAAAAGCTCTCAATAGTAAAGCATCTATCTATCTATCCATCTATCCAACCATCCATCTATTTAATACAACCCAGGGAATAGAAGGCAGAGCCTACATAGAGTTACCTGGTGAGGCATGGCAGTGGAGAGAAAGTCTGAAGCCAATGAGGAGGGCATTGCCTGCTGTTTTTGCAGACCTGTCTTGGTAAGAAGACACCAATCCCTCACCTAGGACTTTGCTTATTGCCACCCTCCACTGACTTCCAATTCCTCCCCACTCAGTAGAGATGGTGAAGGGATACCATATTTAACCCTCCCTCCACTACACCTAGGACTCTGTTCTGGACCTAGCTGTCCCTCTGGACACTTCCTGTCAGAAGGGGGAGCAGCTCCTGCCCATGACCAGGTCCTGATCATACCAACTACCTGGATGGTGCTCTATGGTTTATAAAAAAGCTCAACACCACAGCTGGTCCTTTAACAACATGGATGAGGCAACTGGGGCTCAGGAACATCCAGTGACTCACCCAAGATCACACAGAAAGTTCTTTCCTGAAAGAGAGAAAGCTGTGAGCTCCAACCCTTTGCCTCAGTCCTCACCATTATTCAGAAAGACGTCTGGTGCTGCACTCCAGACTTTCAGAGCCACTCACAGGTAATGATCTCTTTTGCAGGAGAAGAAACTGTCAATGAAGAACCTTCCCCTCAATGAGTGTCAGCCAAGCACTGATGCACAAACATCACCTTACACTTGCCTTTCACAGATACTGTCTCAACTAAGCTTCACAAGCCCATGCTGTGGGTATTCTTAACATCTCTGTTTACAGATGAGAAAGCAAGGCCAAGAGAGGTCCTGCCCAAGGTCACACAGCTTACAAGTGACTGGGAACCCACGTCTCCCACTGTACAACTGCTCAGCATAGAAGGAGCCTGCCTGCCAGGACTTGTAGCTGGAGAGACACCAGTATTCTAGTCCTGCTGCTGTCAGTAACTCTCTTTGCAATTTTGTTAAGTCACTTAATCTTTAGGGCCTCCAATTCCTCATCTAGAAAAGAAAGATAGTAATATCTCCTTCCAAGGACTTAATAGGGTAATTATGAATATTAAATTGGATCATTAATAATAATTAATTGGAAGGTAGGTTGAAAAATAAGAAATACCATACGTAATTAGGGAAGGCTGATGACAGATCCTTACCTTGGAAAAGACAAAACCCTCCCTCTCTCTATCCCCCTTGTTCTTTTGTCCTCACCATCTATCCCTAATTGCTGTCTGTCTTCTAGAGAGGGGAGAGGGATTCAAGGAAAAAGAGAAGGCAGAGAAAGAGGCCAAGGATGACAGAGATGTAAAAAATGACAGTAGAGAAGAATGGAGCCAGCAAGGTCAAAAAGAGGGAAGGACCCAGTCAGGGGGGCCAAGGGCTATGGCTGGTAAGCTGAAATGACCAGAGAGCTGGCCCATCTACCCACCTTTCTTTTTCTTTTCTTTATTTTTGTTTGTTTTTTTGAGACTGAGTCTCACTATGTTGCCCAGGCTAGAGTGACGTGGCATCAGCCTAGCTCACAGCAATCTCAAACTCCTGGGTTCAAGCAATCCTCCTGCCTTAGCCTCCCAAGTAGCTGGGAGTACATCTGCCCACCATAATGCCTGCCTAATTTTTCTATTTTTAGTAGAGATGGGGTCTTTTTTTTTTTTCTTTGAGACAGAGTCTCACTATGTCACCCTCAGTAGAGTGCTGTTGTATCACAGCTCACAGCAACTTCAAACTCTTGGGCTTAAGCGATTCTCTTGCCTCAGCCTCCCAAGTAGCTGAGACTACAGGCACCCACCATGATGCCCGGTTATTTTTTGTGTTGCAGTTGTCATTGTTGTTTAGCTGGCCCGGGCTGGGTTCGAACCCCCGAGCAACAGTGTATGTGGCCAGCGCCTTACCCACTGAGCCACGGGCACCACCATAGGGATGGGGTCTTGCTCTTGCTCAGGCTGGTCTCAAACTCCTGAACTTGAGGGATCGTCCTGCCTTGGCCTCCCAGAGTGCTAGAGTTACAGGAGTGAGCCACCATGTCCAGCCTTTCCACCTTTCTTTTGTATCTTTCTTCTCAAAATTATGAAGAAATGAGAGGGCTAAAGATACAACACTTTGCCCAGAGCTGATCTCAGTACTGAGAGAGGCTGCTTAGGGATAGGGCACAGGGCAGGGACCCCAGATGTCTCAGTTTCCATTGGCTCAAGCCTCATGACCTTTTGGTCACTCATGGGTGGAGAGTGTAGAAACAGCTTGTGTTCAGCTCTGTTCTGAAGCACCCCAAACCTATCTCTTAAACCTCAGACAACAATGTCCTAGCTCCACCCCTGGCCCACACCCAGCTTCTCTATTGCCAGCAGCCAGGATAGGGGATACAGAGGATGGTCAGGGTCCAGGGGGACTGTCTTGATAGTAGGGAAGGGGGAGGAGAAGGGACTGTTGTACCAGGGAAGCTAAGAAAGAAAAGAGGATAATGCATGAGGAGCTGGGAAACCAGAATTCTGGTCCTAGCTCTGCTACCTATTGGCTGCGTGACATTGGTCAAGTTACTCGACTTCCCTAGGCCTCAGTTTTCTTATTAGTAACATGGCAATGACATCTATCCTGCCCAATCTGCACCCTCCCTGCTTTGAAGGACTGTGGTGAGATGGAGTAGGATGACAGGAACCAGAACATCTTTAAAACTAGGTCCAAGGGCATTGCTAAGTGCTGCAGACACAGCCCCCACTTTCTCAACCAGCCCTCACAGGCAAGAATCCTCCACAAAAATAAAGCAGGAAAACTCATCAAAGACCACTCAAGGACCAAAGGCCATAGGTCTCTTCAGAAGAGAAAGCTTCAATAACCAACCTAGTGTCTCACGGTGCTGACAGGTGTGGGGAGCACAGATCCCGGCACCTCCACTGTGTGCACAGTGAGAAAGGGGCTCTGAGGTTTGTATTCCCACAGCGTTCACTGGTACAGGACTTGCTGAACAGGGGACACCCAGGCCTCCTGCTCCTGGAGAGACAACTCAGGGGGGACTCATGGCTCCCTACCTCTTTTGCGCCAGCAGGGCCCCTCCCGCACAGAATAGGACAGCTCCACGAACTCGATGTCCACGGCTGAGCGCTTAGGCAGGTGGGAGAAGCGCTGGGCTTCAGTGATGTGGTTCTCCACCTTCTTCAGGTGGGTGGTCAGCACGGGGGGCTCCGCCCCGTCTTCCAGCGCCACGGCCATGGCCACAGCCCCCGGCCCTAGTCCACAGCCCACGGCCTCCAGCGCCTTCTCCGCCATCACGCCGCCCGCCTGCAGGCAGAAGGCCTGCTCAGTTCGGGGCAGACGCCTCAGTCCCGGTTCAAAGCTCCCCTGTGTCCCAATGCTGTCCTGCCCCACTCCCTGCCTCCTTCTTCGGGCAGATCCGAACGGGCACTCCCCAAGCGGCACTGGCATCTGCTGCCCCACATCCCAAAACACAACAACGAGCAGTCCCGACCTCTGCTCCGTCGCGGCATCCCCAGCCCCAGCCCGGCTGCAGCCTGGCCCCTTGAAGCGGTCACCGCTTCTTCCTCCCTGCGGCGTCTCTAATCTCCTTACCCCACAGGCTAACAGCCCCTGGGGACTTGGAGGGATGTGGGGCGGGGAAAAGAGGCTGCCAGCTAGGAGGTCAAGATAGCAGGGTTAGCGCAGGGTGGGCCCGGGAAGGCGGATAAGAGGAGGCTCTGGGCTTCCAGCCGCGTCTCCTCCCCATCTCTGGGCGCGACGCCCAGCCCGGCCTCTCCCGCCCGCTCCCCCCCGGACCCGCGTGCCCCGGGCGCTCCGCAAAGAGGGACGCACCACCCCGACTCCGAGCCCCCACGGTCAACTGAGCGCCCCCATGGCCGACTCAACCCTCCGCCCCGTGTCCCGCATGCCTAGTCACCTTGACGCGCCCCCGGGCCGGGCCGGCGCGGGGCCCAGATGCTTAGCGCTGCCACCAGCAAGGATGGATGGAGAGTCGGGGCTCTCCTTACCTGCCTCGGGCTGCGGCACCGGCGTCCCGGCTCCCGGTCCCGGTGGCCCGGGGCGGGGCCAGGGCAGGACCTGCGACAGAGGGGAGCCGAGCCTCAGGTCACAGGAGATGGATGACAAGGTTGGGCTGGGGCGGTTGAGGTCACTCCTCGACTTGGCTGGGCTGGGCACGCCCGGCTCCCTGAGCCGGGTCCCGGCGAGGTGTCCTCCGAGCCCGCCAGGCGACTGCGCTCTGCTCCAAGCTGCTGCTCGCGGGTCCCGCTGCTCTTAAAGGGCCCGCGCTGTCCGTAAGCCCGCGGGGGGTGAGGATGGCAAAGACCAGAGCAGCGCCCGCGGCGCGGGCCAGAAAGCGTGCAGTTGCGGACTCAGGACTGCGGGGTGGCCGAGAAGGACTGTCTTGAATAACTGATAAAGGACACCTGGAGTCACTCGGTGGGAACAGGTCCCTGGAAGACAGACAAGACAAAGGGGCTGGGGGAGTGGGCTCAGATTCCATCACTCAAGGGATTGCGAAGCTGTCATTCTGTCTGCGCATACACATAGACACCCAGCAATATCCCTCAGTTCTAGCCCTTGAGCTCAGGCCTGCTAGACAAATTTCCAAACCAGGTACAAAGGCTTTCAGAAAAGCAAGACTCTTGAGACATTAGAACATCTTCCACCTCCCCATTTACACTTTCTAAGAGTGAGACATTATTTAAGAAGGGACAAAGGACATGAGCTAAGAAGGAACAGAGGGAACATTTTTGGAGGAGCTTGCAGGCGGCGCCAAGGTTAAAGTGACTGCTCAGACTGTGGAAATCTTTATTCAGCCAGCCAAGCTCGGGCCTTCCAGGCAGGCACATGCCTGGTCCTGCAGGCACCCGGCCCGAGGGCACATCAGGTGTCTCATACACCGGGGCCTTCTCTCCCTCACCCCACAAACCTTCAAACATAGGTTCCCAAGAGCACGTTTGGGTCTTTCCCCTTCTCTGCCTCTTTCTTGGGCAATTTCTTTTGGCCCCTGTGCACCCCAGTTATGATGTTTTCAAGGGGTAAGTAGGTTAACCAGACAAGACACGTGATTTGAGCTTTTAAGTTCCCACTGTCACACAGCAGAGACTGATAGGAGGGGAGGCTATGCAGCTGCCACCTCAAGGCTTCTCCTTACTGTGGCAGCTGAGAGGTTACTAGCAGTCAAACCTCCCCACCCCTCTCCACAGCTCTGTAAGCTGGCTGCCTCAGGAGGACATCTCCAGGCCCCACTCTGTGACTGTGAGTTTATGAGTTTTGGATCCAGCCTTTCCTATCTTCCCCCCACCCAATGCCTCACATCACCACAATTCTTTTTTTGTTTGTTTGCAGTTTTGGGCTGGGACTGTTTGAACCTTCCGTTTATGGGGCCAGCACTCTACTCCTTTGAGCCACAGGCGCTGCTCACACATCACCACAATTCCTCAGGACCAACTGTCCTATTCTCCAGAAGGACCCTCCATTCTCCAGGTTAACTTCCAAGGCACTACTGTGGACTTTCCCATCCCCCAAAAGTTGCGGATATTGAGTGACTACTGTGTACCAGGCTTTATCTCATTTAATCTTCATAATGTCCCTATGAGGCAGGTTTTACAACCCCCATAGAAATCAGGAAACCGGGGCACAGGGAGTTTAGGTAATATGCCCCAGGGGTATGCCCAGTTATTAGCAGAGCAGGGATTGAACCCCAAAGACCCTGGCTTTACCCATCCTGCTAATTGGGCCTCTTAGAATCTTTCTCTCAAAGAGACTATCCTCTCCCTCCATTTCCTACACAGGTCCTTCACCCTCTATCTCTCAGCACCAACCCACTCCAATCCCTGGCACACAATTTTCCAATTCCCAGGAAGCTTTTCTCCCCTTTCCAGAACACATCACCCCTCATTCCCCATCTTCTGAGACCAATATTTCTTTCTTTCTTTTTTTTTTAGTTTATTATTATTATTTTATTTGCAGTTTTTGGCCAGGGCTGGGTTTGAACCTGCCACCTCCAGCATATGGGGCCTGTGCCCTACTCCTTTGAGCCACAGGTGCCACCCCTGAGACCAATATTTCTAAGTCTTCTATCAGCTTTCCACCCTGTGGGATTCATAGCCCATGCCCTGGGAGCTATCAAAGGTGTTCTGGTACCACTCCAGACCAAGTCATTCTGAATCTCTAGGGCTGGGACCCAGAAATTGGCGTTTTTAGAAGCTCCACAAGTAATCTCACCGGGCAGGCAAAGTTGAGAGCCACTGTCCTACATGAACTTTCCATTTCCTGGGTTAGAACCTCTGCCATGCAACCATGCTTCACTAAAGGCCTTTCCCTTTCCTGGAACAGGTTCCCTCATTCTCTAGGACAACTTGTTTCCATTTTGTGAGCAAATTTTCTTCCATGTCCTGATTGGAATCAGATCTGCACTATAACCTTGGCATTATCTTACTAGTTCTGTACTCTTAAGCAAGTTTCTCCATTTCTCTGAGCCTCGTCTGTGCAATGAGGAACTTACAAACACTGCCTGTTTCCCAAAGGTTCTTATGAGTTTCAAGGGTCCACCTGCTTAGTAATAGATGACGTTTTGTTATTCTCAAAAATAGACCATGCATACGGCGGCGCCTGTGGCTAAAAGGAGTAGGGCTCTGGCCCCATATGCCGGAGGTGGTGGGTTCAAACCCAGCCCTGGCCAAAAACTGCAAAAAAAAAAAAAAAGAAAAGAAAAGAAAAATAGACCATGCACCCTTACTTGCCAGGTCACACTATGGTTCATACTCATTTCCTTCCCCCAGTAGAATCTCCCATTTCCTTAGCAAAGGTGGGGAAACTCTATTTATTGAATTTCTGCTCTGTACTGGGCACCCAGCCTAGAGAGCTGGTTGATCTCTGAATAAAGGGCTAGGTCTATTTCTTCCCTACGTTCCTAGAAGTTCTACACAGAAAATGCACCCAATATATATACATTGACCTGTCCTTGCAACAAATTTATAGAGTCAGCACTGTCTTTCCATGTTTCAGGTAAGGAAACTAAGTCTCAAATCCAGGTCTTAGTGATTCTAAATCATGGCTTTATCTACTATAACAAATTTCTTCATTCTTTAATATTGTCACTTTCCCTTTTTTTTTTTTGAAACAGAGCCTCAAGCTGTTGCCCTGGGTAGAATGCTGTGGCACCACAGCTCACAGCAACCTCCAACTCCTGGGCTTAAGCGATTCTCTTGCCTCAGCCTCCCAAGTAGCTGGGATTACAGGTGCCCACCACAACGCCCGGCTATTTTTTTTTTTTTTTTTGTAGAGACAGAGTCTCACTTTACCACCCTTGGTGGAGTGCCATGACATCACAGGACTCACAGCAACCTCCAACTCTTGGGCTTCCGCGATTCTCTTGCCTCAGCCTCCCAAGCAGCTGGGACTACAGGTGCCCACCACAACGCCCAGCTATTTTGTTGTTGCAGTTCGGCCAGGGCTGGGTTTGAACCTGTCACCCTCGGTATATGGGGCCGGCGCCCTACTCACTGAGCCACAGGCACCACCCCGCCTGACTATTTTTTGATTGTAGTTGTCATTGTTGTTTGGCAGGCCCGGGCTGGATTTGAACCCCCCAGCTCAGGTATATGTGGCTGGCGCCTTAGCTGCTTGAGCTACAGGCACCGAGCCACTTTCCCATTTTATAAAGCAGATCCATCTCCCCCCAAGACAGCCTTTGATTCCTAAGCACAAACTTTTTTTTTTTTTTTTTTTTGCAGTTTTTGGCCAGGGCCAGGTTTGAACCCGCCACCTCTGGTATATGGGGTTGCACCCTACTCCTTGAGCCACAGGCACCACTCTTTTTTTTTTGAAACAGAGTCCCACTTTGTCGCCCTTGGTAGAGTGCTATGGCGTCATAGCTTACAGCACCCTCCAACTCTTGGGCTCATGCAATTCTCTTTACTCAGTCTCCTAGGTAGCCGGGACTACAGGCACCTACCACAATGTCTGGCTGTTTTTTGTTGTTGTTGTTGTTTTGAGACAGAATCTCAAGGGGTCACCCTGGGTAGAGTGCCATGGCGTCACAACTCACAGAAACCTCCAACTCTTGGGCTTAGGCAATTCTCTTGCCTCAGCCTCTCCAGTAGCTGGGACTACAGGCGCCCGCCACAACGCCCGGCTAACGTCTGGCTATTTTTTACGGATGGGAGCTCTTGGTCGGGCACAGTGGCTCACACCTGTAATCCTAGCACTCTGGAAGGCCAAGGCAGGTGGATTGCCTGAGCTCATGAGTTTGAGACCAGCCTAAGCAAAAGTAAACCCCTGTCTCTACTAATAGAAAAACTGAGGCAAGAGGATCACTTGAGCCCAAGAGTTAGAGGTTGCTGTAAGCTGTGATGCTATAGCACTCTACCCAGGACAATAGCGTGAGACTCTGTCTCAAAAAAAAAAAAAAATAGAAATGGTGTCTTGCACTTTCTCAGGCTGGTCTCAAATCTGTGAGCTCAGGCAATCCACCTGGCTTGGCCTCCCAAGGTGCTGGATTACAGGCGTGAGCCACCTGGACCAGCCTAACACACACACTTCTAACTCCCAGAATAGACCTCATAACTTAAGAACATGGTTCTCAAACTTTAGCTCGCATTTGATTCATTTGGAGAGCTTGTTAAAACAGATTTCTGGGCTCCACTCCCAGCGTTTCTGATTCAGTAGCTGGGGTGGAGCCAGACAATTTACATCGCTGGAACATCTAATAAGTTCCTAAGTGATGCTGATGCTGCTAGGCCAGGGGCCACTTTGAGAACCATTGCTCAAAAGAACCTTCTTTCCTTCTTCCTTTTTTTTTTTTTTTGGTTTTTTGGCCGGGGCTGGGTTTGAACCCACCACCTCCAGCATATGGGACCGGTGCCCTACTCCTTGAGCCACAGGCGCCGCCCAGAACCTTCTTTCCTTAATCGAGACCTCACATTACCCAGAACAAACCCCTGTTTCCCACCACAGACTTTCTCTCAATGCGCAGATGGACCTGCCCCCAATTCCCCAAATAGACCTCCACCCATTCCTTGAGATTGATTATCCCTTTCTCTAGGATCCTCCCAACTCCCACCCCAGATTCCCTCATCCCTGCTACCCAGACACAGCCTCCATCCAGGGCAGGTTCCCTAGTCCCAGACATGTAAGGGTTGGTGCTAATTGGTTTAAGAGAACAGGCAGAAGCAGAAAATTCCTGTCTCAGCTTAGTGCCAGGCGCTAATCTAACAGACACAGGTTGCTCTGGGCAGGGATTTGTGGGAGAAGCAGTTGGTAAGCAGCTTTGCAGGCCTATGAAAAAAAAGGAGGGCAGGCTTGGCGCTCGGGTAGCACAGTGGTTACCAAGTCAGCCACGTACACCGAGGCTGGTGGGTTCAAACCCAGCCCAGGCCAGCTAAGCAACAATGACAACTGCAACAGAAAAATAGCCAGGGGTTGTGATGGGCACCTGTAGTCCCAGCTACTTGGGAGGCTGAAGCAAGAGAATCACTTAAGCCCAAGAGTTGGAGTTTGCTGTGAGCTATAATGCTACAGCACTCTACAGAGGGTGATACAGTGAGACTCTGTCTCAAAAAAAAAAAAAAAAAGAGAGAGAGAGAGAGAGCTAGCAGGGTCTATGGGAGCTGAATAGGAATTCAACTGGGGACTTTATAACTGAAAGTTATAAAGTTCTGCTCCTGCCATTCCAGGTCCCTTGTCCACCATACCTCCCTTGCCCATGTGACAGTCTCTCATTTCTGGATAGTATGATTTTAAAGTGTGTTTGCTGGCTGGGCATGGTGGCTCACTCCTGTAATCCTAGCATTCTTGAGGTGGGTAGTAGATAGCTTGAGCTCAGGAGTTCAAGACCAGTCTCAGCAAGAGCAAGACCCTGTTTCTACTAAAAATAGAAAAACTAGCCAGTTGTTGTGTAAGACACCTATAGTCCTAGCTACTTGGAAGAATCACTTGAGCCTAGGAATTTGAGGTTGCTGTGAGCTATGATGCCATACCATTCTACTCAGAGCAATAGAGTAAGACTCTGTCTCAAATTAATTAATTAAATCTTAAAAACCACTTTAGGTTTGGCGCCCGTAGCACAGTGGTTATGGCGCCAGGCACATACACTGAGGGTGGTGGGTTCAAACCTGGCCTGGGCCAACTAAATAGCAATGACAACTGCAACAAAAAATAGCTAGGTATTGCTGCGGGTGCCTGTAGTTCCAGCTACTTGGGAGGCTGAGGCAAGAGAATCGCTTAAGCCCAAGAGTTTGAAGTTGCTATGACCTGTGATGCCATGGCACTCTACCAAGGGTGACATAGTGAGACTCTGCCTCAAAAAATAAGTAAATAGCATGGTGCCTGTGGCTCAAAGGAGTAGGGCACCAGCCCCACCCTGGCCAAAAACTGCAAAAAAAAGTAAATTAATTAATTAACAACTTTTTTTTTTTTGTAGAGACAGAGTCTCACTTTATGTCGGTAGAGTGCTGTGGCCTCACACAGCTCACAGCAACCTCCAACTCCTGGGCTTAAGCGATTCTCTTGCCTCAGCCTCCCGAGTAGCTGGGACTACAGGCACCCGCCACAACACCCGGTTATTTTTTGGGTTGCAGTTTGGCTGGGGCTGGGTTTGAACCCGCCACCCTCGGTATATGGGGCCGGCGCCTTACCGACTGAGCCACAGGCACCACCCTAAAAACAACTTTTAAAAAAGTGTGACTGGGTGTGGTGGCTAACGCCTATAATCCCAGCACTCTGGGAGGCTGAGGCAGGTAGATCACTTGAGCTCAGGAGTTTAAGATAGGCCTGAGCAAGAGTGAGACCCTGTCTTTAGTAAAAATAGAGAAACTAGGGGCAGCACCTGTGGCTCAAAGGAGTAGGGTGCTGGCCCCGTATACTGGAGGTGGTGGGTACAAACCCGGCTCTGGCCAAAAATTGCAAAAAAAAAAAAAGGGAGAGAAATTAGCTGGTGTTGGGGGGAGCACCTATAGTCGCAGCTACTCAGGATGCTGAGGCAGGGAGAGGCTTGAGCCCAGGAGTTTAAAGTTGTGACCTATGATTCCTCCAGGGCACTCTACTCAGGGCAACAGAAGACTCTTGTCTCAAAACAAACAAAAACAAAAACTGTGTTTGCCAATGAAAGGCCCCCCTGCTGGCCACTTGAAGAGATACACCAAGGATCAGGAAGGAGTGTAGATAAAGAAGAGACTGATGGAGCCCTCTCCACCCACAGGCCTTCATGGCTCCTGCGGGTATGTAGCAGCAAAGCCCAACATCTCTCCTGTGGGTCCCAGAAGGCAGGACATAGCTACCAGAGTAGGGTCATGGAAGTACCTGCCAATTCCTTTTCTGATCTCTCAGAGACTAGGCAAAGTCCTTGCTGAGGCTTTGAAAAAAATCTTCATATTTTTAAAGTTAGAAGACTATACCTAAACAAAATCAACCAATTCAGACATGTATTTTTTTTTTTTGTAGAGACAGAGTCTCACTTTACTGCCCTCGGGTAGAGTGCCGTGGCATCACACGGCTCACAGTGACCTCCAGCTCTTGGGCTTACGCGATTCTTTTGCCTCAGCCTCCCGAGCAGCTGGGACTACAGGCGCCCGCCACAACACCTGGCTATTTTTTTGTTGCAGTTTGGCCGGGGCTGGGTTTGAACCTGCCACCCTCAGCATATGGGGCCGGCGCCCTACTCACTGAGCCACAGGCATCGCCCACAGACATGTATTTTAAAAGTGTAATATTTATCGGGTGGCGCCTATTGCTCAAAGGAGTAGGGGGCCAGCCCCATATGCTGGAGGTGGTGGGTTCAAACCCAGCCTTTGCCAAAACTGCAAAAAAAAAAAAAAAAAAGTGTAATATAATCTGGGACCAGTCGCGATGGCTCATGCCTGTAATTGTAGCACTCTGGGAGGCCAAGGCGGGAGGATCACTTGAGCTCATGAGTTAAAACAAGATCCCATCTCTACTAAAAATAGAAAAACTGAGGCAAGAAAATTGCTTGAGCCCAAGAGGTGAAGGTTGCTGTGAGCTATGATGCCATGGGACTCTACTCAAGGCAATAGTTTGAGACTCTGTCTTAAAAAAAAAAAAAAGTGCACTATGTATCTAACCCTCTCTTTCCTGCTCTGTAGTGTCATTATAGCCGAAATTCCTTTGTAGTTCCTTGATCTCCAGATTTAAAGAATAAAACCACGGACCACACAAATAAGCAAAAGGACAGAGTTTATTGAAAGATAAAGAAATAGATAAGGGAAGGAGGGGGAACAGAACCCAGAACCTCTGATGATGGAGGAAGGGCCCAAATGGGCAGCCCATTTTGGACTTCTTCTCTGCTTTTCCCATCTTGTGGACAGGGGTTTTGTGGAGGTATGTCTAGAGCATGTGACAATTGGTCATGGGCCTGTAGGTAGAAAATAATCTTAAAGAGAGGAAAGGAATGAGGTCCTTGGTGGCGCCTGTAACTCAGTGGGTAGGGCACCGGCCACATACACACAGGCTAGCAGGTTCGAACCCGGCCCAGATCAGCTAAATAACAATGACAACTGCAACAAAAAAATAGCCAGGCAATGTGGCCGGCACCTGTAGTCCCGGCTACTGGGAGGCTGAGGCAAGAGAATCATTGAAGCCCAAGAGTTTGAGGTTGCTGTGAGCTGTGACGCCACGGCATTCTACTGAGGGTGACATAGTAAGTCTCTGTCTAAAAAAAAGGAATGAGGTCCTTGAAGTCTTTGCCCCAGGTGAGGCATTAGGGTGTGTGCTCCCTACTCCAGGAGGAACTGGCCAGATAAGATACTGATCAGGGCAGTTGTTCATGACCTTGCCCTGAGCTCAGAAAGTGTGGCCTGGAAAGGCCCATTTGTGCCTAGAAATGGATGTCTGTGATGAGACTAACTTCTGAGCTCACCCAGGCTTGGAAAATGGCAGCCCTTGTCCAGCCTCGAATTGGGCAACCCTGTATCAATCTTCCCTCTCTGAATAGAAGGTATAACTCTTGCTGGGGAAAAAGGGCACTGACTACTCTAAACTGCTTCCTGCTGAAAATGGACAATGACAAAGGGAGCAGCTGGGGTTCCTCAGAGGAGGACGATCCAGGGGACCGTGGAAAATGGAGTCTGGATAGCTCATGGTCCGGAGTAGTTAATCTCATTACACCTAGGAGGCATAGCGTACTGTATAATGTCCTCTATGTGCTGTGACAACAACAGTTACAGCACATAGGACAAAGGGACATAAAATGCAGGGTACATTGGCTGCAACAACATACAAACAGTCCTAAGGTAAGAACACTTCCTACACCAATGAGTAAATCTCTTAAACAACCTAAATTAGATCATCAAGAAAATAATGGACTAAGATCAAAACTGAAAAAGCCTTCTCTTTGGGTGATATCATGAAGTATATTTTGTACTTGCTGTAAAAGTAAACAATCAACAGTTGCTCAGTTTTCTAAGCTTCCTAGATTTGTCTGAGTTCTATGTTTAGGGCACTAATCACTTGTGAGGTGATGTTCAAGGCCTTTACCATGGCATGAGCTGGTCAACCCATCTCACCATTTAATTCAGTCACCTGGTATCACAAATAAAGACAAGAAAACATATTCAGCCAGGCTGAATAGGTGAACATCACTCCAGCAGTCTTCCGAAGGATTAAAATATCCTTCCAGTTCCTGTGTTATTGGGGTCCCATGCCCTAGGCAAGAAAGGTACTAATCTCCCTAGAGAACAGGGTCCTCCAGTGGCTTTGGTTGGAACATAAGAAAAAGCCTGTTGGGTGGCGCCTGTGGCTCAAGGAGTAGGGCGCCGGTCCCATATGCCGGAGGTGGCGGGTTCAAACCCAGCCCCGGCCAAAAACCACAAAAAAAAAGAAAAAGAAAAAGCCTGTTGCCCACATAGCAAAAACCATCCCTTAGAAATTTTAGTATGTGGGGGCAGCGCCTGTGGCTCAGTGAGTAGGGCGCCGGCCCCATATGCCGAGGGTGGCGGGTTCAAACCCAGCCCCAGCCAAACTGCAACAACAACAAAAAATAGCCGGGCGTTGTGGTGGGCGCTTGTAGTCCCAGCTGCTTGGAAAGCTGAGGCAAGAGAATGGCTTCAGCCCAAGAGTTAGAGGTTGCTGTGAGCCGTGTGACGCCACGGCACTCTACCCAAGGGCGGTACAGTGAGACTCTGTCTCTACAAAAAAGAAAAAAAGAAATTGTAGTATGTGTATTGCCATAAGATATGGTAGTTGTCTTGTGTTACCGAGCAAGCTATTACTCCAGTTGACATAGGAGGTGGAGCAACCTGAGAACTATGCAACCTTCTCCAGGTGTAACTGGTTTTGTTTTGTTTTTTGAGACAGAGTCTCACTATGTCACCCTTAGTAGAGTGTCATGGCATCCCAGCTCACAGCAACCTCGAACTCTTGGGCTCAAGCAATTCTCTTGCCTCAGCCTCCCAAGTAGCTGTTTTGGTTTTGTTTTGTTTTTTTTTGTAGAGACAGAGTTTCACTTTACTGCCCTCAGTAGAGTGCCTTGGCGACACACAACTCACAGCAACCTCCAGCTCTTGGGCTTAACGTGATTCTCTTGCCTCAGCCTCCCAAGTAGCTGGGACTACAGGCGCCTGCCTCAACGCCTGGCTATTTTTTGTTGCAGTTTGGCAGGGGCTGGGTTTGAACCCGCCACCCTCGGCATATGGGGCCGGGGCCCTACTCACTGAGCCACAGGCACTGCCCCCAAGTAGCTGTTTTGATGAGGCTAGAAAACATGTCTAAGAAGAGTTAGACAGGGGCGGCGCCTGTGGCTCAGTCGGTAAGGCGCCGGCCCCACATACCGAGGGTGGCGGGTTCAAACCCGGCCCCGGCTGAACTGCAACCAAAAAATAGCTGGGCATGGTGGCGGGCTCCTGTCGTCCCAGCTACTCGGGAGGCTGAGGCAAGAGAATCGCTTAAGCCCAGGAGTTGGAAGTTGCTGTGAGCTGTGTGATGCCATGGCACTCTACCCGAAGGGCATAAAGTGACACTCTGTCTCTACAAAAAAAAAAAAAAGAAGAGTTAGACAACTGGTGTCTTGTCATCTTCCCTCTGCCCACTGGCTCCAGCCACAGGCATTACCCCGTGGGCTGCCTGCCCACACACTCCAACCACGAGGGCATCCCCTGCCTGCCCCACTCATTCCAACCACAGGGGCATCACCCTATGAACTAGAACAGCCTACAGAGGTGCATGACCACCTCACGGGGTGTCACTTGCCCAGATTTATTCATGCTTACCAACGTAGCAGTTTCTCCCCCCCCCCCACTAGGTTCCTCTTTTCCACTAGCCACAGTTGGAAAGAGCAGGTTTGGGGGGACTTAGCAGCTCTATGACCAATGCTAACTGTCACTAAATCTTATTGGAAACTGAGTCCTTGTTGGAGTTACAGAGAATGAGATTTTTATCCATGCTTCCCCAGTCTCATTGCACTGCTGTCAGAACTGGTTATTCCAGTGACCTCCAGGCACTTCCGTGCTTATTACAGCTGGCAGCAGGGACGATTATCGGGAATCAGAGAACCGTTGCTCTAAACCTGAGTTGGTCCCTCCTGAAGAAATGTCTGCCCCATTCTGCACCTGCACTGTCTATATGCCTGTTGATTAAAGTGGGGATGAGGCTCGGTGCCTGTGGCTCAAGTGGCTAAGGCGCCAGCCACATACACGTGATCCAGCAGGTTCGAATCCAGCCCGGGCCCGCCAAACATCAATGATGGCTGCAACCAAAAAATAGCTGGGCATTGTGGCAGATGCCTGTAGTCAGCTACGTGGGAGCACACAGCTACGTGCCACAGCCCTCTACCCAGGGTGACAGCTTGAGGCTCTGTCTCAAAAAATAAAAAAATAAAGTGGGGATGAGAGGCCAGATGAGGTGGCTCACGCCTATAATCCTAGCACTCTGGGGGCCAAGATGGGTGGATTGCCTGAGCTCATGAGTTCAAGACCAGCATGAGCCAGAGGGTGACCCTCATCTAGCCTGGTGTTGTAGAGGGTGCCCATGGTCCCAGCTGCTTGGAAGCCTAAGGCAAAGGAATCACTTAAACCCAAGAGTTTGAGGTTGCTGTGAGCTGTGACACCACAGCACTCTACCGAGGGCAACAAAATGAGATTGTGTCTCAAAAAAAAATTTTTTTTTTAAAGTGGGGATGAGCCCCAGAGGCCCCATCCTGGATAGTACTTGAATGTGGTCAAGTTGAGCCTTTGCCCCTAGGCATACGTAACCTTTGAGCTTCAATTGATAATTATCACAGGCTTTCCCCCCAAATTCCTAGTTACAGGACACAAATGGAAAGAAACATTTTTCTTTTTCTTTCTTTCTTTTTTTTTTTGAGACAGAGTCTCAAGCTGTCACCCTGGGTAGAGTACTGTGGCGTTACAGCTCATAGCAACTTCAAACTCTTGGGCTTAATCGATTCTCTTGCCTCAGCCTCCCAAGTAGCTGGGACTATAGGCACCTGCCACAATGCCCAGCTATTTTTTATTGCCGTTGTCATTGTTGTTTAGCTGGCCCAGGCTGGGTTTGAACCCGCCAGTGTCAGTGTATGTGGCTGACGCTATAACTACTGTGCTGTGGACGCTGATCCCATATGATGCATTTTTTTTTTTGAGACAGAGCCTCAAGCTGTCACCCTGGGTAGAGTGCCATGGTGTCACAGCTCACAGCAACCTCCAACTCCTGGGCTCAAGCGATTCTCTTGCCTCAGCCTCCCAAGTAGCTGGGACCACAGGCACCTGCCACAATGCCCGACTATTTTTTGGTTGGGCCCGGGCTGGATTCGAACGCATCAGCTCTGGTGTATGTGGCTGGTGCCCTAGCCGCTGAGCTACAGGCGCTGAGCCTAATCTATGGTTTTACACGCATGGATCCACAGCGTGTTGCACTGTGGGTATGTATAGCTTCTGGGGTGTCATCCACCGAAACAGTTCCACCCTATTTCCTGTCTCAGTTTCTCTCTCCATGGTCTTAGACCTCCAGGAGGGCTCAAAATGCAGAGGGATCAGCTCTTATATGCCTTTCCTGAATGACCTATTTGTAATTAATTTGTGGGGTACTGTTCCCTGTGGAACCACTCTTGCTTCAGGGAGTCACCTCAGACTACTGTCGCACTGGCTCCTGGTCACTCATGGATGCCTTCTAGGGTGGAGTAAAATGCCATGCCTCTTCTTTATTTTTTGGGGGGTACAGAGTTTTCACTATGTAACCCTTGGTAGAGTGCCATAGAGTCACAGCTCACAGCAACCTCAAACTTTTGGGCTTAAGCGATTCTCTTGCCTCAGTCTCCCAGGTGCCTGTCACAACACCTGTTGTTGTTGTTGTTGTTGTTGTTGTTGTTATTGTTGGTTAGCAGGCCTGGGCCAAGTTCAAACCCACCAGCCCCGGTGCATGTGGCCGGTGCCCTAACCACCGAGCTATGGGCACTGAGCCCTAAAATGCCTCTTCTCTTAGGAGCCAAGAGTCTTGATCTCTTACATCTCTAACAGCAAAACAGTTCAGCCTTTTTTGCAAATGCACAGAAAAGCCAATTGTAAGCCAACTCTTTTCCAAATGCACAGAAAAGCCAAGATAAACTTTAGAGGGAATGGTCTTCTTCATTGCCTCAAGCACAAAGAAGCTGAGAAACACCAGAAAAAGTCAGCTTAACCTAACACACGAAGCAGGCCCTTATCCACATGAACTCACTTAGTCACTACTAAGCGAAACATGCACATAAACCACAAGGAAAACACAGCTTAGAGACCAAGTCAGGTCCCTTTCCCAGAGGGGAGGAGTGATCTTATCACCTGTCCATAGAGATAAGCAGCAAGAAGCTGAGAACCCAGGAGACAGGGGCCAAAAGTGCATGGGAGTGTGGGCTCAGAGGAGTTTTGCCAGAAGTCTCCTCAGTGCTGTGGGGTCACATTCATTACAGGAAACCCCAGGACCTCTGACTAATGCTTCTAGAAAATAGTGGCAACAGAATGGGTTCAGGAACCTCCAAACATTCCTTTGCACCCTTTTAGGGCACCACAACCCTGGCTGGGGCTGTACCCTTTGTGGCAACTGAAGAGAATTCAAAGGTCTTTTCCCCAAAAGCCTGTCACCCGTTTTGTAGATTGGCAACCACAATATTCACATTTACTGGCCAATAAGGACCTAATGTTTTTGTCTCCATGGCTATAGAAGAAAAGGATACAGTCAAGCAGGGGTCCAATCACTTACCACAGAAGATCTTGAATCCTGGAAATATGTAGCTAGAATTTCTCTGTGGGTTCTTGAACCCCAGGTTCAAAGAATGAAAGTGCAGACCACACAGATAAGCAAAAGGACAGAGTTTATTGAAAGATAAAGAATTAGATAAGGGAAAGAGGGGGAATAGGACATCTGGCAGCGGAGGAAGGGCCTAAGAGGGCAGCTCATTTGTGCCTTCTCTCTAGGGGGTTATATACAGCTTTTCTTATCCTATGGGCAGGGTTTCTGTGGAGATGTATGTTTGGAACATATGGCAATTGGCCAGGGGTTTGTAAATAGAAAATAATTTTAAAATTAGCAAAGGAATGAGGTCCTGGCAGTCTTTGCCCCCAGGCAAGACATTAGGGTGTGTCCTCCAGGAGGAACTGCCCAGGTGAAATACTGATCAGGCTGCTTTTTTCAAGACCTTGCTTGATGGCTCATTGCACAGTGGTTACGGTGCCAGCAACATACACTGAGGTTGTCAGGTTCAAACCCAGCCCGGGCCTGCTAAAGCAACAATAACAACTATAACAGAAAAATAGCCGGGCGTTGTGGCAGGCGCCTGTAGTCCCAGCTACTTGGGAGGCTGAGGGAAGAGAATCACTTAAGCCCAAGAGTTGGAGGGTCTTCAAGACCAAGGGCATTCAAGTGAGACTCTGTCTCAAGAAAAAAAAAAAAGAATAAAAATGCTTTGAAGATACAACCACTTTAGGATAGGAAGATATTGTGTAACTTTGTAACCTATGAGCAGCAATCTGTTCAACTTGTACAGGGATGAGCAATAACATTGCTGATGTTTACTTTTACTGTGAGAATAAAAAGTAACAAATGGAAAGAGGAGGGCAGAACAGTTCCTTTTTTTTTGAGACAGAGTCTCACTATGTTGCCCTTAGTAGAGTGCTGTGGCGTCACAGCTCACAGCAACCTCCAACTCTTGGTCTTAAGCGATTCTCTTGCCTCAGCCTCCCAGATAGCTGGGACTACAGGCTCCCGCCACAACGCTCCGCTAATTTTGGTTGTAGCTGTCATTGTTGTTTGGCAGACCCAGGCTGGGTTCGAACCCGCCAGCTCCGGTGTGTGTTGCTGGCACCCTAGCCACTGAGCTACAGGCGCCGAGCTGACAGAACAGTTCTTTGAGGAGATATCCTCACTGTTCTACAGAATTGTTGGCTTTTCCGTAAATAAAAGTGAATCTGATGATTTCTCATCCTCCTCTCTGTTGATTGGCTTGGGTGACAGGCAGATGGATTCCTTGGTCTGGCAGCACCAGGACCCTCCTCAGATACCAAAATCCACAGATGCTCAAGTCCTTTGTGTAAGATGGCATAGTATGTGCATATAATCTCTACGCAGCCTCCTATATACTGTAATCATTTCTAGATTATTTATAATACCTAATATGATAAAAAATGCTATGTCGCGGCGGCACCTGTGGCTCAAGGAGTAGGGCGCCGGTCCCATATGCCGGAGGTGGCGGGTTCAAACCTAGCCCCGGCCAAAAAAAAAAAAATGCTGTGTCGGGTGGCACCTGTAGCTCAGTGGGTAGGGCACCAGCCACATACAAGGAGGCTGGTTCAAACCTGGCCTGGGCCAGCTAAAACAACAATGACAATGGAAACAAACAAACAAACAAATAGCCAGGTGTTGTGGCAGGCACCTGTAGCTCCAGGTACTTGGGAGACTGAGGCAAGAGAATTGCTTAAGCTTAAGAGTTTGAGGTTGCTGTGAGATGTGACACCTGGGCGACAGCTTGAGACTCTGTCTCAAAAAACAAAAAAGCTATGTAAATAGTTCTTACACTGCATTGTTTAGGGAATAATAATTAAAAAAAATAAAAGAAAGAATCGGCTCGGCGCCTGTGGCTCAAGTGGCTAAGGCGCCAGCCACATACACCTGAGCTGGTGGGTTCGAATCCAGCCCTGGCCTGCCAAACGACAATGATGGCTGCAACCAAAAAATAGCCATTGTGGTAGGCACCTGGGGTCCTAGCTACTTGGAAGACAGAGGCAGGAGAATTGCTTGAGCCCAGGAGTTGGGGGTTACTATGAGCTGTGATGCCACAGCACTCTACCCAGGGCGACAGCTTGAGGCTCTGTCTCAAAAAAAAAAAAGAATCTGTACATGTTTAGTAGAGATGAAACCACCATTTTTTTCCTGAATATTTTTGGTCCAAGTTTGGTCGAATCCATGGAGACAGAACTCACAGATAGTAAGGGCTGACTATATTTCAGAATACCACAAGGGCCTACCATCAGACAAGTGAAAAGCCCACTGCTAGTCTGTGTTCGAAATGCCTATTTCCCTTGGTCTTTTCTACTCTAATGACCAGCCCCAACTTAGCAGCCTACTTCCCTGTGGAAATACTCCAGATCTGAATAGCTCCATTTTAAAATGCCGTCTTTCTGGCTTGGTACTCATAGCTCAGTGGTTAGGGTGCCAGCCACATACACTGGGCTGGTGGGTTCGAACCTGGCCTGAGCCTGCTAAACAACAATGAGAACTACAACAAAAAAATAGCCGGGCATTGTGGCAGACACCTGTAGTCCCAGCTACTTGGGGTGTTGGGGCAGGAAAATCACTTAATCCCAAGAATTTGAGGTTGCTGTGAGCTGTGATGCCAAAGCACTCTACCCAGGGCAACAGCTTGAGGCTCTGTCTCAAAAATAAATAAATAAATAAATAAAGTGAGACTCTGGGGGTGGTGCCTGTGACTCAAGGAGTAGGGAGCCAGCCTCATGTACTGAGAGTGGCGGGTTCAAGGCTGGCCCGGGACAAAACTGCACACAAAAAAAGAAATGAATTAAAAAAAAAAAAAAGTGAGACTCTGTCTCTAAAAAAAAAAAAAAGAAAGAAAGAAAGAAAAGAAAATCTTACAGCTACAGAAATTCAAGATGTATGCTCAGCAGTTGTGGTGGGCACATGTAGTCCCAGATTATCATTCGAGCTCAAGGAGTTTGAGGTTGCTGTGACCTATGACACCACAGCACTATACTGAGGGTGACAAAGTGAGATTCTGTCTCAAAAATAAATAAATATATAAAATAAAGATCAGCTGTCAGTTTCCCCTACATTAATTCTCTGTGCTACTGTACATGTACACATGAAGTGAATATATTCCTCAGTTGATTCCTGATCTTGAGCAAAATTTGTTTAATATTCATTGTGTGCCCATATTCGCTAAGTCATAATTTTACAGAAATGCTTTTATTCCCCATGACCATTCATTTTTCTCTTCTCTCACCTTGGACAATCGTATTTTTTTCCTTTTTAGTTGACACATTTTTTCTTTTGTTTTATTAATTTTTTATTACAAATTAGTATGAGGATACAGATGTTTAGGTAAAGGTAAAGTTCAAGTTGTAGTTGAGCCCTTCGCCCAGGGGGGGCATGCTGAACATCCTCTCATGGTACTTCTTAGGTGAAATCCCACCAATTGCCCTCCCCATTCTCCCCTTCCCTCTTCATCCCCTCTTCTCCCTCTTATAGACTATATTTGTGTTTTTTCTTTTATGTGGGCATGTAGTTGTTTATATATATATATATATATATATATTTATTTTATTTTATTTTATTTTGAGACAGAGTCTCACTATGTCACCCTCGGTAGAGTGCCATAGTTCAGGGAGTAGGACGCCAGCCACATACACCAAGCCTGGTGGGTTTGAGCATGGCTGGCGCCTGGTAAACAGCAATGACAACTGTAACAACACAAAAAATAGCCAGGCGTTGTGGTGGGCACCTGTAGTCCCAGCTACTTGGGAGTCTGAGGCAAGAGAATCGCTTAAGCTCAAGAGTTTGAGGTTGCTGTGAGCTGTGATGCCATAGCACTCTAGCAAAGGTGACATAGTGAGACTGTCTCAAAAAAGAAAAAATATATATATATGTTTCACTTTAGTATTGAGTATACTGGGTATTTCTTTTTCCATTCCTGAGATACTTTACTAAGAAAAATGTGGGGGTTTTTTTTGTTTGCTTTTTGTAGAGACAGAGTCTCACTTTACCGCCCTCAGTAGAGTGCCGTGGCTTCACAAGACTCACAGCAACCTCCAGCTCTTGGGCTTTTGCGCTTCCCGAGCAGCTGGGACAACAGGCGCCTGCCACAATGCCTGGCTATTTTTTGGGTGCAGTTCAGCTGGGGCTGGGTTTGAACCCGCCACCCTCAGCACATGGGGCCAGCACCCTACTCACTGAGCCACAGGCGCCACCCAGAAAAATGTGTTTTTGTTTTTTTTTTTTGTAGAGACAGAGTCTCACTGTACCGCCCTCGGGTAGAGTGCCGTGGCGTCACACGGCTCACAGCAACCTCTAATTCTTGGGCTTACGCGAGTCTCTTGCCTCAGCCTCCCAAGCAGCTGGGACTACAGGCGCCCGCCACAACACCCGGCTATTTTTTTGTTGTTGTTGCAGTTTGGCAGGGGCTGGGTTTGAACCCGCCACCCTCGGCATATGGGGCCGGCGCCCTACTCACTGAGCCACAGGAGCCACCCAGAAAAATGTGTTTTAAGTTTATCCAGGTAGGGCGGTGCCTGTGACTCAGGCACCACCCCAATATACCGAGGGTGGCGGGTTCAACCCGGCCCCGGCCAAACTGCAACAAAAAATAGCCAGGTGTTGTGGAGGGCGCCTGTAGTCCCAGCTACTCAGGAGACTGAGGCAAGAGAATCGCCTAAGCCCAGGAGTTGGAGGTTGCTATGAGCTATGACACTATGGCACTCTACTGAGGGCGATAAAGTGAGACTCTGTCTCTAAAAAAAGTTTATGCAGGTAAAGATGTAAAGTCTCCATCTTTTCTTACAACTGAATAGTACTCCACGGTATACTAGACCATAGTTTATTAATCCATTCATGGATAGATGGGCACTCGGGTTGCTTCCATGTCTTGGCAACTGTGAACTGAGCTCCAATAAACATTCTGGTGCAGATGCTCTTGTGATAAAATGATTTTTGTTATCGTGGGTAGATAGCTACTAACATGATGGTGAGATCAAATAGAAAGTTGACCTTTATTTATTATTATTTTTTGAGACAGAGTCTCACTATGTCACCTGGTAAAATGCTGTGGCATCATAGCTCACAGCAACCTCAAACTCTTGGGCTTAAGCGATTCTCTTGCCTCAGCCTCCCAAGTCGCTGGGACTACAAGCGCCCACCACAATGCTCGACTATTTTTTTGTTGTAGTTGTCAATGTTTTTTAGCAGGCCTGGGCTGGGTTCGAACCTGCCAACTCTGGTGTATGTGGCCGGCGCCCCAACCACTAAGCTTTGGGAGCCAAGCCATTGACCTTTGATTCTTTTTTTTTTTTTTTGTAGAGACAGAGTCTCACTCCATGGCCCTCGGCAGAGTGCCATGGCCTCACACAGCTCACAGCAACCTCCAACTCCTGGGCTTAAGCGATTCTCCTGCCTCAGCCTCCCGAGCAGCTGGGACCACAGGCGCATGCCACAACGCCCGGCTATTTTTTGGTTGCAGTTTGGCCGGGGCCGGGTTCGAACCCGCCACCCTCGGTATATGGGGCTGGCGCCCTACCGACTGAGCCACAGGCGCCGCCCTGACCTTTGATTCTTAAAGAATTCTCCATACTTCTTTCCATAGAGGTTGTATTAGTTTGCAATCCCACCAGCAGGGCAAAAGTGTTTACCACTGGGAAACACTGGAGTTATTATATAAACATTGTGTTTTTTTTTTTTTTTTTTGTAGAGACAGAGTCTCACTGTACCGCCCTCGGGTAGAGTGCCGTGGCGTCACACCGCTCACAGCAACCTCTAACTCTTGGGCTTACGCGATTCTCTTGCCTCAGCCTCCCGAGCAGCTGGGACTACAGGTGCCCGCCACAACGCCCGGCTATTTTTTGGTTGCAGTTTGGCCGGGGCTGGGTTTGAACCCGCCACCCTCGGCATATGGGGCTGGCGCCCTACTCGCTGAGCCACAGGCGCCGCCCTAAACATTGTGTTTTAAGAATCAAAGATTTTGGACTTTGTGATATGTACTAATCTCACTGGGGTTGGGTGATTATCGGAGTGGTTTTCATTTGCATTCTCTGATTCTCCTTAGGGATGATGAGAATTTTTCGTGTGTATGTTGGCCATTCATCTGTCATCTTCAGAGAAGTTTCTACTCATGTCTCTTGCCCACTTATAAATGGGGTTGTTTGCTCTTTTCTTATTGAGTTCTCAATAAGGTTCTAGTTATGAGCCCTTGTCAGAGTCATAGTATGCAAATATCTTCTCCCATTCCAAAGCCTGTCTGTTTGCTTTATTTGTGGTACCCTTGGCTGTGCAGAAGCCTTTTAGCTTAATCATCTCCCATTTATTTATTTTCGGTGCTCCTGCAATTGCCAAAGAGGTCTTCATAAAATCTTTTTCCAAACCAATTTGTCAAGCGTTTTCCCCATACTCTCTTCTAGAATTTTTATTCTTTTATGTCTAAATTTTTTACAGACAGGATCTTGTTCTGTCACTCAGGTTAGAATGCAGTGGCATGATCATAACTCAGTGCAGCCTCAAACTCCTTAGCCCAAGCAATCCTCCCATCCTACCCTCCTGAGTATCTAGGACGACAGATGTGAACCACCATGCCTGGTTAATTTTTTTTTTCTTGGCTGGGGCTGGGTTTGAACCTGCCATCTCCGGCATATGGGACTGGCGCCCCACTCCTTGAGCCACAGGTGCCGCCAATGCCTGGTTAATTTTTATTTATTTATTTTTGAGACAGAGTCTCACTATGTCACCCTTGGTAAAGTGCTATGGCATCACAGCTCACAGCAACCTCAAACTCTTGGGCTTAAGTGATTCTCTTGCCTCAGCTTCCCAAGTCGCTAAGACTATAGGCACCCGCCACACGTCTATTCTTTTTTTTTTTGTAGAGACAGAGTCTCACTTTATGGCCCTCGGTAGAGTGCCATGGCCTCACACGGCTCACAGCAACCTCCAACTCCTGGGCTTAAGTGATTCTCTTGCCTCAGCCTCCCGAGTAGCTGGGACTACAGGCGCCCGCCACAATGCCCAGCTATTTTTTGGTTGCAGTTTGGCCGGGGCGGGGCTTGAACCCGCCACCCTCGGTATATGGGGCCGGCGCCCTACCAACTGAGCCACAGGCACCGCCCCACGTCTATTCTTTTTGTTGTTGTTGTTGTTTTCATTGTTTAGCAGGCCCAGGCTGGGTTCGAACCCACCAGCCCCAGTGTATGTGGCCAGCGCCCTAACCACTGAGAACAGGCACCCAGCCTATTATTATTTTTTTTTTTTAGTTTCTTTATTTTATTTGTTTATTTATTTGCAGTTTTTGGCCAGGGCCAAGTTTGAACATGCCACCTCTGGTATATGGGGCCGGCGCCCTACCCCTTGAGCCACAGGCACCGCCCCTATTATTTTTTTTTTAAAGTCTCGAGCTGTTGCCCTGATAGAGTGCTGTGAGCGTCACAGCTCACAGTAACCTAAAACTCTTGGGCTTACGTGATTCTCTTGCCTCAGCTTCCCAAGTAGCTGGGACTACAGGTGCCTGCCACAACACCTGGCTATTTCGTTGTTATTGTTATTGCCATTGTGGTTTAGCAGGCCCCGGCTAGGTTCAAACCCACCAGCCTTGGTGTATGTGACCAGGGCCCTAGTGCTGAGCTATGGGCGCTGCCCTAATTTTTATTTTTTGAAACAGAGTCTCAATCTTACCCCAGTCTAGAGTGCGGTGGCATCACCCTAGTTCACAAACCTCAAACTCCTGGGTGCAAGCAACCCTCCTGGCTACATTTTTTTTTTTTTTAATTTACTTTCAGAGATGAGGTCTTGTTATGATGCTCAGGTTGGTCAGTATAACAAGACCTGGTCTCTAGCAATCCTCCCACCTCAGCCTCCCAAAGTGCTTGGGATTACAGGTATAAGCCAACACACCTGGCCTGATTTCTCTTTTATATCCACTCAGTTCTTCTGTGCCCTTCTCCGAGATTGTGGACTTACCCAAGAAAGAGAAAAGTATCTGTTTTCAAGTCCTGGGCCTGCTGCCTTCTCTCCTACTCCTGCCTCCTTTAGGAAGAGTAAGACAGGGTGTCTCTAAATCTTCAGACATCATGGTGCTGGGACCAGGGCTGACTCCTGATGAATCCAAATCAGTACTGGCACCCACTTCTCTTCAACCATCTACCTCATCCATCAGCAGCCATTAGCCTCCTTCCACAGGCCTCTGGCTGCCGACTCCTCCACAGTGACCACTCGTTCCCAGTCCAGTGTTTTCTAACGCATGCATACTGAGCCCAGGATCCCAAGGCATCCTTCCTTCTAGGTAACTGGAATCACACGGTAGTAGAATCTCTTCTGCTCTATTACCCAGATAGCAATGGGATTTGGTATGGACATGACTAATGACTGGTGGGGAAGGCCCTTTCCATAGGATGCTGGCCTGATTCTGAAAGCACTCTCCTGACGAAATAGATGAAGTCAGCACCACTGGATTACTCAAAGGGCAGCCCAGGGCTTAGAATACCAGCAAAACAGGTGTTCTAAAAAATACGCTTTCAAAAAAAAAAAAAAAATGGAACAATCAGAAACAGAATTTGGAGTTATGTAGACACTGTGTTTTAAGTATCAAAGCAATCAAGTTGAACTTCCTTAAATAGGCTTTATCCTTTAGTATTTTCATTCTAAATTATATATGAAAAATGAGGCACCACAATCTTTTCAGAGTAAACCTTTAAAGTCTTCCTCTGGTCTTGGCTAGGAAAGTCTTTTCCTGGATGAAGGCTTTCCTAATCCCTGTCTACTCCTATTTGGAGCCTTCTAAATGTACCCCATAAGCTTCTGTCCCTCAGCTTAACTAGTCTTTCCTTACTTGTGCACCCCAAGTTACTCCATGAACAAGATTTTTATTCATTTTTATGTCCTTAGTATCTATGCCTGGACTGTATTAGAAACTTTGTAAATGACTGAATTAATGAAGTATTTTTCTCTCCTTATTCTTTCCACATAGGTGCACACTGTTCTTGTATTAAGAATTACATCAGGGCTCGGTGCCTGTGACTTCAGCAGCTAAGGTGGGTTCCAATCCAGCCTGGGCCCACCAAACGGCCTCAAAAAATAGCTGGGTGTTGTGGTGGGTGCCTGCAGTCCCAGCTACTTGGGAGGCAGAGGCAAGAGAATCGCTTGAGCCCAGGAGTTGGAGGTTGCTATGAGCTGTGATGCCACAGCACTCTACCCAGGGAGACAGCTTGAGGCTCTGCCTCAAAAAAAAAAAAAAATTACATCAGGTCCTTTCAAAAGGGCCCAGAAATCAACTGGGGGAGCTTCCTGTCCAAGAGCTCTGAGAATATTTCTTTGACCTCTCCAGAATGGCAGAAACTAAGAACAGGCACAGGGTGGTAAGAAGCTGAAACTGCCTAAAGAATGGTTATTGGAGGTGGGTGTGATCAACTTCTTTGAGAATCTAATGAAAAATACTTTCCCCAGGGAAAGACAAAATTTGCTATCTTGGTTCCTGGACCCCTTGAATGCTTGACTTTCTCTGGGACATCCTCAATCAGGACTTCAGGGAGTGGCCATGGTCAGCTACTCTATCTTCCACATGAGCCCATTCTTGTCCATTCTAGAGTACTGCTACTGCCCACTGATGCCCAAAAGACAAGGACCTCCATGGAGATAGCAGATTCTCTGAGAAAAGAGAAGTCTCACCAAAGCCAGGAGGGGAGAACAGAGCAGTAATAAACAAGAACTGTGGCTCAGTGAGTAGGGTGCCAGCCCCACATACTGAGGGTGGTGGGTTCAAACCCAGCCCTGACCAAAATGCAACAACAAAACAATAAAAATAAAAACTGCCCCAGGACCAGGTGCAATGGCTCACACCTGTGACCCTAGTACTTGGGAGGCTGAGGCCAAACCTGAGTTCACAGGTTTGAGATCAGTCTGAACCAGAGTGAGACCTCATCTCTTAAAAATAGCCAGGCCAATAAATAAATAAATAAAATAGCCGGGCACTGTGGCAGAAGCCTGTAGTCCCAGCTACTCGGGAGGCTGAGGCCAGAGAATCACTTAAGCCCAGCAGTTTGAGGTTGCTGTGAGCTGTGGTGCTATGGCTACAGCGCTCTACTAAGGACAACAAAGTAAGACTCTGTCTCGAAAAACAAAACAAAAAAACTACCTCAGTAACTAAAAGGGGCACAGCTCCTCTTCTGAGCAGCTGTATTTCCTTGTTACCTAGTTAACTGCCACCAAACATAAGGAATAAATGAGTAACAGCCCAAGCATTTCTTTTATTAACAAAAACACCTGCTATACACACTCAGTAACTTGAATTCATCCCTGAGGATAACCGTGAAAAGTCCTTGGGTTTGTAGGAGGAAACCTCAAGAGGAAAATGGCTACTTGCTTCTCAGTGCCTTGGCTGGTGATGAGGAAAGGACCCTTGTACACCAGCCCTGGGCCTAAGGACCCCTGGAACAGGAATGCATGTGAGTTGACTAAGGATTTAATCACCATCCAGCCTGTGTTGGGGGTTATGGTTAAGCCTGATAAGAGGCCCCTTAAGAAGATCACACACCCAGGATGCCCCCAAAGAATCCAGACTCCTCAGGCTCCCCACAAAACAGAGTCTGGCAGAAAAAGGAAGCCCACAGAGTCTGCAGAGTGATGTGAGCCCAGGTCAGACTGGACCATGCTGCTCTCAACACCATTCCTAAAGGCATCCACTGGCAAAGGCTGCCCACTAGGGACACTGCCACCTGCCTGGCTCAAACTCTGGGGGCCTAGGATAGGAATGGTCTGGCTCCTTGGCCTTCATGCCGTCTGGACCTCTGGCTCCTCAACTATTCCTTGAAGCTTTTCTATGATGCTCTCTGAGGGTGGCTCAGGGGCTCCAGGGGGCTCTCCTGGGGCTTCAGACAGCACATAGTAGACAATCTCTTGTTGGCCTTGGGCATTGGTCTGATTCACAACATGGATGACAGGGCTGGAGTTGTCCTGAGAGGAAGAGAGGGCTGTCCTCTCACTGCTTCCACCCTCTTCTTCTGCCTCTTCTTTAGATCCTGGCTCTCCTGGCACTGTTTCTAGAATGATGCCCTGCAGGCTGCTCTCATTCAGTGAGGCTCCCAGGCCAGATCCCTCTTGTGGCTGCCGCAGCAGTTGCTGTGTCAGCTCTACACTCTCATAGCGAACCAGCTGAAGCCGCATGTAGCCGTCTTCATGCTCCTTGTACCTGGTGAGGCAGGAGCATAAAGGGGAGCAAACAAAGGAAGGGTGATGCAGACACAGCCTGAAGACAGGCAAGGGAAGAGACAAAGACAGGGATAGAAGATGTTCTGGGACTCTAAGTGATGGGAGATGAAGACAAAAAGGTCTTTATTGGAATATTAGAAAAGGCAAGAGAGAATCATAACTCCAAATGAAAAATTTCATGCAGAAACCCAACAGGGGATGGGGTGGTGGACAGACTGATTGTGTTGGAGGCAAGAGTGTCAAATGATTTATGGGAAGTCCATGGAGCTAAGGATCAGGACCCCGTACACTCTAGTTCTAGCTCTGGCTGCAAGACCTTTGGCACCATTTATTGGGTTTGGCATTGTACCTTGGATTCAAAAATCAGAATAAGCTTTGCTAATTCTTTGCCACTATTCTCAGGGTTCCTCAAGTCTAAATGGACATCAAAGCACCAACAAATTAGACGTTTTTAAAACGCATCAAAAAGGTATAGAAAAATTTTTGAGTTAATATGGAGGAGAGGTCTGAGAGACATACCGAAAACGGGGGTGCCCTGAGGGCCACTTGAACTGGTGTTTCTTGCGAAGGTGCACAGTGAGGTTGTTGCCCCGGGTGAAACACTTGTCACACACATGACATTTGTACCTTGGCTCTGAGTCTCCCTGATAAGGAAGGGAGGGAGAAGTAAGGCTAGCTCTTCACCCCAGGTTCCCCCAAACTTCTGCTCGCCCTTCCCACCACCAGCCCCACTCACTTCATGCACTTTGCGGTAATGGGACTTGATAGAGCACAGGGATCGGGCACTGAAGCTGCAGTTCTCAAAATCACACCTGTAGGCTGGCTCCTTGCTGTGGGTATCTAGGTGTTTCTGGAGGTCGATCAGATTCTTGCAGCTGCCAGGAGAGGTCAGGATGTGTTGGAGGGCATGGGGGACGCTAGAAGACGAGCTCTGTTTTCTGGCCCCTGGTTCCCCTTACCTGTAGTCACAACAGTCACATTTAAAGGGCCGGTCCTCACTGTGGCGAAAGCGCATGTGATTGCGGAGGGAGGAAGGCAGCGGGCAGGTCATGTCACACAGAGGGCACTTATAGTGATTCACTAGAGGAATAGAGAGGAGGCTGTGATTTGAGGAGTTGGTGGGAACCTGGAGGGCAGGCAGGGGATCTGGGGACAGCAAGCCACTCACCATGATTGCGCATGTGATCCCGTAAGAGCCGCTCTGTGGCAAATCTCTTGGAACAGTGAGAACACTGGAAGCGCTGCTCTGGGGTTGGCAGGCAGAAGAAAGGAGGGCCGTGGGGGATGGTAGAGAGGCAGAGAAGAGGGAGGACCAACCCAGGCAGAAGGGAACCACCCAAGGAGAAAAGGGAGCTTAGGGAGCTACGGATGGACACAGTATCATGGAAAGAGCATGGGACTTGGAGTCGAGAACCTGAGTTAGAGTCCCGGCTTCACCACTTACTAGCTGTGTGATCTCAGGTAAGTGATTTAACCTCTCTGAGCCTCAGTTTCCTCATCTGTAAAAAGGGGGATAAGAAGCCTACCTCATGGGGCTGTTGTGAGGATTCCCTGAGATAACTGATATGGCACACAGTTAAGTACTAAATAACAATGTCTACGAATCTGAATTGGCAAAGAGACTATGGGAGGTCCCTAAGCCCAAAATGAGGGAGCTAAGTTGCGGTTCTCTTCAGTGGCCACCTCTCCTGGAAACATGCCCCCAACCCCACTCCAAGCAGGGCAGCCTGCACCCACCCACCCCTCCTCTGACTGCTTACGATCCAATGAGGTCTGACGACGGATGTGATCTAAGAACTTGGTGTTGTTGGCAAACATGCCCCCACAGGTGGGGCAGGCCACCACCTTCTCCTGGGTGTGGCTACGGAGGTGCTCTCGAAGCTTACAGCGGTCCTTGAAGGTACAGGTACAGCCTGGGAAGGATGGCCTTGTCAGGCTCCAGCCACAAAACCCCTTAGGTGCTAGTAGTATCCCCAGGTCTTTTCTAACCAGCAGCCAACTTTGTTCTACAGGACTGGCCCCAACTCTGGCTGCATCATCCCATTAGGAATCCCAGGGTTTCTTCTAGAGCCCAGAAGTTAAGGAGCAGCCCTACCTTTCCAGCCACACAGCACCACATGGTTGTCTTTGCCGACTGCTTGGTATTCACAGCACAGGCTGTGTGCTTCCACGTGCCGATAAAACCACTCGGGATTGTCGAAGGTACTCTGTGCCAGGGCAACTTGGGGTGAGGACTAAGGATGGGTACAGGGACTCTTACCCCTAAATGTCCAAAAGGGACTTTTTGGTTCTCTCCCAAATTAACCGGGTGGGGATGGGAAAGTTTGAGGAAAGGAGCTACGTGGAAATGGAGAGACACTAGCAGGAATCTTGGACATATAAGGCATTCCTGAAAGGGTCAAGGCATCTTGAGTTAAGATCCCAGCTTCCTTCCCCCACCGATTATTGACACTGTCTGCTGACCTCACAGTGCTCCCACAGACATAGGAAGTGGTCAGGGATGTCAGGGATGACGTTCCGGCTCTGGAAGTCCAGGATGCAGGGGCTGAGGTCAGCCTGGCTTTGCAAGGCTTGCAGTCCCCATTGCTTCAGCTTGGTGTGGTAGCAGTGGAAGTAGACATGGCGGATGAGGTCAGCAGAATTGTCCAGAGAACAAAAGCCACATTCCTGCCACAAGCAAGAGAATTCTTCCTCTGCAGAAAGGGGTTTAGAAGGAAAATTCTGATACTTCCCAAGATTCAGATCTCCTTCTACCTGTAGCACTTAGCAGAGAGTGAGGAGGCCGGCTGAACTTCAATCAAATTACCAAGAGTTCATTCAGCAGACACCAAGGTTTAATGACCATCAACTGCCTATCAGTACAGGGGAAATGACAGGTAAAAAGAGTCCCATTCTTTCCCTCATATAGCTTTCAGTCAAGGAGAAAGAACATTAATCAAATAATCACATTTATACATACAAAACTGTGACCAGTAATAAGTGTCATGAAGGGGGGTAACATGGTATTATTTTCTTTTTCTTTTTTTTTGTAGAGACAGAGTCTCACTTTATGGCCCTCGGTAGAGTGCCGTGGCCTCACACAGCTCACAGCAACCTCCAACTCATGGGCTTAAGCGATTCTCTTGCCTCAGCCTCCGAAGTAGCTGGGACTACAGGCGCCCGCCACAACGCCCGGCTATTTTTTTGGTTGCAGTTTGGCCGGGGCCAGGTTTGAACCCGCCACCCTTGGTATATGGGGCTGGCGCCTCACCAACTGAGCCACAGGCGCTGCCCGTAACATGGTGTTATTAAACTGTATTAAATAGAGGTAATTTGATATAGATAGAGTAGGGGGATGGTACTGGGAAGTGTCCCTGTGTTGAGATCTGAAGGACATCTATCTATCTATAAATAGGCGAAGAAGTACAGTCTAGCTCTAGGAAGAGGTCACAGTGTGTGTAAGGCCTATGCCATAAACTCAGAAACAGCAGATGTGTTTGGCACACATGACCTCTGGCTCAGAGTTTCTGCTAGTTACTGAGGAAGATGCTGCCTCCCAACCTTGGACACCTTCCACTACTCTCCATGAAGCCTTCAGTCCTACTCCTCCTCCTTTTTTTTTTTTTTGAGACAAGAGCTTCAAGCCATCACCCTGGGTAGAGTACCGTGGCATCACTGCTCACAGCAACCTCCAACTCCTGGGCTCAAGCGATTTTCCTGCCTCCGCCTCCCAAGTAGCTGGGACTGCAGGCGCCCGCCACAACACCCAGCTGTTTTTTGGTTGCAGCCATCATTGTTGTTTGGTGGGCCAGGCTGGATTCGAACCTGCCACCTCAGATGTATGTAGCTGGCTCCTTAGCCGCTTGATCCACAGGCGCCGAGCCAGTCCTCCTCCTCTTGTTCTGCTCAAGAACTGGCTTCTCAGCCCAGTGTTGTGGCTCATGCCAGTAATCCTAGCACTCTGGGAGGCCAAGGCAGGTGGACTGCTTAAGCTCAGGAGTTTGAGACCAGCCTGAGCAAGAGTGACAGTCCATCTCTACTAAAAACAGAAAAGTTAGCTGGGAATTATGGCAGAAGCCTATATTCCCAGCTACTTGGGAGGCTGAGACAAGAGGATCACTTGAGCCTAGAAATTTAGAGGTTGCTGTGAGCTATGATGACACTATGGCACTCTACCCAGGGCAACAGAGTTAGACTCTGTCTCAATTTAAAAAAAAAAAAAATCTGCCTTTTCCAAAACGGCCCCAACAAATCAACTATTCCAATCCATTTCCTACCTCTCTAGCATTCTAGCATCTAAGCACCAAATTTTCTTTTTTTTTTTTTTTTTTTTTGAGATAGTCTCACTTTGTCACCCTCAGTAGAGTGTCATGGCATCATAGTTCACAGCAACCTCAAACTCCTGGGCTTAAGTGATTCTCTTGCCTCAGCCTCCCAAGTAGCTGGGACTACGAGCACCTGCCACAATGCCCAGCTATTTTTAGAGACATTCTGGCTCAGGCTTGTCTCCAACCTGTGAATTCAGGGAATCCAACCACCTCGGCCTCCCAAGTGCTGGGATTATAGACATGATGCCTTGCCTAAGCACCAAATTTTCAATGCCTTGTCGAAATTTGTTTTGAAAGGAGGTATTTTCAATTTTATATTTTGTATAAATACACCTGTTTTGTATAGATACTTCTGAAACGCTCAGTTATAGTGCATAGTCACTAGACTTAGAACAGAATGTGGGGTAAGGTAAGAAAAGCTGCCTCCATATTTTCTGGAGTTTTTTTCAAAGTGTGCTATGACCCATTAATGGGTAGTAAAATCAATTTAGTGTACAGCAAACCACACTTTTTGTTATTGTTGTTGTTCTGAGACAGTCTCACTTTATCGCCCTCGGTAGAGTGCTGTGGCGTCATACCTCACAGCAGCCTCCAACTCGTGGGCTTTTCTCTTGCCTCAGCCTCCCGAGTAGCTGGGATTATAGGCGCCCGCCACAACGCCCGGCTATTTTTTGCTGCAGTTTGGCCGGGGCAGGTTCGAACCCGCCACCCTTGGTATATGGGGCTGGTGCCCTACCCACTGAGCCACTGGTGCCGCCCCACTTTTTTTTTTTTTAATACGAGAGAATAAGATAGAACATTTCAGAGATAATTTAATAAACATACGCATTGTTTTGAGTATTTTCTTTTTTCTTTTGTAGAGACTGAGTCTTCTTTTTTCTTTTGTAGAGACAGAGTCTCACTTTACTGCCCTTGGTAGAGTGCCGTGGCATCACTCGGCTCACAGAAACCTCCAGCTCTTGGGCTTATGTGATTCTCTTGCCTCAGCCTCCCGAGTAGCTGGGACTACAGGTGCCCGCCACGACACCCGGCTATTTTTTGTTGCAGTTTGGCCAGGGCTGGGTTTGAACCCGCCACCCTCGGTATATGGGGCTGGCGCCCTACTCACTGAGCCACAGGCGCCGCCCTGATTTTGAGTATTTTCTTAACTTTTGTGTAAAGGGTTGTGATATAAACTGTATTCCTAACCTGTGATTATGGGGGAAAAAAATGAAAATACTACAAGTGTTAAAAAGAAAATAAAGGTTGTTACAGCTTTTCATCTACATTTAACATACATACACACATAAACAGAGATATCAGAAAGAATGTTCACTAAAGCACTGTCAGCAATTGCCTCCTGATAGTGGGATGACAGACTTATTCCTTATATCTTTACCGACTAAGTTTTCTATAAATGAGTTTATAATGCTTTTATAAACAAAGGAAGCACAATTAAGGAAACAAACCACCATTCTTTCAGGCTATCTTCTCCCTCTGGGGAAAGGAAAGTTGGATTTTCTACCTTCTCTTGAGCTCTTTCCCCCTTTCTTTGTCCCATTCCCTTACCAAGTGGGTCATCTTCTTCCTCCTCATCCTCCTCCTCCCCAGAGCCATGCAGGTGCTGCTGCAGGTGCTGAGTGACGTGCTTGAAGAACTCCTCCATGGCTGAGCACACAAAGGAGCAGGACCCCCACTCACACTGTAGCCACAGATTCTCCTTCCGGGGAACTTTCCCAGGAGGTGGCATGGCCTCCACCCTAGAGGAAGAGGAAGAAATCCACAAATGCAAGGACTGCACCCAGTTCTGTTGGGGGCAAACAGCTGGGCAGGCAGCTTGCCTACAACCAGCAGGTGTTTTTCTAGTAACCCATGAGAAATACCATGTTTTTTCAGTAAGGGAAGAGAAGTTTCTCAACTCCCTGGAAGCTGTCTGGTATTCTTGGGAAAGAAGAACAAAATCTAACATTACTGAGTGTGTGCCAGGCACTAAGCTAAATACTTTAAGAGACATTTTCTCAAGAAGCTTCAGAGCAACCCATTAAGAAGTAATAAATTGGGCGGCGCCTGTGGCTCAGTCGGTGGGGCACCGGCCCCATATACCGAGGGAGGCGGGTTCAAACCCGGCCCCGGCCAAACTGCAACCAAAAAATAGCCGGGCATTGTGGTGGGCGCCTGTAGTCCCAGCTACTTGGGAGGCTGAGGCAAGAGAATCGCTTAAGCCCAGGAGTTGGAGGTTGCTGTGAGCTGTGTGAGGCCATGGCACTCTACCGAGGGCCATAAAGTGAGACTCTGTCTCTACAAATAAAAAAAAAAAAAAAAAAAAGAAGTAATAAATTATTCTTATGGGAGGCAGAACAATGCTCAGGTTCTGGGAGAGGGACCACAGTTCAAATCCACACTCTGCTATCTACTATCTGTCCTTAAGTTCTGAACATTCTCATCTGCAAAATTGGGATAACAAAATTTTTTGTTTTTAACTTCATATTCACTATGTATTCACTATGTCAAGAACCACATAGCGCATTATTTGTATTGTTATTTAATTTCCAACACCATCCTATGAGGTAGGTACTATTTTTAACTTCATTTATAACATATAAGGAGCTGTTTGGTAGGTTGCAGTGGCTCATGCCTATAATCCAACACTCTTGGAGGCAAAAGAGGAAATAATGATAATTGAGGCCGTGAATTCAAGACCAGCCTAGGCAAAACAGTGAGACACGATCTCTACAAAAGAAAGTGTATTAATTAGCTGGGTGTGGTAGTGTGTATCAATAGTCCCAGCTTTTTACGAGGCTTAGGCAGGAAGATCTCTTAGGTCCAGGCCTTGAAGGCTGCAGTGAACTATGATCACACCACTGTATTCCAGCCTGGGCAAGAAAGCAAGACCCTACCTAAAAAAAAATAAAAATAAAAATAAATAAGGACCTGAGGCTTGAGAGATTAACTGATTTGTCCAAGGCCACACACTACTAGGTCAAGTTGGTCTGATTCCAAAGCCTATACTCTTTCTACTTGATACAGTCTACGTACGACCCCAGAAGCTCCTAACTTCTCACTGCATCATGTCACAAGTCCCCTGCCAGACTTTCAAAGTGCCATACCTGTCTCTGCTTAACTTACCCAATGGCTTATACTCCATCATGCCCCTAATACCTTCTTTTAAATACACATCCCATTTGAACATAAGAAGCTATCTGTCTGTATATAGCACCTCGGGTGTTAGGTATATGGAGTACTAGATATTTGCTGAAGAAAGAGGAACACAGAACTAAAGTTTCTCAATTTTTCATATGCACACAAATGCAGTTTTCAAGGCCTTCCCCTAAAAGTCTGGATTCAAGCAGGCAGCAGTTCCAATATATTTACAGAAAAATGGAGCGTGTACTATTCCTTCATGTACAAGAACTATTTACTCCTCAAAACCTTAGTTACCTGAACTAATTATTTGTAAAAACTGTAATTCAGTGATTAAAGTTAGAATTCTTTAAAAAAACATGCAAGGGGTGTTGTGGTGAGCGCCTGTAGTACCAGCTACAGGGGAGGCTGAAGCAAGAGAATTGCTTAAGCCCAAGAATTTGAGGTTGCTGTGAGCTGTGATGCCACAGCACTCTAGCAAGGGTGACATAGTGAGACTCTGTCTCAAAAAAACCCACAAACACGCAGGGGTTAAGCCTAGCAATCTTAGAAATCTGCCCTTTTATCTGAGCACCCCCATTCTGATGCAGGCAGTTCCAGGAGCATACTTTGAGTAACGATTAATAGTTTTCCTCATTAGAACAAAACACGTATCAGTAACAGGATGACTGTCAGCCTATAAGCAGAAGTTCTGGGAGTAGAGAATATACCAAGAGGCCTTGACTCTGTCCTGAGTGTCACCTTCTCCTTGGGCTTTCTCAATGATTCTTGCCATCATGGTAGACCCTTTTGGTCCCTCTGGACTACCAGAGACAGGTAGGAACTCTGAAAAAGCCTTTACTGAATACTACAACCAAAAAAAGAGAAAATACAAAAAACAAAGTACTTCATGGCTCCAATACAGGCTTCTGAATCTACTATACCTACTAAGCCCATATAGCCATTTCTCCTCCTCAAAGAATCTGGTTACCCTTGACACTCTGGGGTGTATGTAGAGTTGCAGTGTTGCTCATAGATTAACAGTAAATCCTTATTAGGAGAAAATATTGATTGCTGTTATGAAGCCAGGGTTAGAAAAGAAAAGCCTTCCTAAAACAAACCTAAATCCTAAACCTCTTCTTTCTACCACTAGCAGGGATGTCCAACCTATCTTCTTTGCTGTAAACTGATGAGTAAGAGTTACCCTGGCTCGGTGCCTGTGGCTCAAGTGGCTAAGGTGCCAGCCACATACACCTGAGTTGGAGGGTTTGAATCCAGCTCAGGCCCGCCAAACAACAATGATGGCTGCAACCAAAAAAAAAAAAAAAAAAATAGCCAGGCATTGTGGCAGGTGCCTGTAGTCCTAGCTACTTACAAGGCTGAGGCAAAAGAATCGCTTAAGCCCAGGAGTTGGAGGTTGCTGTAAGCTGTGATGCCACAGCACTCTACCCAGGGCAACAGCTTAAGGCTCTGTCTCAAACAAAAAAAAAAAAAGTTACCTTAGGCCACACATTTTTAAATATACAAACTCTAGGCTGATAAGCAAAAACAAAAAGAAAAATACCCAAACAGGTCTGTACATGCTTTTTTCAACATGATACCACAGATAAGCAAAACAGTCCTCAAATAATCAGCTTGTGGCCCATGGGTCACAGGTTGACACCCCTGAGTCCTACAGTATGTAATGCAAGGCACTTCTCAAATTGGCCTCAGCTTACCTCTCCAGGGTCTTAGTAAGGAAACCAACATGTATTGAGGAGCTTCGATGTGTCAGCCTTGTGGTGAGCCCTCTCCAAGCTTCACTTTATTTGGTGTAAGAGTGCCCTTATTCCACTCCAAAGATCATGTTCTTTTGGCTTCTTGGCCTGTCTATTTATGCCCCCCTTCCTCTAATTCAGTAAGAATGCACTACATTCTCCTAAAACTCTGCCTATCCAACTTCTACTCGCCCTTCAAGCCTACATGTGGGCCAGGCATGGTGGCTTACACCTATAATTCTAGCACTGTGGGAGGCTGAGGACAGTGGATTTCTTGAGCTCAGGAGTTTGGGACCAGCTAGAGCATAAGCAAGACCCTGGCTCTACTAAAAATAGAAAAACTGAAGCAAGAGGATCGCTTGGGCCCAAGAGCTTGAGGTTGCTATAAGCTATGACATCATGGCACTCTATTCAGGGCACCAGAGTGAGACTCGTGTCAAAAAAAAAAAAAAAGAACCCTACATGTCCTCTCCTTGGTGACTCCTTTCCCAATTCATCCAGGTACAACAGGAATATCTCACCTCCTACTCATTGGCATTCTGTACACATCTTCACTACAGTCAGATTCTAAAGCAGGGGTCCTCAAACTGCGGCCCGCGGGTCACATGAGGTGTTGTGAATGTATTTGTTCCTGTTTTGTTTTTTTACTTCAGAATAAGATATGTGCAGTGTGCATAGGAATTTGTTCATAGTTTTTTTTTTTTATAGTCCAGCCCTCCAACAGTCTGAGGGACAGTGAATTGGCCCCCTGTCTGAAAAGTTTGAGGATGCCTGTTCTAAAGTAATGAACTGTTTCCTATAGACCAGGAGTTTCTCAGGGCAGGGACCATCACTTATTTCTCATTCCCAGAGCCATTATAGAGCTTTGAATAGATACTCAAGAAATATCAAGAGATAATCACATTCCAGGAAGCCTTCCTGAACTACCCACCCCTCAGTGATTACTCTTATTTCTGGGTTCTGTGGCTGACACAATTGACACCATAAAACCTCAACCCTATTTTTATGCTGCCTATGATCATTTTATATATTCTAGTCTCATTTATCCAACTGTGTCACTACACTGTACTCAGCACTAGTAGTCTAAGCATGTACCTGCTATTACACTGGTGAGTAAGAACAGTGAGACTACAGGCTGACTTCTGATCAAGAAGACAAAGCTCTCTGACTCCGTCTTTCCCTGTCCTCCAGTCTTTTTTTTTTCCTGCCAGTTTTCTTGATTTTCTCTTCCTATGCCCTCCTTATTTCTTCCATGAGATGTGGGACAGAGTAACTATTATATACAGTCATCATTCTTCCTCTTAACACTAAGAGGATATATTTGTAAAACATGACAGTGAATAAACTCTGAATGATACTCAAGAAAAGTGAATCCCAGGTCCTAAACTCCTAAGAACTCACAATTTGGCCAAAGAGATAAGACTGTGACATATGCAGGCAAGGAATACAATTGAAGCAACTAGTATAGTGTGGAGGGCGCTTGACCAAACTCATTGATTCAAGAACTGTATTGGGGTAGGTACTATTATTATCCCACTTGATGGAAGAGAAAATGGGCCTAGACAGGTTATTCATCCAAGGTCACAAAGCTAGGAAGTGATGAAAACAACTTTCCTGGGCTCAAGCAGTCTTCCTGCCTCAGACTCCCCAGGAGGTTAAGACTTACAGGCATGTGCCACCTGTACCCAGTCAAATTTTCAAAATTTTTTTGTAGAGACAGAGTCTTACTTTGTTACCCAGGCTGGTCTCAAACTCCTGGCCTAAAGCAATCCTTGTCTTCAGCTTCCTAAAGTGCTGGGATTACAAGTGTCAGCCACTGCACCCAGAAAGACAACTTAAGGCCAGGGATTCTGGCTCCATTTTCCTCCTACATTTGCCTATCTTTCACCTCCTGTCTTGATTCCCTCCTCCACACAGACACCAAATACATGTTTTATCAAGTAGTATTTTGTCCATTTCCTACAATTAAGCTGTAAGCTCCTAAAAAGGCTGGCCTGTGTCCTGGTTATTCCTATTCCCAAGGCCGGTACACACTTACTAGGGGCTCTTACAATGTTTAAATAAATCTATAACTTATTACTTATTTTGGACAAATCGCTTACCTTCTCTGAATCTGTTTTGTTAAATGTAAAATAGGATACTATCATAGGGAGGGGTGCTGGATTCAACACATCTGATTACAAAGCTCCATTTACTAGCTATGTGACTTTAGGCAAGCTACTTAGACCTGCTTTCCACTTACAATGGGAATGATTATACCTGTCTCAGTGAATTGATTTGACAACTAAACTAGATAACAGCTACTAAAATGCTTAACTAGAACTCAAATAATGTTAGCCATTCGTATCATTGCTTCTAAAGCCGAGATGATCTAAGCACAACTTCTGCAAGAAGGTCAACAAAATGACAGCCCAAAGGATTCCTAACACTTGTTTTCATCAGGAATCGTGACAAGAAGCAATTGGCAAATATTTAAGAGAGTGTATAAAAAAAAAAAAAAAAGGCTCGGCGCCCGTAGCATAGGGGTTACAGCCCTAGCCACATGCACCAAGGGTTCAACCCGGCCCAGACAGCTGAACAACAATGACAACTGCAACCACAAAATAGCCGGGTGTTGTGGCGGGCGCCTGTAGTCCCAGCTACTTGGGAGGCTGAGGCAAAAGAATCGCTTAAGTCCAAGAGTTTGAGGGTGCTGTGAGCTGTGACGCCACAGCACTCTACCCAGGGTGACAGCTTCAGACTCTGTCACCAAAAAAAAAAAAGTATTATCATAGCGCAAAACACTGAATGAACCCTGAGTGAAATTTAAAATAAATTTCCTATTTTAAATAGGACTATATTCCCAAGGACTCACAATCTGGCCAAAAAGATAAGACTCTCACCAGTGAAGGCAATGACCAAAACAAAGTTCCGGATGAGGGAACATCACTACAGAGAAATGCGGTGGAACCCGGCCAAGCCCCGAAGGATAGGCAGAATTCAGAATGAAGGAGTCATTCCCGTGAGGCAAAACTCCCTTGCTTCTCACCCGAGCGCTTTCCGGTATCCCTTCCCCTAGCGTGGCGGCGACCGAGTCTCGACGGGAGCGAACCCCTAGAAAACAAGAGAGTTAAGAGTCAGGCTGAGGGGACCAGGGCAAGGCAGACCAGCGTGTCCGAGCTTAAGAGGAAACCTCGCCGAGGTGGCTAGAGAAGAGCCTGGCCTTTTGCAGCCCCCGCAGGGTGTACCCACGACGCCTACTCTGCAGCGCACGGGACCCCCACCTTACCTTCCTCCGGCTCGGTGTCTCTCTAGCTCTCCTCCCACTTCGGTCCATCTCCGCGGAGGGCGCTTGAGTGACGGCCACCGATAGCCAATCGCCGCCTTCACATCGGACTGACAGCCAATCACATCTGCGTCTGGCGGAACCCGTGCGCACCAAAACACGGAAGAGGCGGGAACGGTGGGTGGAGCTCTAGCGTCCTGGGCGGGAGTGAGGGGCTACCGGATGCAGAAAAAGGTAGCTGCGGTCGGCGCGGCGGGATTCTAGATCCTGCTCGGAGCTCTGGGGCCAGAATTCCCCCAACTGCGCAGGCTCGGCGCGCGGGATCCAGAGGGCATGCGCAGGGACCGGGCCGGTGCCTGTTGGGGTCTCCCGCCAGCTGTCCTTGCGTAAGCTGCGTGGGCGGGTCGCTGCTCGCGGCGCTGGGCCCCTAGGGGTGGGGGTGGAGTCACCTCTTAGTTTTCTTATCTCTTAAATATTGGCATTCCTGTGTCAGCTTTTCTTCCCCCCACATATCTGCTTGCGGTGTTCCCAGGCTCAGTGAACGATGCTGTCATCCGGCTGCTAGTTCAGGTCCGGAACCTGACAGTCATCATTGATTCCTCTCTCCGCCGTAACGTCCATTCCTTTGCCAATTTCCTCCTTAAATCCTTCATCTCAGATTCATCCCGTTTGCTTTAACTTTGCCGCTCCCACCCTACCCATTAATGACGTCCAGCGGAGATTTTCGCAATATTCTGACGGGTCCTTCTGTGTCTGCTCTTGCTTCCTTCCAAAGCATCCTCCGCAGAGCGCTCACAGTGATCTTTACAAAAAGATCTGATAAAATCACCACTCTGCCTTTTTCTTTTCTTTTTTAAAGACAGAGTCTCCCTTTGTCCCTCTCGGTAGAGTGTTGTGGCGTCATACCCCACAGCAACCCCAAACTCTTGGGCTCAAACGATCCTCAGCCTCCCGAATAGCTGGTACTAGAGGCGCCCAACACAACGCCCGGCTATTCTTAGAGACGAGGTGCGGGGGTGTCTTGCTCCTGCTCCTGCTCAGGCTGGTCTCGAACCTGTGAGCTCAGGGCAATTCACCCCACCACGCCTGGCCACCAGCTTTAAACAACTCAAAGGATTTTTGTTGCCCTTAGGATAAAGCCCTAAAACCGCACTGAGGCTTTCTAGACCCTTCCGTATCTGGGCCCTCTCTTCGTCCTTCAACTGTGCTTTGAGTCATTCTCAACCTGATTAATCCTGTTTTCCAGCCCCAAATCTCTTTCAGCGTTTCTACCACACTTAACTGCCTTTTACCTCTCAAGCCTTGAACTTGTTTTGCTTCACCTGGAATAACCTTCTCTTTCTCTTCTCACATTTACTTGACTGATTCCTACTGGTTCTTACAGTCTTAGTTTAGGTACTTCTTTTTCTAAGTCTTCCTAGATATCCCTTTCCTGAAATTTCCCAATACAGCTCTATCACATTGTATTTGTCGGACAGAGATTGTATTTATATTCTTTACCTTTATTATCTCATCACTTAGGCCAGTGTCTAAAACTAAGAAATAGTTCAAGACAAAATATTTTTGTCTTTTGTTTGTTTTTTGAAGACCTACTCTCACTCTGCCACCAGGGACTAGAGTGCCATGGTGTCAGCCCAGCTCACGGCAACATGGAACTCCTGGGGTCAAGCCTTTGGAGTAGCTGGAACTTCAGGCTCCCAAAAGTAAAAAACAATTTTCTATTTTTTTAGTAGAGACCAGGTGTCACTCTTGCTCAGGATGGTCTTGAACTCCTCAGCTCAAGGGGTCCTCACACTTCACCTTCCAGGGCGCTAGGATTACAGGCATAAGCCACGATGCCTAGCCTCAAGGCATATTTGTTAAATAAATTATGTGCCTTAATAAAGTTAGTTAGGGGCGGCGCCGGCCCCATATACCGAGGGTGGCGGGTTCAAACCCGCCCCGGCTGAACTGCAACCAAAAAATAGCTGGGCGTTGTGGTGGGCGCCTGTAGTCCCAGCTATTTGGGAGGCTGAGGCAAGTGAATTGCTTAAGCCCAGGAGTTGGAGGTTGCTGTGAGCTGTGTGATGCCATGGCACTCTCCGAGAGCCATAAAGTGAGACTCTGTCTCTACAAAAATAAATAAATAAAGTTAGTTAGGATTAATATTTTATTGCATTATTATAGTTTTCTGTATTTTTCTAACCTAAAATCAAATCTATATAATTTGTATAATTAGAAAACACATTTAAAAATTGTTGCTCAGGCTTTGGGCTAAGACCAAGTGTAGAGAATGTTCAATATAAATAAAATGCATTTAAAGATGCCACTAAAAGTAATAACATATTTGTACATGAATTTTGTTTCTAACAACAGTGAATTATACCTTGGTCCCTATTTTAAAATAGGGTTTTAAAAATAATTCAAGGTGGGGGGAGCCTGTGGCTCAGTGGGTGGGTTGCTGGCCCCATATACCAAGGGTGGTGGGTTTGAACCCAGCCCTGGCCAAACTGCAACAAAAAAAATAGCCAGGTGTTGTGGCAGGCACCTATAGTCCCAGGTACTCAAGAGGCTGAGGCAAGAGAATGGCCTAAGCCCAAGAGCTGGAGGTTGCTGTGAGCTGTGATTCCATGGCACTCTACCAAGGGCAACAGTGAGACTCTGTCTCTAAAAAAATAGAAAGGGCAGCACCTGTGGCTCAGTGAATGGGGCGCTGACCCCATATGCCGAGGGTGGCGGGTTCAGACCCAGCCCCAGCCAAACTGCAACAAAAAATAGCTGGGTGTTGTGGCGGGCACCTGTAGTCCTAGCTGCTGGGGAGGCTGAGGCAAGAGAATCACCTAAGTCCAGGAGCTGGAGGTTGCTGTGAGCTGTGATGCCACGACACTCTACCAAGGGCGATAAAGTGAGACTCTGTCCCTACAAAAAAAAAAAAAAAATAGATAAATAAAAAATAATTTAGGGCTAGACGCAGCGGCTTATGCCTGTAATCCTAGCACTCTGGGAGGCCAAGGTGGGTGAATTGCTTGATCTCACGAGTTCAAGACCAACCTGAGCAAGAGCAAGACCTCATCTCTACTAAAAATGGAAAACTGAGGTAAGAGGATCGCTTGAAACCAAGAATTTGAGGTTGCTGTGAGCTGTGACACCACAGAACTCTCCCAAGGGCAACAGAATGACTGTCTAAATAAATAAGTAAATAAAATTCAAAAGTAACAAAATGTATTTTACCAACTTTAATCATGTAAGAGTACATAGCTATCATAGTATTTTATGAAATGCCAATCTCATTCAGATTTACATCACTGAAAATGACACTTAGCTTTATTCTAGCAATTTCGTGAAGAAAAAGTTCATTCACAGAACTGTGTAAACTGAAACATAGGTTACAGAGCAGAAATTTTAGAATTGCTCTGAGAGCCACAGTATGTTTCCAAAATTTAAGGCAGCGTCACACTGTCTAGCATAGTTTACTTCTATCTCAATCTGCTTCTCTTGAAAATAAGCTACAATTTTGGCTGGATAATTCAAAAATATCTTGAGATCTGTTCTTCAAAAGCTGCCACAAAAATTTAAAGCGTAACTCATGCTTATTAAAAGCTGTGGCTCTGGGCGGCGCCTGTGGCTCAGTCCGTAAGGCGCCGGCCCCATATACCGAGGGTGGCGGGTTCAAACCCGGCCCCGGCCAAACTGCAACCAAAAAATAGCCGGGCTTTGTGGCGGGCGCCTGTAGTCCCAGCTACTCGGGAGGCTGAGGCAAGAGAATCGCTTAAGCCAGGAGTTGGAGGTTGCTGTGAGCTGTGTGAGGCCACGGCACTCTACCGAGGGCCATAAAGTGAGACTCTGTCTCTACAAAAAAAAAAAAAAAGCTGTGGCTCTTTTCTGAAAATGTGAAATGGATTGATAAAATTGTATTGTATTTTTTCATTCATTAAAAAATCCTTATTTTTGAAACCTGATTAGGCTTTTCTTCAGTTTAAAACATGTGATTCCACTGAACTCTGGGCAGCTCAGTACATTCTACACGATCCCAAGGTATAGCAGGAATCTGAATACCTGCTCTCCCATCAAAAAATTTCCGATGAAATTATAAGCTTAGTGTGTTTGGCTGTTTTGTCCTATTGGCAAAAAAATAACAAACCACTTCTCTGTGAGCCACTAAGAGTTGCATTTCTTTTTTTTTTTTTTTTGTAGAGACAGAGTCTCACTTTATGGCCCTCGGTAGAGTGCCGTGGCCTCACACAGCTCACAGCAACCTCCAACTCCTGGGCTTAAGCGATTCTCTTGCCTCAGCCTCCCAAGTAGCTGGGACTACAGGCACCCACCACAACGCCCAGCTATTTTTTTTTTTTTGGTTGCAGTTTGGCCAGGGCCGGGTTTGAACCCGCCACCCTCAGTATATGGGGCCGGTGCCTTACCAACTGAGCCACAGGCGCTGCCCAGGAGTTGCATTTCTTAGGAGACACAGCTTGAAAAATATCTTAATGTTTTCATTCTTTCTAAATACTTCATATTCAGAATTAACCTAAGTGCCCATTAACTGATTAGTAAAGAACACATATAAACATATATACCATGGAGTACTACTCAGCCATAAAAAGAAACGAAATGTCTTTTTCAGCATGTTGAACCTGAAGACCACTATCCCAAGTAAAGCATTTCAGGAATAGAAAAACAAATACCATATGTTCTCACTTATAAGTGGGAGCTAAATGATGGGTATACTGTATATAGCCAGAAAATGGCATAAGGGACATTGCAAACTAAGAAGGAAGGCGAGGAGGAGGGGGAAGGATAAAAAATTATCAGGTATGGGCGGCGCCTGTGGCTCAGTGAGCAGGGCGCCAGCCCCATATACCGAGGGTGGCGGGTTCAAACCCAGCCCCGGCCAAACTGCAACAAAAAAATAGCTGGGCGTTGTGGCGGGCGCCTGTAGTCCCAGCTACTCGGGAGGCTGAGGCAGGAGAATCGCCTAAGCCCAGGAGTTGGAGGTTGCTGTGAGCTGTGTGATGCCATGGCACTCTACCAAGGGCTATAAAGTGAAACTCTGTCTCTACAAAAAAAAAAAAATTATCAGGTAAAATATACACTGTTCTGGTGACAGATACATGATAAGCCTTGACTTCAGAATTGTACAATTCATCCATATAACAAAAAAACTTATTCCCCCTAAATCTATTGAAATAATAATATAAAAAATTACATATTCTATAACTGGGATGGATAGGAGCATGGAAAATAATAACAATTTCCACGTGCTTTCTACCCAAAGATGTGCCCTAACCCCACTGTGATGTAGCTAAGTCATAGAATGTTAAGGCTAGAAGTGACCTTTATCCAGGTCACCTTTATTTTAGAGATGAGGAAGTTGAGGTCCAGAAAAGAGAAGTAGCCTGCTCAAGGTCATTTGGTGTGTTTGTGGCTAACTCAGTCTTCCTGCTTTTTTGTCCTGTGCTCTGTCTGACATCTTGCTGCAGCTCACCTGGTCCAAGCCCTGTATGTAAGCAAGGTCCCAGAGGACAGGAACCGGGGACACAGAGTTTGCTGGTGTGTGTAACTCCCTGAAACGTGCTCACATTTAGGAATGAAAAACATTTTATTATGATGAAACAGTCTTAAGATTTCCCCCTTCCTGTTTGTTTATTTATTTATTTAGAGACAGAGTCTCACTCTGTCACCCTGGGTAGAGTGCTATGGCATTGGATCTCACAGCAGCCTCAAACTCTTGGGCTCAAATGATCCTCTTGCCTCAGTCTCTGGAGTATCTACAGTATCCCACCACTACACCTGACTATTTTGAACTCCTGAGCTTAGGCAATCCATACACCTGGGCCTCCCAGAGTGCTAGGTTTCAGGCGTGAGCCACTGCGTACAGCCTCCCCTTCCTCTCTTCTGAGGCAATAGTTAAGTTCTTCAGCACTGACAACATTGTAGAGTTATAAGAACTTTACTCACTTATTTCTCACCCACAACCAAATGACAGCTAAAGGTAGCACAGTTCCCATTTTACAAATGAGAAAACTGAGGCACTCAGAGGTTATTTAATTGCCCAAGGTCACACAGGTAATTAGTGGAGCCAAAACTCAAACCCAGGCAGGGAGCCTAGTTTCAAAGTCCATGCTCTGAACTCTAATTATATCCTGGAAGGAGCAGCCTGTTTCGGAAAGGGGAATAAAGATGCCTGTACTAGTCGATTGAAGTTTCTGGTATAACTTAATCATTCAGAGACCCTCATCTCTCCCAGCCTCTCTCTACATGTCTCTTCTTTAGGAACCTTAGCAGACTCACTGTCCTCCACACCATCAATTTGCCTTGTAAAGGATAACCAGTTGTTCAGTTTATAAACTCCAATTTGACTTTAATTTAATAAATTAAATTCCAAGCCATCACACAGCAATGGACATCATCATCATCATCATCTCCCAACATACAGAGGTGCAGCCTTGCTCTCGCTCCATCATCACACAGCCTTTATATAAAGCCAGTAAAGCCATCTCTCTGGGGAAGGCTTCCCACCAGGCTTCCGGCTCCCTCCTTCCAGCAGAGCCACTGCTCACAGAGAAGGCATCAAGTACAAAAAACGGTAATAAAAGAGGAGGGAGGGGTGAGGAGCAGAAGCACAGGCAGGGAGGTGGGGAGTACCTGCCCCCCATCCTGGGCACCAGCCCCGCTTTCTATGAGCTGCAATGTCCTCAGAGGCAGACACTGGTGCTGGTCTGAGTGGAGACCTGAGGGAGGTGTGGGATGGAAAAGAAGGGTCACCTGGGAGAGATGCCCTCTATCGTCTGTTCACTGAGGGTCCTAGACCACATATATAAATAGAAAAGAGAATAAATAAGGGAGAGAGGATCAGCTGAGGAGCTGAGCACCCTGGGACTCCCCTCAGGGGCCAGTGTCAGCAAGAGGCAAACGCTGAGGAATGCCACACGTGCCAGGACAGAGCCCTTCTCTTACTGCCAGCCACCAACTCCCTCTTCCATGTCCTCTGCAACAGGTGCCCACCTCACATGCTTCCCGTTGCAAGTACCCTTCCAGTCAGCCCCATGGCCCAGGGTGGACAGGGCTTCCTGGAACCCAGTGGGCTTTCCTGGCCCACACACTGAGAATCCAGGAAGGGGTATGGAAGGGGATGTGGGGAATGGACTGACAGAACTCTTGCCCTCTCCTAGCTCGGGAGGTAAGGAGGGCCCTCAGAGCTGGGGGCTAGGGTTGCCATTGGCCTTCGGTTTGGATTTGAAGGAAAAGCGCTTGATAAGGCGGCGAGAAAAGCTGCCGGCCTTCTTTCGGACACTGGGTGTGGCCGTTGTGTTGGAGAGGTCATCGTGTGATTGGCTCAGACCAGCTTCCTTCTGTCGAGGCCTCCGGCGGAAGATGAGCTTAGTGCCACTGCGCAGGAAACTCACTGCAGGGGAAGAGGGGAAGCTGAGGCAGAGAGAGGGGCAAAGGGTGGGGTAGTGGGCAGAGAAACGACCCATCATAGAGGAATGGAAGATGGACAACAGACTCAGTCCCTTGGCCCAGAAGCCAGACTTCCTCAGGAAAGGAAGTAGAAACAAACATGTGCTTTTTATCCTTCCCGAGGAAAAAATCGTAGTACACACAAATGGCATTCTGTGTACACCCTGACTGCCAAAAAAAGGAATGTCATGGGGCCAGCTACTCTGTGAGGACAGGCTGGCATTGGGCCTCTTTCCTATGGGAAGACAAAGAAAGGCTAAGCATAGGATGTCCCCAAAAGCCTACACATCATGAAGGGAAAAGTGGGCTGACAGACTTATTTTTTTATTTTTTCTGAGACAGACTCTCACTATGTCGCCCTTGGTAGAGTGCTGTGGCGTCACAGCTCACAGCAACCTCCAACTCTTGGGCTTAAGCGATTCTCTTGCCTCAGCCTCTGGAAAAGCTGGGACTACAGGCGCTCACCATAACACCCAGCTATTTTTTGTTGCAGTTACCACTGCTGTTTTAGCTGGCTGGGCTGGGGTCTGAACCTGCCACCCTCAGTATATGGGGCCAGCGCCCTACCCACTGAACCACAGGCACTGCCCCTGACAGGCTTGTTTATTGAATTCCGTATTGTGAGCAGGAAGCAGTGTGTTTGGAATCTTCAAAAGGTAAATTCAGAACCAGTATAATGAGGAACGTACTTACCCAGCAGGTCTTGGACATAGGAATCTCATTATCCCAAAAAGTGATGTGGGCTCATATCATAGACTGGTTGATCAACTCATTAGTAGAGGGATGAAGATGTTGTGGGGGGCAATACCCTCATCCTTTTAAGTTAGAATACCACAGCTGTCACAGCCTATGCCATGTCAGCGGGTTGGCCTGCAGTAAGATTTCTTATAGGGAAGAGGATAAGGACAGAAAGGGAAGAAGTTTGAGCCAGGCATGGTGGCATTTTCCTGTAGTCCCAGATACTCAGGAGGCTAAGGCATGAAGATTGCTTGAACTCAGGAGTTTGAGGTTGCTGTGACCTATGATGATGCCACTGTACTCTAGTCCAGGCAATAGAATGAGACTCTGTTTCAAAAAAAAAAAAAAAACAAAAAAAAACAGGCAGTGCCTGGGACTCAGTGGGTAGGGCGCCAGCCCCATATACCGAGGGTGGCAGGTTTGAACCCAGCCCCAGCCAAACTGCAAAAATAGCCGGGTGTTGTTGTGGGTGCCCATAGTCCCAGCTACTTGGGAGGCTGAAGCAAGAGAATTGCCTAAGCCCAAAAGCTGGAGGTTGCTGTGGTGAGCTGTGATGCCATGGCCCTCCACCAAGGGCAACAAAGTGAGCCTCTGTCTCAAAAAAAAAAAAAAAGGGTGGAGCCTGTGGCTCAAGGTGTAGGGCGTCAGCCCCATATACCAGGGATGGCGGGTTCAAACCCAGCTTTGGCCAAAACTGCAAAAAAAAAAAAAAAAAGAGGGAGGAAGACTCAGGAAGAAAGAAAATAGAGGAAAAGGGAAACCATTTGCATCCCTTCCTATCACCAAAGCTTGCCAGTTCCAGACCAGAAATCAAGGCACAAAGTTCCTTTCGCTACTCTAGCTTGGTTGAAACAGGCTAAGAACTCTGGAGATCTCTTCGAGGAGTAAGGAGAAAGCAAGTTGACTCAAGGGTCACATGTCCCTAAGTGTCCGATAGGGCCTGGGTATAAAAAAGGTGGGAGGCATCCTGCCAACATATCCCACCTTTGTGATCCTTGAGGCTGCGGGTCTCCAGGGCACCAGTGGACCCTGTTTCCGACTCAATGTCATCGACGGATGGTCTCTCAGAAATGTCGGAACGTGTTGTCTCATCTGCTTCCTGGACACTTGTGGGACTGGAGAGGGCATCTAGGGGTCCGGGGGACATGGCTGGTGGGTCTGAGGGAGGTGAAGCAGGACCTCCTCTGGTCCCTGTGTCATCCTGCACGGAGGCTTCCAGGGATGCCGCATAGCCCAGGGATAGTGCCAACTCGTCCTGAGCAATGGGCACCTGGCAGGAGGGACAAGTTTTAATGGGCAGAAGTGACCCATTAGGGCTTTCTCCCTATCCCAGCTCCTCTCTCCAGAGCCCCGTTACCTTGGAAACGCCAGAGATGATGAGAGTGCTGCGCTTGGTGGGTGTCTTCTTGGCTGCCCGCCCGCTGGGCTCAGTCAGCTGGCGAATCGCTGTCTCTGCTACAGGGTCCAAGCCGTTGGAAAGCTGGCTTTCCCCTGCTGGAGGATGGATAACCTGACCTCTCCCTGCCTCCCTCTTGGATTTGAACTCATCCTACCCTGCCCGCCCAAAGTGGATTTTGACTCTGGTGCACCAGGGCCAGCTCACACTCACACGTCCCCATTCCCCACTCACGGCTGCTGCTGTGGGAGGTATTGCTGGGGCCACTGCTCTCACTCAGCACAGTTGTTGTCTTCTCGGTCACCTCCACCTTGGACGGGGAGCGGGAGGGGGAGTCTGGTGGGTGGGGGAGGGTCAGTGAGCTGGGAGGTGCTTTTTTAGTGGCTCCCACCCCTACTATCTTTATCAAGATGCAGACTTGGGTAACTGAAAGGGCAAAGATGATTAAGAGGTGATTAATCACAAGGATGATTAAGAAGATGCCATGGGAATGAAAAGACACCACTGGAGCCAATGGGAGTGTTGGGAGGTGCCATGGAAGTATGGAAAGTGTGCAGAGGAGGAGGGGACACCCTGGAGGTAGAGGCAATTCCATGGGGCCCCCAGAGATGAAGGAAGTGTGATAGAGGGCCACTGAGTGTGGGAGAAATGCCACAGAAGCCTCTAGGTTTGTTGGAGGACCCCACAGGGTGCTGGAGACTTGAGGGTAGAGGGAGAGACAATTAACCGGTTGAGGCTGGAGACAGGGAAGGAAGCAGACCTGTGAAAAGACAGAGAGGGACTTGGGCAGGTGAAAGTACATGAGTCCTGGGTGAGTGAGAGGCAGGTAGATCCCAGATTGAAGGGTGAGAGGACTAGCTGGGGACATGGCAGGAAGTAAGGGGAAGTGTGAGAGATACAATGATTAGGGAGAAAGATGTGGGAGGACTGGAATGGAATGTGCAAAAACAGGGTGAGGTGGAATTAGGACTTTCCGTCCCCTTTCCTTGTCTTGCCATGGGTCTGTAGTCAGGGGCCCTGGCTAGAGCTGGGATCACAGGCTTCTCCCCTTTACCTAATTTGCCATCTATACGAGGCCGGGACTGGACGGTGGTGACTGTGGTGACAATGGTGCCATCGGGCATGATAGTCCGGTCCAGCTCGATCTTCTTGGTAGGTGTGATGCTGGGGCGTGGAGTAGAGGGGGTGGGAGTGCCCAGGTTCCGGGGGGAGCCTTCCTCATACTGCAGCTGCCCAGTGATGAGAGAGCAAAGAGGCAAGGCCTCAGAGACTGTCCATCCCCTGTGTCCTCCCATGTCCCCGCAGGGGTCAGCTTCTCACCTCCACTGCCATGGTGGCTGCTGGTGCCAGAGCTTTCCCTGGCCCTGGAGCGAGTGGGCACACCTGTCTTCGAGACAGTGGTCTGGAGGGAGACCCCACAGGCAGTGTGGCCTGGCCCAGGAGTTCAGCTGGGGAAAGGGGTGGCACTGTGACCTGGGCCCATGACCAGGCCCTGCTCAGCACCCACCCAGAGGTCCTCCCTTCCTGCCTCACACTCACTATCTCCACAGCTGCTGCCCCTCAGTACTTTGAGAGTCAGTTCCCGGCTCTGGGGGCCCAGATCCCTGTGGAGAAGAGCAGATGGGGTGGAAAGGGAGATTAGCAAACTGAACCCACTCTTGAGTCAATCACAGGCCAGAAAGAGAAAGATGTATATAAATAAGATGGTACACATGCTCCAATCAGATTATCCTGCCATCCAAATACTCTCTTCCTAAGAGAACAGGACAGGGCTTGAGTGGAGACTGCATTCCTCAGCTGGGCATTCAAATCCTCCCTGTCCCTGCTCCACCTGTCCTGCCAGTCTCAGTCTGCACAAGCCTCTTTCATTTGCTCATGTTGTTCTCTCTGCTGAGAATGCTTTCAAACTCTACTGAAACCCTACTGTTGCTCTAAGGTGCAGTTTAAATACTACCTCCTCCACGAAGCCTACTCTGATCCTTATTGCCCCAAGGGAATTAATCTCCCCCATCTGAGCACTCCCATGGCACCTTACATAAACCTCCACTGGAGCAGTTGTACCATCTTCTTTGTGTACATCTATCTCAGCCTCAAGTCTGAGACTAACCTGGGGTAGGGGCTATATCTCGGTCATGTTTGTATTCCCAAGATGTAGGCTAGGGCCTGGCATACAATAGGGGCTCACACCAAGGGCTACTGGAAACATAGCTGATTCATGCCAGGGATGTGCTGGAAGCGTTTCTCAGTCTGCCCATGGAGCAGGGGTGAGGGTGGGGTCACTCCTTACAGCACCAGGTCTTCCGTCCACTCCACCTCGGGACCAGCCCTCGTGGGCTTAGTCCACTTCTGTTGCATGGGGTTGTCGAGTTCAGCTACACAGCACAGTTCCTCAGTGCCTGTGAGGAACCAGAAGTCAGAAGATGCTCAGATCAAAGATGAGAATGGGAAGCCACTGACAAATAGACAGGCTGAATGCTTGGCAGAGGGGCAGGGAATGTCTGCAACCAAAGCCTTGACTGTTCGCAGCTGCCTCTAGCTCTCACCTTCCAGCTCACTTCCCAGGTGAGATGCTCGAAGCTGCCGCAGGAATAACCGGGTAGGTCTGGGGATGACTGGCTGGGCCTGGGGCATCAAATGTGGCTTCTCACTGGGTACCTAAGAGCAGAAGGATATAAACAGGACAAGAATGCTGACACAGTACCCTGGGACAGACTGCATGCCAATCTTCTTCTCTGGGTGCCTACTCACCAGGCCTCCCGGGGCAGAGCAAGCCCTGAGGTTGACCATCATAGCTGGCTGGGTGCTGACTATGGCATCTTTGATCAGTTCCTCAATTGTAGAGAGCTCAACTTGTTCCTCATCTCTCTGCAGGGAGGAGAAGAGGACAGCAAAGAGGTGGAGCTCCCAGCTCTGCCTCCTCTCCCTGCTCTGCCTCTTCTCTGCAGTTCTGTTCCTTACCTCCCTGGTCTGCAACTTGGGAAGCACTGTCAGGCTAAGATCTGGGCGATCAGTGAAGGCCCAGGATACCAGCAGCCCCTCACCAGGGATTTCCTCCAGGTTGACTTCCAACTGCAAACAAGGACAAAGAAGCTGTGTTGGATTGCCCCACTCTTCAGTGACTCTCAACCCCCCACCAGGACCATCCCTTCCTGAATTCTTCCCAAAGAAGAACCAAATGGAAAAAGCCAATTGAACCACCCCCTGCCCAACTCAGTTTCCCACCTCCCCTTCTACCTGTGTTGGTGGCAGTGTCAGAGTGACGTGGTATGTCTCCATGGAGACAGCAGCGGGGGACTGCTGGGTCACAGAGACTGGGAACCGAACCTCCTCAGCAGAGAGCTGGCAATGCAGCACCTGAGACAGGGGCACAGGGGCAGGTGCAGAGGAAGGACACTAGTTTGTGTTGCTCTATAACGGTTCAGCAGACACCCCCCCCACCTTTGCACTTTGGTTTTCCTTGAGACTTCACCTTTTGGGGGTTATAAATCCCTAAAAGAATCATAAAAGTCTTTTCTCTCCCCAGAAAAATGTAGATATACAAATGTACAACATTTTGCACATACTTTCAGTGTGATTCTCAGACCTCTGGAAGCCAATCTTTAGATTCCCTAAGGCATTCACAAACTCCAAGTTAAGAAGCCCCACACAAGGCTGATGTGGTGGCTCATGCCTTTAATTCTAGTACTCTGGGAAGCTGAGGCAGGAGAAATGCTTGAGCCGAGGAGTTTGAGGTTACAGTGAGCAACAATGATACCACTGCATTTGATCCAGGGGCGACAGAGCAAAGCTATGTTTCAAAAGGAACTAACTCGTGGGGTCAGCCCCCCTCATGCCCCAAAGAGGGCAGTGCCCACAGACCCTTACCATGGTGCGTTCTGACTGGTCTACGCAGGTCACGTGACCAATGCTGGCTCTGGGTGGAAGTTGGGGCACCTCCTCAAAGGCGATTTGGATGGAGCTCTGAAGAAGTAATATGGGCACAGGATCAGGTCTCCCCACAGGGCTGGCCTGATCAGTTGTTGGCTGGGCCCTGGCACTGCAGAAGCCTCAGCTGCAGGCTGGCTACTGGCCCTCCTTGGCTCAGGGCTTTAGAATAGGAGGTGTTCCCCTCAAATCCTGTCTCTCCAGGGGCCTACTGCTGCCAGGAGTCACTGAGAACTGAGGACTAGTCTACCTCAAAGACTAGATCACCTTGGACTGAAGACCCTGGATTCCTCCTGGAATACCTAGAGTCTCTTTCGTCTTCTCCCCCCTTTCCCTTCTCCCCAACCCTAGACTTAAGCAAGGCACACACAGAAAAAAGTTAAGGTGTTCGTTGCCACCTACACATAATAGCTTGGCAGAGAGAAAGGGCTGAGCTAAAGGTAAAGGCAATGGTCCACTTATTGCAAGGTAAGTGATGGAGAAATGAGGCTAAGCCTTCTTCCAAATAAATTGTATGTGGAGGCTCAAGAGTATCCATACTCTTGGAGATGAAGACTAGCTCAGCATGGCCTTGGGGGAACTTTACCAGAGGGACTAAGAAGAGACACAAGCTGAAAGAGCTCGAGAGTCCAGGGGCCTTGCTAATTCCTCAAGGCAGACAGCAGAATGGTATTAGGGAGCAGAAAGCTGCTTAGCTTAGATCTTGGGAGCTGCTTCCTAATTCTTCCACAGTAGTGGAAACAACCTACTGCAGCCTCATTTGGGGAACAGGATGGGAAAAAGAATTGAGGAGGGGGCACAGACTGAGCTAGGAACACTTCCCTGGGTCTTGAGACAGAAGAAACAAATCCACAGGGCTCATTTGCCTGGCAAACCAGGAGAAGCCAATTTCTCTGCTCTGGCAACTGTCTCATTCAAAGGCTAGGTCAAAGAAGATGGTAAAATGGATGCCTGGAACCTCCATCTCCCCTCCTCCTACAAGGAAGGCCAATATCCAGCTGAGTCAGCTGTCCTGGGTAGTTGCATCTGACCCAGGGACAAGGTGCAGGAAGAGTTGGATGGAGGAGTGGGTTCAAGGTATAAACTGACACATGCCATCTGGCTTTCGCTGGCCAGCTGGGCAAAGGAAACAGCAATTTCTTGTGGCCACTTCTGTTTGCAGACATCTGACGAACTAGCAGGGTAAAGTCTCTGAATTCATAGTAGCTAGAAACAGAGAATCCTCTGAACAAGGAGCTGATGGATTGTGAGGGCCACAAGAGCACAAGAGACTGCTGGGCCAGGATAGGAGGGAGGCCGAGAAGAGAGAGACCTTTATCTCCTCCTCTACCTGGGTCCCATGACCACGCTTCCTGCCCCACTTCCTGGGAGGCCAGATGCAATGAGAGGAAGTAGGCTGGGCTGCTTTGTGACTGACCCTCAAGGGGCAGCTCCAAGCTCATCTCCTAGGAAAGACATTGACAATCTGATCTTCACCTGAACACTTCCCTGTCCACAAATACACTGCCAGGCAGCATGGAGAAGATGTGTTTTACTGTAGCTGTTAATGACAGGTAGGGAGGTAATTCAAGTTTCTTAAGAATTTGCCTGGCCATACCAGGGATTTGGGGTATGAAATGTTAAATGGGTGTGGTGGCATAAGAACCAGGCAAATTCCTTCTGCAGGTGCACCTGTCTTCCTCTTCACCCCACACCAGCGCCCAGGCTAGGCGGAAGTGCCCTTAAGCACAGGGATTAGCGTTGCTATGAGAACAACAACTTGTGCATGCCGTTTGGAGCCAGAGTACCTTGCCCACAAAAACAGAGGTTTGGGGACATAACTGGATTTCTACAACCCCCAACCTCAACTGCAACCTTTTCTCTGATCCCGGAAAAGAAGAGAAGCCGTGGGGATCCCCACCCCCATCCGGTCCTCCTAGCATGAGCAGTCCCTCCCCTGGAAGGAAAGGCTGAAGAGACCACCCAACTCACCCCGTCCCTGCAGGCCTGCTCGTTCAGCGCTCGCACCCAAGCCCGCTGCCAGTTCTCCCGGAAAGACTTGAAAGCGAAGAGCGACGCCAGGAGGCCCCGGACGCCTGGCTCCTCAGGGGCGCCGGCCCGAGTTGCCCGCAGCCGCAGCAGCGAGCGCCACACGCCCAGTTCCCGAAGGGAACCCGCGGGCTCCGCGGCTAAGGCGGGTCCCAGGCCCTGGTTCCCGCGGGCTCGCGCCAGCCACAAGCCTCGGGCATACTGCAGCAGCCAGACGAACACCGTGAGCAGCGAGGCGGCGAAGAGGATGAGCAGGGCCGCCCAGCCCACGTCCAGCTGCCACCAGCCGGGATCCATGCTCCGCGCGGGTTCCGGTCCTGGTCCCGGCTCCAGCTCAGCCGCTGCCCCGGGGGAGCATGGCCCAGGCGGGCCGCGGGGCGGGGGCGGGCTCCCCCGGGGCTGTGGGCGCACGGGTTCGGGGGCTCTCTGGGGCTAAGTACCCCGGACTAACGGGTGTCACAGAAGCGGGAGAGGAGGTCCTTTAGGGTCTCAACGCCGGGGTCTGTGTCTCCGCGGTCGGGGTCCTTCCTCTCTTGATTAGCAGTTCGAATCTAGTTAGTTTCCGGCCAGTGCCCGGCTCCTCCCAAGGCGCCGGCGACTGGCCTGCAGGGATGCAAGGGCCCGCAGGCGGGCACCGGCTCCGGTAGGGCTGCGTGCGCAGAGCTGACACTGACAACACCGCCGGCGCCCCGCCCCCACCCGCCCTTAAAGGCGCTGCACCCGCGCCGGGCGGGGCTGGGCCAGCACCCGGCTTCTTTGCTGGAGCAAGCGTGGGAGGTTCCGGGGTTGAAAATAGGCGGGACCTTTGACTACTCCGCCTCATCCTGGACTGGGGCTGCTGCCGCTCACCTCAGCTCTCAGCAAAAGCAACTTCACTTATCTTAGATGCTGCCTCGGCTTTCCCCTAGGCTTCTTAGATTCTGCAGGTTGGACGCCTGTGGGGTTAAGAAGGAGGTGACCCCGTGGAAATCACCGCCCCTTCTCCCAACACCCACAGGCTCAATAACTTCCAGATTCCATTCCCTGGCCAAGGTAGGCCTAGAACATCCTTCCCAGACAGAGTGGCAGAGGCTCAGATGACAGAGAAAACAGAACCTGAAGCTAGTGGAGGATGAGAATAGGACAGGAATATTGAATTCCCTCCATCACTCCCTTTCCTCTTGGAGCTAAGACCTAGGAAAATGCCCATTAACCTCCTTGCTAGTGTCGGTTTGTTCTGAAGATAATTCCAGGTCAGGGCTGGATCTGTTTTTTAAAATGATATATTTCCATAGTAACAGCTTCTGCCTATGGAGCACGTGAAGAGGTGGTGGTAATGGGAAGGGAGCTGGCAGGGTAGCACTGGATTATCAATAGATTTGTCCAGAGGACCCTGTCCTCCAAATATGTGATAGCCCAGCAAGCTCTCAAGAAATGTAGGTATGCTGCCCAACCTCTGGCTTCAAGATCCACTCCTTTTCCTAGGTTTAGGTAGTGGATTCAGTCTCCATAGGACTGGGGCTCTTCATGGCTTCTTGGAAATAAGGGAAGGAAATACCTACCAAGGTATTCAAAGGAATGCCCATTTCCTGCAAGACCTCTCCTTCAACTCCACTGAGCACTTGGTCCTCTTGGTCTTATACTGCCAGATACTGCTTCACAATTCAGTTTTACATGAGTCTCCCTTGTCAGTCTGCCCAGTCTTTCACCTGTTACTTAAACCTCTAGCACTTACTTCTTACTGCTTTAGGGTCTAGCTGGTTGTTTATATGTATGCTTTTTCCATTCATCAGGAAGCTGCCTTAGAGTGTAGGACCATACCACCCTGAATGTGCCAGTCTCATCAATCTCATGGGAAGCTGGAAGCTAAGCAGGGCTGGGCCTGGTTAGTACTTGTTTTACTGGACGGCACCTGTGGCTCAGTGACTAGGGCGCCAGCCCCATATACCGAGGGTGGCAGGTTCGAACCCGGTCCCAGCCAAACTGTAACAAAAAATAGCCGTGTGTTGTGGCGGGCACCTGTGGTCCCAGCTATTCAGGAGGCTGAGCCAAGAGAATCACCTAAGCCCAAGAGTTGGAGGTTGCTGTAAGCTGTGATGCTAAAGCACTCTACTGAGGTTGATAAAGTGAGACTCTGTTTCTAAAAAAAAATAAGTACTTGTTGGGCGGCGCCTATGGCTCAGTCGGTAAGGTGCCGGCCCCATATACCGAGGGTGGCGGTTTCAAACCCGGCCCCGGCCAAACTGCAACCAAAAAATAGCCGGGCGTGGGCGGCGCCTGTGGCTCAGTCGGTAGGGCGCCGGCCCCATATACCGAGGGTGGCGGGTTCATACCCAGCCCCGGCCAAATTGCAACCAAAAAATAGCCGGGCGTTGTGGCGGGCGCCTGTGGTCCCAGCTACTCGGGAGGCTGAGGCAAGAGAATCGCTTAAGCCCAGGAGTTGGAGGCTGCTGTGAGCTGTGTGAGGCCATGGCACTCTACCGAGGGCCATAAAGTGAGACTCTGTCTCTACAAAAAAAAATAGCCGGGCGTTGTGGCGGGCGCCTGTAGTCCCAGCTACTCGGGAGGCTGAGGCAAGAGCATCGCTTAAGCCCAAGAGTTGGAGGTTGCTGTGAGCTGTGTGAGGCCACGGCACTCTACCAAGGGCCATAAAGTGAGACTCTGTCTCTACAGAAAAAAAAAAAGTACTTGTCTTACTAATCTCTCTTCTCATATTCAAATAAGTTGTTTTAAATATGCTGAAGTAGATTCACTGGGAGCAATCAATGCAGTTATATCACTTTGTGTTCCTCACAGTACCTAAGAGTCTCCTATGCACATAGTAGGGATCAGTAAATTCTTGATAATTTTAAGAACTCTAGCAGAAAATATTCAAAATGTACACTAAGAATTTCTATATTGTTTCCATCTTTTGAAAAATCATTCATGTCTGGCTCAGCGCCTGTAGCACAGTGGTTACAGAGCCAGCCACATGCACGGAGGGTGGCGGGTTCAAACCCAGCCTGAACCAGCTAAAAAACAGTGACAACTGCAACAAAAAAATAGCTGGGTGTTGTGGCGGGTGCCTGTAGTCCCAGCTACTTGGGAGGCTAAGGCAAGAGAATCGCTTAAGCCCAAGAGTTGGAGGTTGCTGTGAGCTGAGACACCATGGCACTCTACGGAGGGTGATATAGTGAAACTGTCTCAAAAAAAAAAAAAAAACCCAGAAAAGAAAAATCATCCATGTCATTCCAAAGGGATGTGAAAACCTGGGACCTTCTTTCAGCTAACAACTTTTGCTAGACTGAAAGGGGAGAGGTTGAAAGAAAAGAAAAAGGGTGACTCGGCTGCCTGGGCAGAGCCACAGATAGTGCACTCTAAGTGTCATAGTCCCACACTATACAGAGATGTCCAATGGTCTTTTTAGGCAGTGTGAAACATTTTGGGGATAGGCTTTGGTGATCAGACATAATAGTAGATTGGCCTGGCTTATTGGGAGGCACCCAGGGCTAACTGAGAGAAGTTGTGCATCTCAGTTCAGAGCCATTGACAGCTGGTTTGTGAATTCTAGGGCCTGCTTCAGTGTTCAGGCAAATGCTTTGAACTTTTACCAGGAAAGGCATAAAATTTCAAGGTCAACAGTCATGTGTTTGTTTCTCTCTGTGGTAAGTCTGATCATCAACTGGGCATTTACCATCATGGGAACAAAATATTCAGATTATATGACAAGTATCCTAGTACCCATTTTCTGATGGTATCATGTATATGTGGATGACAACTCCCTAGTGTCCTGTCTTTGATCATGTCTCCTACTCCCGTGAGGGCAGGAGGGTAGTGGTGGGAAGGGCTAATGATCTCTGGAGAAGAAAGAGACAAAGCTTCCCAGTGCCAGGCTGGGAAGGAAGAGTCATTAGGATTGGCCTCCTAATAAAAAAGGAAATAGGGCGGCGCCTGTGGATCACTGGGTAGGTGCCGGCCCCATATGCCAAGGGTGGTGGGTTCAAACTCAGCCCTGGCCAAACTGTAACAACAACAACAACAATAAATAATAATAACAATTTAAAAAAGGAAATCGTAGATACAGATCTTCTCCCAGACCTCCAGAGAGTCTCAGCATGTTCCTGATAACTGAAGATAACAAGATAACTGAAGGCTTCCTGCTATGGGGATCCCACAAGCTCCTCCTTTCCACCTGCTTCTGGCATCTCACTCTCCCTATCTGAAAGGTCCTTCAGCCCTTACCACCCACTAAAATCTTTTGAGATACTACTCTTCCTCAAGACTGTCTCACTTTCCCTGGTCAGAACTAACTGCCCCCTCCATCTGCACCTTTTGCCCTCAGTACCTCTTTTAGACTCAAACTCATTATATGTCATGCTGTTTTATGCACCGATATCTGTGTGTTCTTAGCCCCATGGGACATGCTGTGGAACAGAAAACACTTGTCTCCAGGGAATTTCCAGTCTAGGAGAGGCATATGTGGGCACACACAAAAAACAATACCAGTGGGATAATAAGTACTAAAATTTGGTAGAATACTGTCAAGTAAATTACAGAGATTATGTATGCATGCATGTATATATATTTAGTATTTTATACATATCTGCAGGGCTGTTTGTTGTTAATAAGAGCCATCTTCAAGTAGAAAGAACATTTCACACCTGGGTTTTTTTTTTTTGTTTTTTTTTTTTGCAGTTTTTGGCTGGGGCTGGGTTTGAACCCACCACCTCCTGTATATGGGGCTGGCGCCCTACTCCTTTGAGCCACAGGCACCGCCCTTTTTTTTTTTTTTTTTTGAGACAGAGTCTCACTTTGTCACCCTTGAGTACGTGCTACCATAGCTCACAGCAACCTCAAACCCCTGGGCTTAAGCAATTCTTTTGCATCCGCCTCCCAAGTAGCTGGGTGCCGGCCACAACGCCCAGCTATTTTTAGAGGTGGGGGAGGTGGGTGTCTCACTCTGGCTCAGGCTGATCTTGAACCAGTGAGCTCAGGCAATCCATCCGCCTTGGCCTCCCAAGTGCTGGGATTACAGGCGTCAACTAAAGCGCCCAGCCACACCTGGTCTTGAGAGATAAAAAGAGACTATCTTTGGCTTGAAAAGTGTCAATCTGGCTGGGCAGTGCCTCACGCCTGTAATCCTAGCACTCTGGGAGGCTAGAACTCACAAGTTCGCTGAGCAAAGCATGACCCCATCTCTACTGAAAACAGAAAATTCGCCAGTTGTGGTGGCGGGTGCCTGTAGTCCCAAACTAAGCCAGGAGGATTGCTTGAGCCCAGGAGTTTGAGTTTGGTGTGAGCTAGGCTGAGGTCAGGACATTGTAGCCTGGGGAACAGCGAAAGACTGTCTCAAAAAAAAAAAAAAAAAACATAAAAGCCGGCGCGGTGGCTCACACCTGTAATCCCAGCACTCTGGGAGCCGGGGGTGGGGAGTGGGGGATCCCCTGAGCTCAGGAGTTAGAGACCAGCCTGAGCTAGAGCGAGACCCGGAGACCTCGTCTCTAAAAGAGCGGGCGTTGTGGCTTGGCCGGCGCCTGTAGTTCCAGCTCCTCGGAGGCTGAGGCGAGAGAATCGCTTAAGCCCAAGAGTTTGAGGTTACTGTGAGCTGTGATGCCACAAGGGCAATAAAGTGAGACGCTCAAAAAATAAATAAATAAATAAATAAAGCGTTAACCTTACTCTTGACTCCTGGAACATGCCATATTCAGAAAAATGGACAAAATGCCAAGCTAGTCAGATCTTCTTAACTCCCTGGTGGTGATTTCCTCTCTGAGGAATGGAAACCTAAGAGCCTGTGGGTGGGGGGAGGAGTGTGGAATGGAAGAGAATAAAGATGTCGGTGAGGTGAACTGTTAACTGAAGGCGAACAGAACCAAGCAAAAGACATGGTGACCTGGAGGAAAAAAATCTGAGTGGGAGTTCCTCGGCCTCACTGGAAGCCAGGTGTGGGTCTGGTTCTCCTGCCTCCCTAGTTCCGTCCAACGCCTCAGCCTGTATCTCCTTGTTTTGGAAACTTGGCAGAATGTAGTAATCCAGGACCAAATGGAAGTCCCGATTTAAATCCAGGGCCTGAGGGCACTTCAGCAAAAGCCATGCCAGTTGCCGAGCAACAGACTGCTACCGTGAAGACAGAAGGTGGGTGGAATGTTGAGAAAAAATTACCTGGATCAAGGACAAGAAAACAGAACGGAAGGTGCTTTTCAAGAGTCTGCGCTTTAGAATTGATATCATCCTTCCAAATTGAAGCTGCATTTCCGGGAACCCAGTTGTGTTTACCTGGGCTTCCAAGTACGTGGGCAACACGTTTCCTACAAGGAGCAGGTGCAGCTCCACACCCACGTCCCTTCTTTGCCCTCCCCCTGGCTTCCAGAAACTGTGTTCCTAGTTCCGATTGCATCCCAGATTAAGCGCGGGTAAGGGCCCTTTAAATGTGACCTGTGGAGGCGGACGGGGCTAAACCGACGTGGAACCCTAGAGGCAGCGGTGTCCGACACGTGGTACAAAGAGGCGCTCATCTTGGAACTGGGCAAAGGGTATGTCCGCTCTGGGTTGTACGTTTTTAATATCATATCATAAAGATACCTGCTCTTGTTTGCCTTTCTCTAATTGCTTTGCGAATATTCTCTTGATAACTCTATTCTAGAACAAAAGATGAAATTTAAAATAACACTTCTGTCCCACTCTTATGCCCATATTAAAAATGGCGACCGCCGCCTTCCGCAGCAATAGTTCCTCTACGAAAAAAGATCCGGGCAGAAACAGGGCTGGGCAGGTGCAGCAGAGTAGAGCTGGGGTTGCTTTACAGAGGCTCTTGGAAGTTACGAGCGCGGCTCAAGTTAGAGCTGTTGAGTTTTGCTTAGGCTGGTGTGGCGAGAGGCCAGTCCTTATCGCGGAGACCTAAAGACTGCCGTCCAGCTTGTTAGCTGAAGAGGTAGCGGAGCCGGGCCGCTGACTGGTCACTATGTGGGCCTTACCGGAGTTGCCTATACCGCTGCTAGTGAATTTGGTCGGCTCTCTCCTGGGCTTTGTGGCCACACTCACCCTCATCCCAGCCTTCCGTGGCCACTTCATCGCCGCGCGCCTCTGTGGTCAGGACCTCAACAAATCCAGCCGGCAACAGATGTGAGCAGAGGCACGCGAGTCCCGGGTGGGAGACAAGGGAAGGAGTGGGCAGGGCAGGGGCGGGGACAGGGGTGCTTGACAATGCATGGAGACCCAGAGCTAACCGAGGCAGCCCTGGACTCTGAGAGGTGATGGGCAGAACTGGTTAGCACTAGGGAAGGAATGGTTGGAGGACCCTTGAGTGTATCAGAGACTCTAGCAGTGGTGCTTTCCTCCTTCCACCACCCCTCCCACCCAATAGTAAAAACTGGGAATGAGTCTTTTGGGTTATTGTAATGCCTATGCTAGTGAGTGACCACACCCCTTTTCTCCCCCCACCCCGACCCTGTTGCTGGGCCACAGCCCAGAGTCCCAGGGAGTGATCAGCGGTGCTGTTTTCCTTATCATCCTCTTCTGCTTCATTCCTTTCCCCTTCCTGAACTGCTTTGTGAAGGAGCAGTGTAAAGCATTCCCTCACCATGAAGTAAGTGAATAGGGGTGGTTGCCTGTGGCTGGGGCACTCTCAGTGGGTACCTGAGAGTTGGGATTATTTGGGCTTGGGAGGAAGGGCTGAGGAATGGTCTGAAAAGACAGGAATTCTTGAAAGGTGGAATGGGAGGCTTGAGTTATGACCTGCCCGAGCCTCCCCCAGTTTGTGGCCCTGATAGGTGCCCTCCTTGCCATCTGCTGCATGATTTTCCTGGGCTTTGCGGATGATGTACTGAACCTACGCTGGCGCCATAAGCTGCTGCTGCCCACAGCTGCCTCGCTACCTCTTCTCATGGTCTATTTCACCAACTTTGGCAATACAACCATTGTGGTACCCAAGCCCTTCCGTCCAATTCTTGGCTTGCATCTGGACTTGGGTAAGTAGCCCTGCCACTACTGCCTGCATGACACGAATTTCCAGGCACCCTTACCCCCATGATATCCAACACAGTACCCTTCCTGGTGTTCCACATCTCTTCCAAGTGTCCCTGTTCTGTCCCTGTGTCTTCTGGTGACCCTTGATCCTGTCCTCTCTCCTTCCCACTTTTCTCAAATTCTTAACTCCTCCTTCCCTAAGTGGCACAACTTCTTTTCCTACTTTGTCTCCCCCCAGGAATCCTGTACTATGTCTACATGGGGCTGCTGGCAGTGTTCTGTACCAATGCCATCAATATCTTAGCAGGAATTAATGGCCTAGAGGCTGGCCAGTCACTTGTCATTTCTGCTTCCATCATTGTCTTCAACCTGGTGGAGCTGGAAGGTAGGTGGGATTGAGGATGGGGAGAGAGAGAATGTGAGTGTTAACAGAGATATGTGGGTGATATATGACTTTGGGAAATACAGGGGAAAAAGCCATATGTAAGTAATTATAGAAAACTACATATTGTTATGCATACATATTTATACATGTAGAGAAATATTTACCTTTCAAGTAACAATGAAGATTTATATTAAAAATGAGATGGGTGGCACCTGTAGCTCAAGCGGCTAAGGCACCAGCCACATACACCTGAGCTGGTGGGTTCGAATCCGGCCCAGGCCTGCCAAACAATGTCAACTACAACCAAAATATAGCCAGGCGTTGTGGCGGGCTCCTGTAGTCCCAGCTACTCGGGAGGCTGAGGCAAGAGAATCCCTTAAACCCAGGAGTTTGAGGTTGCTGTGAGCTGTAACGCTGTGGCACTCTACCCAGGGCGATAGCTTGAGGCTCTGTCTCAAGAAAAATAAAAAATAAAATAAAAGTGAGAAATAAAAATAGCCACAAAGCCAGGTGTGGTGACTTGGCACCCGAATCCTAGTTATTCAGAAGGCTGAGGTGGGAAGATTGCTTGAGCCCAGGAGTTTGAGGCTGCGATGAGCTATAATCATGCCACTGTACTTCAGGCAGGGTGACAGACCAAAATCACATCTCAAAAGAAAGAAAGAAAGAAAAAAGCAGACGTGTCATTTATAGCTGGATTGGCACTAACAGGTAGGCCATGATCTGTTCGTACTGAACATAGCAATTTCATAGAACCCTAATATTAGACAACACAGAGTGACCAATGATAAAACAAGACTCTCCATAATCATGTCAACACAGACAAAACCCAAGAACGCTGGGCAACCTACAAAATGATCAAGATCTCCTCTCCCAGTTAATGTGAGGGGCTTCTGCTTCTTTCCAATAACATCCTTAAGTAGTTACTCCTACTTAGATGAAAGTCAAGGTGCTCAGTCTCCTACTTTCTGATAGCACCCAGTCCAGAGCAAAAGAAATTCTACAATGAGCCCTTCCTAATATCCCCTTCCTAAAACATTCTGCGTGTTTTGCTTCTAAAGTCTCATGGTGTTTTGTTTCTGAAGTCTCCCTTGTCACAAGTCAGTAAACCTAACTTTGACTATAGATGTGTTTCTGGTGGTCTTTGGCTATGGACATGAACAAGTGCTTACTAAAGCTGAGCACTTTTTGAACATTATTTTATTTCAATCTTGCAATGGCTTTATGTGGCAGGTCTTATCATCAACCCTATCTTACTAATGACAAAACTGCAGCTTAAAGAAGTTATATGCATCAGGATCAAGATCACACAGCTGGGTGGCACCTGTGGCTCAAGGAGTAGGGCGCCGGTCCCATATGCCGGAGGTGGCAGGTTCAAACCCAGCCCCGGCCAAAAAAACCAAAAAAAAAAAAAAAGATCACACAGCTAGGGAGTAAAGCTGGTATTCAAACCTAGGTCAGAATGGTCTAAACCACATTTAAGACAGTAAACTTCTTTCATGAAGGCTTTGTGACACAAAAGAGGTACTGAGTTCTTAAAAGTGACTTGGGCGAGGTAGACAATACAGCTGAGGACAGAACTTAAAGAAGACGAAAATAAGACCAAGACCAAGAGGCCAGGTGCCGTGACTCACGCCTGTAATCCTAGCACTCTGGGAGGCCGAGGCAGGTGGATCATCTGAGCTCACAAGTTTTGAAACCAGTCTGAACTAGAGCGAGACCTTGTCTCTAAAAATAGCCAGGCATTGTGCTGGATGCCTGTAGTCCCAGCTATTTGGGAGGCTGAGGCAAGAGGATTTCTTGAGCCCAAGAATTTGAGGTTGCGAGCTGTGACGCCACAGCACTCTACTGAGGGTGACAAAGTGAGACTGTCCGAAGAAAAAAAACAAAAAGGGGGCAGCACCTGTGGCTCAGTGAGTAGGGCGCTGACCCCATATACCGAGGGTGGTGGGTTCAAACCCAGCCCCTGCCAAACTGCAACAAAAAATATCCGGGCGTTGTGGCAGGAGCCTGTAGTCCCAGCTACTGGGGAGGCTGAGGCAAGAGAATCACCTAAGCCCAGGAGCTGGAGGTTGCTGTGAGCTGTGATGGCACAGCACTTTACCAAGGGCGATAAAGTGAGACTGTCTCTACAAAAAAAAAAAAAAGACTAAGACCAAGATCTGCAGGGAAGTGGGTGTGTGGGTGTTAACTGTGCCCTTTTTTTCCCCCCCTGCTTCCAAAGGTGATTATCGAGATGATCATGTCTTTTCCTTGTACTTCATGATACCCTTTTTTTTCACCACTTTGGGATTGCTCTACCATAACTGGTAAGTAGGCCTGTGGGTAAGGGGGAAAACTATCTGAACACATGCAACAATGGTCCTGATCATAACCCTCTTCCTGGTGGAAAGGCTGAACCTGTGCATACCTGTATTGTTTCCTGGGTCTTCAGTTGGTAATATTCTGAACTTGCTCTCTACCCACCAGTAGTTGGGGATAAGTGCTATGGGGTCCCCCTAAAATAGGTGAATTCAGGGCCTGGGATTCTGTATAGTTATTAGGGCAGCTGGAGTCTCCTTTGAGTCAGAACTAGGATAACTAGGATCAGGGCTAGGCAAATGCTCAGAGTGTGATATGAGAGAAAAGATTGGTAAGGCCTCTTGCCACTAGCTCAGCTCCTCTCCCCCACACAGGTACCCATCACGGGTGTTTGTGGGAGATACCTTCTGTTACTTTGCTGGCATGACCTTTGCCGTGGTGGGCATCTTGGGACACTTCAGCAAGACCATGCTACTCTTCTTCATGCCCCAGGTGTTCAACTTCCTCTACTCACTGCCTCAGCTCCTGCATATCATCCCCTGCCCTCGCCACCGTGTGCCCAGGTAGCTGCTTTGGGGCTTGAAAGGGACATCATTATAGCCTTTTCTCTTGGGACATCTAAAGCCAGCCTGTATTTGCTGTGTAAAAGGAATAGGCCAAGAAGCCCTATTTCCATCTGGATGGCCCTTTAAACTTATTAAGAACATTTATTTACATAATCTCATTTGATGTTCACAGCAATTCTGACCACACATTAGTAAGCAGAGGAGCCAGAAATAGATCTCAGATTGACTCCAGGACTCATCCAGTTAACCACAGAGAGGAGAGTTCTTGGAGTAGTGGCCCAGTCACATACAGCTGTCTTCCTCCCCACAGACTCAATATCAAGACAGGCAAACTGGAGATGAGCTATTCCAAGTTCAAGACCAAGAGCCTCTCTTTTTTGGGCACCTTTATTCTAAAGGTAACAGGGTAACAAGGAGGTAAGGCCCTAGGTTACCATCTTGAACTTGGGGCATGGGGAACCTAAGCCTGTGTCATATGCGAGGGATTCTTGGAAGCATTAAGCACATCCCCATTCCCATAGGTATTAACTGAAGTTCTCTTCACCTCTGGCACCTCCAGGTAGCAGAGAGCCTCAGGCTAGTGACAGTACGCCAGAGTGAGAGTGAGGACGGTGAATTCACTGAGTGTAACAACATGACCCTCATCAACTTGCTACTTAAAGTGTTTGGACCCATACATGAGAAAAACCTCACATTGCTCCTTCTGCTGCTGCAGGTAGGTTGGGGATAGGGTTTATACCTCCTTGTCTCCTTTTTTTTTTTTTCATGATTCTTACTCTATTCCATTTTTCCTTGCAGATCCTGGGCAGTGTCATCACCTTCTCCATTCGATACCAGCTTGTCCGACTCTTCTATGATGTCTGAGTCTCCTGATCATTGTCCTTTACTTCAGTCTCTAGGATTCCTCTGTCGGCACCAAGACTGTCTTCTGACCCAGGACTTTCCTGCCCTTCATATGCCCCCTGATTTTGTTCTCAGCATTTTCCTTCCGCCATGATTATTGACATTCTGGGCCTTTCTTGCCCACTAATAACTACTGATTGAACTTTGCCTATGGCTTTCTCCAACTTGCCACTTTCTCCCTCTCTGTCCCATTTTTTGAAGCCTCACAAGGTGGGATGCAGCAGCTTTTATGTAGTTATCCACAACTCAAAATTTCATAGTCCTGATTCTTAAGGAGATGCTGGGCCTTGGGATAGAACCTGGCGCTAGGGACACAGGCTTCAAGGTCACTTGACTTTTGACTATAAATTAAGGGTTTTGATTAGTAAGAACAGACTAGGGGGCCAGGTGCTCTCAATGGTGACAATAAAGTGTTGTCTTTTTCTTATTGATGGTGCTGTAGGTATATTTCTTATATGGGCATTTTAGCATAGATTGGGAAGTTGGTGAGGGTACCTCCTCTAAGAGGATGTCTATCTCTCTGCCCTACCAGGTCCCTTCTAGCAAGAAGTTAACAGAATTGAGGCCGGACAGAATGTTGAATAAATATTAAAATTGTGATACTTCAGGTGGTTTGACGGCCATTAAGACTGGAGTTATCCTGTTCTCGGGCATGGGATCTCATTTCTCTTCTTTTCCCCTTTTGCCGGATAAGAGTAGGGGCTGGGGAGTGACCAGACCTGGAAAGGGAAGCAGAGATAACTGTAGTATTGACCCATTTCTTTTAAAAATCCTAGGCCAAGGCTCGGCCCCTGTGGCTCAAGTGGCTAAGGCGCCCACATACACCTGAGCTGGAGGGTTCAAATCCAGCCTAGGCCCACCAAACAACAATGACTGCTGCAACGAAAAAATAGCTGGGAGTTGTGGCGGGCGCCTGTAGTCCCAGCTACTGCGGAGGTAGAGGCAGGAGAATCGCTTGAGCCCAGGAGTTGGAAGTTGCTGTGAGCTGTGAGCTGTGATGCCACAGCACTCTACCCAGGCCGACAGCTTGAGGCTCTGTCTCAAAAAAAAAAAAAAAAAATCCTAGGCCAAGGGCGGCGCCTGTGGCTCAAGGAGTAGGGTGCCGGCCCCATATACTGGGAGTGGTGGGTTTGAGCCCGGCCCCAGCCAAAACAAACAAAAAAAAAACCCTAGGCCGACACAGATTTCCCAGAGGCTCTCTAGGTGGCTTCAGACTCCATTCCTTTTATCTTCCGGTTCTGACCGCCGGCTGTAGCGTTTAAATCTCGCGCGCTTTACAAGGATTGGCTACACCGGGGACAGTTGGCTGTTCGCTTGCAGCCACTTCTGCTCGCGTTTTTCCCCGGGCGAAAGGTTTTCAAATTCGACCAATCGGAGGGCGCGCTCCCAAAGCCGAGGTGCGACATGGAAGGGTTAACGGCAGCCAACCGGAGGCGGGTTTTAGAGAAAAGACCCAATCAGGAGGCCGCGGAGGTGTGCCTAGGGGCTTATAAGGCAGGCCTCGCGGCGCGCGCGGCAGCAGTTAGACTGCGGCGGGCCTGTGTTTTCAGGCCTCTGTGAGGCGTTGCTTTTCACCGGTCTACCTCGCGCAATATGTCGGGCCGCGGCAAAACCGGCGGCAAGGCCCGTGCTAAAGCCAAGTCGCGCTCATCGCGCGCTGGTCTCCAGTTCCCCGTGGGCCGCGTGCACCGGCTTCTGCGGAAGGGCCACTACGCCGAGCGAGTCGGCGCCGGCGCTCCGGTGTACTTGGCGGCGGTGCTGGAATATCTCACCGCCGAGATCCTGGAGCTGGCCGGCAACGCGGCCCGCGACAACAAGAAGACACGAATCATCCCCCGCCATCTCCAGCTAGCCATCCGCAACGACGAGGAGCTCAACAAGCTACTGGGCGGCGTGACAATCGCCCAGGGAGGTGTCCTGCCCAACATCCAGGCCGTGCTGCTGCCCAAGAAGACCAGCGCCACCGTGGGGCCGAAGACTCCCGCCGGCGGCAAGAAGACCACCCAGGCCTCTCAGGAGTACTGAGGGGCACCCGCGCCGCGGCCGCCCAGCCCTCCCCATGCCACCACAAAGGCCCTTTTAAGGGCCACCACCGCCCTCACGGAAAGAGCTGAGCCACGTCGGGCCGCGGGACGGGCGGACCGCGCCGCCCGACTTCCCTCCCTTTGCGCGCTGCCGCCGCCCGGCCCCCCGCCCTGCGCCCGCACGGCTTACCGCGTCGGCCTCCGGCGCTCGGGCCTGTCCCATCTCCTTGGAGGAAGGCCTCCAGGTCTCTCGGGCGCCTTCCCAGGGGTGGCCAGGGCCTCAGCACTTGACCGCCTCGGCAGTAGTGACTCCGCCGCCCGGCGCTCGGACTCGCAGATGGGCCCCGGGAAGGCCGCCGCACCTTCTGGAAGACTCGGCGTTCTGCTCTGAGGTTGCGCCGAAGGGGCAGCCAAGGGTGAGAAGCTGGCGACCCTGAAGGTGAGTCCCTCAGCATCTGCAGCCCAGCCGTCTGCTATTTCTCCAGCTTGGTGCTTAGCCCGGGATTTTTCAGACATGACTTGTTATTTCCAGGCTTTGGGAAAGACACGGATCGCTTATTTTGGTTTGCTGCCCCCTTTGCTGCCAAGTCCCAGGTCCTCCACGTCCGATCTCCCTCCATCTTCATCCATAGGCCTGTTCGGTGTGGCCGGGACCAGACACTTGGTACATACACGCCCTCCCTCCAGAGGACTGCCTCCTAGGAAGACGTGTGGGGAGGGCAAAGACCTGGAGGCCGGCTTCAAGCTGACCGTGTGGACAGGAGTTGTGCTTTCGCTGAGACAGACTGGCAGCCAGGCCTGTGGGGCCTACCTACTCCGCCCCATTGCCCTTCCAGCGACGCAATTTAACAATCCAAGCGCCTAAGATACCAGCACAAATTGGTTAATCCCTGTCTGGACTGAGCCTGCGTTGGCTTCTGAACTGGAATTTTGCAGCTAACTCATCCAAGACTAGAACCTTAGGTATTGGGGCGTTTTAGATGGACTAATTTTATTAAAGGATTGTTTTTAAAAAAATGAACCGTCTTTCTGTTTTCATTTTCCAAGGGTTCTAGGGCTGATGATTTTGTATGTTTTGTTGACAGAGCGGGACTGTTTTGAATAGGCATGGCATTTTAAGATTATAGTTCTCATTCTTAGTGTTCCTGGGAGACAATTTGAAGTGAAACTATTGAGGTAGAAACAGGATGTTTCAGGAGAACTTTGGACATAAAGATTAAAATGTTTTGTGTTTGGTCTTCCCCCCCACAGCCCCATGCCTCCTTTTCCAAAAAAAAAGAAAAAGAGTCAAAAACTACCTTTAAGACTAATTTATTAGTAGAGTTGGTTACAGTCAAAGGCTGTGGTTTGGACTTTTTCTCTGAAAGAGTTGAAGCCTCCACTTTCTCAGGAGGTAAGGCAGTCACTAAGGCCCTAACATGAAGCAAGTCCCTGGAAGTCTTGGACCCTACAGTTCACTCTCCTGGAGTAATCACTCCCCAGTTAGCACTGAAAATGGGGCACTTGAGAGCCAAGATATAAGGCACAGGATGGGTGATCCAGGCACCTGTGCACTAAGACCAGTTAGTGGGCATCATTAAGTTGACGTGCAACATCCAGGATGTTCTTGGCTCCTTTGCTCAGCAACAAGCTGGCCAGGCTGATGCCCAGGTTCTGAGCAGCCAGCTGGGCTCCTCGTGGAATGTTCCGGGCAGTGATGCCTACCAGCTGTGGATCATCCTCAGGGCCATCTACATGCTGTACAGGAGGAAGAGGAGGTGGGATTTGGTGAGAATGAAAGTGAAGACTACAGCTCTCATTTATGACCCCATCATGTCCCTCCAGTCTTGGTACCTGAGCAGGGACATGGATGGTAGCCTGCATAGTTTCTTGCATGCTATCTGAGCCATCTAGACTCCAGACTCCTCCAGTCAGGTACAGCTAGAGAAGAAAACAGTGGCTTCAGCATATCAATAGAAACCTGGGATGCACAGGGAGAAATGCCACAGTCCCTGCCCTGCCACCCATTTTCCTATTTACCTGCCCATCCTTTATATCTGTATGCACAGCTACTGGCACACTGCAGCCCCCTTCCTGCAATGAGAAGTTCCTGTTGGCTTCAAGGGTCCTTAACAGCACACTGACCACAGCCCTCAGAGATATACAGACCTCTGAGGACAAAACTGAACAGATGGCTGGGGGCTTAGACCTGGGTTCTCTACATATACAATATCCAACAAGAATGATTTATCACTAGACATAAAGCACAGATGAGAAATCTTCCCAACTACCTTTCCCAGCTTCCCAAGTCCCCGGCCCTTCACAGGTGGAGAACCGGTCCTACCAGGTGCCTCAGGAAGGCCCTTTCAGCAATGCAGCGAAGTAGAGTCTCAGGATCATGCAATACACCCACCAGATCCAAGATGTCCTGGTCTTTGGCTCGGACTTCCACACCCAGGGCCCCCTAATGGAAAAAACAGCCTAGGACATTAGGCCTGATTTTTCTCCAACCAATGGAGCTAGAATGGGAACGACCCCTTCACTGGTTCCTCAGGGCCTTTTGGACCAGTAGCATCCCAAGGCCTTCCCCTTGCTGAGAATGTTATTCTGGGGGAAGCAGGTATAGAAGGCCATGAAACCAGCTTCTTGGTTGAGAGCAAAGGGAAGGGGGTACATCAATATGTGGCTACTCCGGTCAAGCATACCTGGCCCACAGCGTACATGCATTCCTCAGGATGCAGGATCTGTGGAGGAAGAACAGGCAGAAGGGTGGAGATAGCGATGCCTAAAAGCACCTGGAGGTGAGATGGGGCTTCCCTATCATCTAGAAAGCCTGGGTAGGCACCAATAGGAATCTGACCTCTGATTTCCAATCTTCCCAGCTTGTGTTGTCAGAGGTGGAGTGGTCAAGAAGAGACTACAGACGCTCCTACACTTACAATGGGTTAACATTCTGATAAGCCCTTCCTAAGCTGAAAACATCACAAGTTGAAAGTGCCTTTAACGCACCTAACCTACTGTGAACATCACAGCTTAGCCTAGCCTACCTTAAATGTGCTAAGAACACATTAGCCTACAGTTCAGTAAAATCATCTAACACAAAGCCTATTTTATAATAAAAGGTTGAATATCTCTCGTAATTTATTGAATACTGTACTGAAAGTGAAAAAACCGAATCTCAAAGCATGGTTTCTACTGAATGAGTACCACTTTCATGTCATCAAAAAGTTGAAAAATCCTAAATCTAACCATCTTAAATCAAGCATCAACTATACAGGCAGGAAGGAGATGCAAATTTATTGGAGAAGGAGAAAGGGCAGCCCCTACCTGCCCCAGACGGTTGTGCCAGCCCATGCGCTGCAGGCCAGCTACTGCCAGGATGATGGCACTGAACTCCTGCAGCTCGTCCAGCTTCCGAAGTCTGGTGTTCAGGTTTCCCCGCTGTGAAGAAGTGCTAAGGAGTACTGGGCAATCTGGAGTATCATGCTGTTCCCTCTCTATTTGGCTGAATTTTACTCATCTTCCAGTTTTCAGCTTAATGATAATAGCTAACACTTACATCATACTTACTACATGCCAGACACTTCTAAAAGTGCTTTCCATATGTCAACTCATTTCATTTTCCCAACTCCACGAGGTGGGTATTATTATTATCCCCATTTCAAAGAATAGAAAAAGGACACTGAGGGGTTAAATAACTTGCCCAAGTCTATAAAACCTCTGAGAAACCTTCCCTGACCCCCAAGTCTGTATTTAGATGTTCCAGCTAGAAGCTTCCCGACAATTTCCTTCTTCATTCATTGGAGCACTCAGCACATACTATTTTTAAAATCAGTTTTATGAAATGTACTACATATTCACTGTAAAAATCAAAACAATATAGTAGCCTATAAATAAAAATAGAAGCACTCTCTACCCCTCAGGAGCAGTCACTGTTCAGTATGATTCAATATTCGCAGTCATCTCTCTGTCTCCCTAACTAAAATGTAAACTCCATACAGGCAGGGACAGTATTCACCTTGCTTACCACTATTCCCAGTACCAAGCATTTGCCTGGATCTAAGAAAACATTAAAGGGGCTCGGAGCCAGTAGGACAGTGGTTACAGTGCCAGCCACATATACCAAGGCTGGCGGGTTTGAACCCAGCCCAGGCCAGCTAAACAACAATGACAACTGCAACAAAAAAAAGCCAGGCGTTGTGGCAGGCACCTGTAGTCCCAGCTATTTGGGAGGCTGAGGCAAGAGAATTGCTTAAGCCCAAGAGTTTGAGGTTGCTGTGAGCTGTGATGGCAACATTCGACAGAGGGCAACATAGTGAGACTCTATCTCAAAAAAAAAAAAGAAAAAAGAAAACATTTAAGGATTATGAATGGGTGGGTGGAAGGACAGACAGCCTACTGACCCCGTGGACCACTTGCTCTGGAAACCCTGTCCACTCTCAGGACTCCCAGAGCCATCTAGACCTCGTCTTCCTCCTTGGTTGCAGCCTGCTCCCTTTTCTGAAAGGATACAATACTTCTGAACTCCAGATGTGGGAACTTTCTCTGCAGCTGAGCCGCTCTCCTTAGGGAGCTCGTTCCCACCACGCTGGCCAGAGGATTAAAATGAGATTTAACACTAGGCAGCCACTGTTCCTCTCCTCCTGCCCACATGCCCCCACCTTTGGTGCACACCCCACCAAGGTACCTATCCAGGCTCCACTCACCTCCTCTCTGGCAAGGTTTCTAGCGTCTTCCCAACAAATTTTGGGTGAAAGACAACAGCATCACAGGGGTTTTCCCGCCTGGAGGAAGGAAGGAAGTCAGGGGGAGATTTCAGTTCAGATCACCTCCATTCTCTCCCCATAGCCAACTGAGTTTTCTGCCAGGCTCAACAGTCCTCAGGGCAGGGGACACAGCCCTCAAGGTAGAGGGCCAAGTCCCAAAGGAAAAAGCAAAGGTTCATATGATGCCTACCCCCGCCCAGGCCCTCTTACTTGCAGATGGCTCCAATGGTGAAGCCAGGAGGAAGCACAGTGGGCAGGTCCTTCAGGGAGTGGACAACAAGGTCTACTCTAGAGACAGAAGAGGAAGGCAAGGAGAAAATTTACAAACAGCAGGCCGTGACCCCTTCTCCACCCACCCCGGCCTCTATTTCAGTGGTAGAGCCTAAGGCAATTCAGAGATCAGGCTTCCCAAGACCTCAGGACCCCGGGACCTGCTTTCCTCCCACTCTCCCCTTTGCCCCTCTTCCCAAGTCTTACAGTCCAGGCAGCTTAGAACCAGGACACCCTCCTTTTCTAAATTCTGAAAAAACCCACTTACAAGCCCCCCTGAGCCTACCCAAGGGTTTAAGCCCAGCAGCCTAGCTGACATCAGGTCTTGCACATGTTGAGGTTCCAGTGCGAGGCCCGGAAGGTGCTATACTCTCCTGTGTTCACTTACTCGTTCCTCTCCAGGGCATGTTCCAGCTCCTTGGTAAACAGGCTCTTCTCTCCAATCTACCGGGCAGCAAAGAGCCTAGGTGAATCTTTTGGGGGAAGGAAAGATGAAGGTGGACAAGGACTAGGGGAAAGATGTTGTTACCTTAGAGAGCGCAGTATCAAGAATCTTGTCCCCTGTGGTGGACATAGCAACTGAGGAGAGAGAGAATGTATCAGGTGCTCATTGGTCAGCATTTATTGAGGCCGTACTGAGCCCAGCACTATGCTAAAATACATAAGCCCCAGTTCCTGCCCTCTGGGTATGCACAATCTAGCAGACCTGACACAATCATAAAAAGACCCAAAGCACAAGACCTTAAATGCCATGCTACCCCAGGTGGTCAGAACTAGAGGTGCGCAGAGGAGAAAAGAGCCCTCAGAACCAGGAGCAGCCAAGAGAACTTCCCAGAGGCAGCGAGACAGGCCTGGTTATAGGCAAAGCCAGAAATGTAGTGTCCTCCCCTCTGGGGGTATTGGGTTTCCCACTGCCTTCCATTCCTTTCGAAAAAACTCACTGATTTCAAACTGTAGGCCAGGGTATAAGGCTTTCAGCGTTGCCACCACATTGTCCGTCTGTATGCGAGCCAGCTGGGGGCAGAGATTTGGGTTAGTCCTGCCCTTCCCTGGCCACTGCCCCAAGCTCAGACTCTCATAGGTCAAGGAGATCCTGAAGGGATTGGAATTCCCACTAGGGAATTTGAAGAGCCTGCGAGATTTCTGTACTCCAACATCAAACATTCCCAGCCTAGGGAACCATCTCTCCACAGAGCCAAATCTGCCATTCTCCACGGAACTTAACACCCAGCCACCTCATTTTCTTCATGCTGGGAACTAACCCTTAGGACTCCCCAGTTTGTGGTACTGTAAGTACCAAAACTCTTCTGACAAATGGCCTTGATTCCAGTACCTGCACTTACCTGGCTTTTGCGGGTACCCACACGAATCACTCTCATCTTTGGGCTGTTTTCTTCCTGTAGAAAAAGTCCCCAGGTCACAGTCCCCTCTGTGCCTGTGTTTGCTTTCTTCTTTTTTTGAGACAAAGTGCAGTAGCATCAGCCTCACTCACAGCAACCTCACTCCTGGGTTCAAAGCAATCCTCCTGCCTCAACCTCCTGAGTACCTGGTGCCCACCATACAACCACCTGATTTTTCGATTTTTGGTAGAGACACAGTCTCACTCTTGCTCAGCCTGGTCTTGAACTTCTGAGCCCAAGGGATCCTCCTGGCTTGGCCTCTAAAAGTGCTAGGATTACAAGGGTGAGCTACTGCGCTGGGTCAGTACCTAGTGTCCTTAACACCTCGTCCAAGAACTTCAGCCCTTGGCCTGTGGCCAGCTGAGCCTCTGAGGGGAAAAATATTCCAAGACAGGCCTCTTTACCTTCCTCAGGACCTTCCACCCTCCTCGGGAATCCAGAGAAGCAGACTAGAGGGAAGCAATAGTGGGACCTGCTCTTGCTGCTGCTATAGTAACTAGGACACTGAGCCCTGAAGCCCACTCTCGCCAAGGCAGTTCTCAGTAGGAATGCCGCACACAGCCAGGGAGGTAAAGAGATAAGGCCTATCAGTCTGGCCACAGAAAGGGTGAGACCTGTAGCTGGCAGGGAATCTGGGGCCACATAGCATACTTTTGCTGAGTCACATTGGAGGACAGGTCCATTATCCACAACAGATGAGGTACTTGAGAAAACTTCAGTGCCACCCAGATGCCATAGTAAAGGTTGCTGAATCTGGCTGGAACACACAGATAAAGGGCAGGGATAAACAGATCTGATGTTCAATCTTGCTCGGGCTCTTGGCTGGGTGACCTTGGGCACATCATGCCATCAGGACCTATTAGTTAATCTATAAAATGAAAAATATTTGGGTTCAAGTTTCTTCTGCCTCAGATGTTCTATAAGACTATGAGGCTGAGCTGCCTAATGTCCCCTCACCTAGAAGGCTGTCTCTGGTTTTACGGACAAGGAGATATTGGGATGGCAGAGCCCAGGCCATGAACTCAAAGGGACACACCTCTTACTCCTGCCAGGTTGCCTTGGACAAAGGTGTTCAGTGCCAAGTGGGCAGAACTGGGTTTTCTTCAGAGGTCCCATTTCTTTCTCATCAGACACTACAGATGCTGCCAACCTTCCCTGTTCTTGGATCTTCATCTGGTGGAGCTCTTTTGCAGCCAGACATATGGGGCCTCTTTTGCTGGGGGAGGTGACAGCTTACTGTTCTTAGGCTCTAATCTACTCCATGTGATCACTCCTCTAACAAATTAACCCTGGGAGATGCTTTGCAAATTAGGCGTGCCTTGTAATACTATTATAAATATGGCCACTAAAATTCTGGTCCATAGAAGGGAATCTAAGGTTCTAGAACTGCTAGGTTCAAGCAATCCCTTACATTCATTGAATCTGCACAGTGTACTCAAGTCAAATCGTTCCATTTAAAAATAAATATTTATTGGCTTGGTGCCTGTGGCTCAAGCAGCTAAGGCAACCAGTCACATACACCTGAGCTGGCAGGTTCGAATTCAGCACGGACAGGCCTGCCAAACAACAATGACGGCTGCAACCAAAAAATAGCTGGGTGTTGTGGCAGGCGCCTGTAGTCCCAGTTACTTGGGAGGCAGAGGAAGGAAAATCGCTTGAGCCCAGGAGTTGGAGGTTGCTGTGAGCTGTGAAGCCACAGCACTCTACCCAGGCAACAGCTTGAGGCTCTGTCTCAAAATAAATAAATAAATAAATAAATATTTATTGAGCATTTCTATGTTAGAGCTACTGCTTTTGCATACTGTTGTCTTCACAACAATCCTATCAAGTGGGCAGAGCAGGCACCTCTGAGACGGTGCTACACAAGCAAAGGCTGGCTCTGAAGGGGTGAAATGATTTGTCCAGGATCACACAGCTAACAATGGGCAGAGTAGGAGCTAGAATCCAGATCTTCCTATTTCTAGTCCAGTACTTTGGAATGTCCTAGAATGAAAAGAATCCAGATCTTCCTACTTCTAGTCCAGTGTTCTGGAATGTCGGAGAATGAAAAGAATCCTGTTCTTCACCAGCATGCTAGACAGGGGAGATAGATAAGCAGCTGGGCCATCTCTTTCTTATCTCAGTCTGGCAAGTGGCCTCCGCTGCTCTGTAGTTTGCCAGTGCACAAGCCCAGAGCTCAGCAGGCAGGCTAGGAACAGGAAACCTCCTCCTCCCCCAGGAGAGATTCCATAGTGTGTCTCAGCTGGGGACTTTTAATAGGCTGTGGTTGGGTGACCACTATAACAGAAAAAGAGACAAGGCGCTCTTCTAAGATGTTTGTGAGCAGTTCAGTAACTTGGGATCTCTAGCAGAAGTAGACAGTCTTCCCAAGGTTGCTGCAGCAACGTCTCTTGTGCAAGGATTCCGTCTACACAGAGGAACTTTCCCAGGCTGGGTTACTAAAGCTAAAGCCGTGCTTGCCAGCTCTGGCGGAAATCCCACCCAGATATCCGCAGGGATGGGGGTTCCTTTGGTGACGATCCCTCTGCTCTTAACCCAGCTTCCACAGTTCACTCATTTCCCCTTTCCTTCCTAAGGGCAACCAAGCTACCGGCCCTTTAAAAAATATTTAGACCAAAAAGAAAAAAATGGCTGATAGCCGTTCCGACCAATAGACAACGGACGATGGCAACCCGGGGGCCAATCACTGCACGGCTCATCCAGAAGCCCGAAGCGTGCTGGTCACCGGCGCAGGACTCACCGCCGTTGCAGCCGCGCTGCTGTTACCAGACATGGCTCCGCTTGGGAAGTAGGCTTGGGTGTCACTGAGGTCGCCCGGGGCCCTGGGAAGCAGGGGCTCCAGCCGGTAGGTATCAGGGAACACGTGCAACCAGAGCTGATACTATGATCCTCCAGACCGCGAAAGGTGCGCGTCACTTCCGGAGCCCTCCCTCCGAGGGGAGGTGCCTCCCTCTGGGCCGGAATTAGAACGATTGGGACCAAGCTGACCTGCTAATGCACCTCCTTCCCAGGGCTCATCCCAAGGGTAGGTTCCTTTTTTGTCCCACAGGCATCCTGGTTTAAGATCCAGGCCTGCCACCTCTTTCTGAGCCAGGAATTACTAATACTGGCTAAGATATGCTTCCTAGATATACCCACAAAGTAAACTTTCTCTGCTGTACTATCCTAATAGCCACCTACACTAAAAGGGACAATTAAGCTGAAGTTAGCAATGCCCAAGAGGAAAAGAAGTATATATTAACCCCAAAACGCCAAGTTAGAAGGAATCTTTGAGCAAACTACCATGTCACTCAGCTTGACTAATCATCTTCAAATAAGGCAGCTGCTCCAGAAAGCTCCTCAATGCAGAATTCTGCTCCTCATGCAGAATTCTACAGCTTCATCTCCCTAACCCGCTGCATAAGCTTATGTCGCTCTTTTGCTCTCTTCAAGTTTAGCTTTGCTAAACTTTGAAGTAGGAAGCATTTCTATGATGAGAAAACTGGTTCAGGGATATTGAACATAGTGCCTAAAGGCAAGTAACTGGGGAGTGGGAGCACCACCACATTATTAATGCTAGCAGGAAAAGGGCTTGTTAGGGAAAATGCTTTTCCCACCAATATTGTTAATAACATGAATTAAGCATTCATGTACTAACCAAGAACTGGACACTAATTGGCTCCTTAGGTTTTCCTAATTTAATACCTATATAAAGTAGGTGTTATAATCCCTGATGTACAGATGAAGAAACTGAGGTTCAGTTTAGAAGGTAAGAGTTGTCTTAAGTCAAACAGCACAACTAGGATTCAGACTCAGGTCAGCTGATCTAAAGTCTACTCATAGAAGCTGCAATACTGCCTCTTCTCAGTACTACCTACCACATCTAAGTAGTACCTGAGTACTAACACATCTGTATTACTTCCAGTATTCTAAACCAAATTACGTAGAGACAGCCAGCAACATAAACTTTAGCTGACAACTTCAAAGAGGGGAAAATGTTTCAATAAAAACTTTCAATTTGGGGCAGTGCCTGTGGCTCTGCGGGTAGGGCGCCGGCCCCATATATACTGAGGGTTGCAGGTTCAAACCCGGCCCCAGCCAAACTGCAACAAAAAAATAGCCAGGAATTGTGGCGGGTGCCTGTAGTCCCAGCTACTCCCGAGGCTGAGGCAAGAGAATCGCCTAAGCCCAGGAGTTGGAGGTTGCTGTCAGCTGTGTGATGCCACAGCACTCTTCCAAGGGTGATAAAATAAGACTCTGGCCGGGCACGGTGGCTCACGCCTATAATCCCAGCACTGTGGGAGGCTGAGGAGGGAGAATTGCTTAAGCTCAGGAGTTCGTAACTCGCCTGAGTGACAGTGAGACCCTGACTCATGAAAAAAATGGAAAAATCTAGCCGGGCGCAGCGGACAGCGCCTGTAATCCCAGCGGCTTCTGGAGGCTGAGGCAGCAGGGTGTCCGCAGCCTGAGTCTGAGGTTGCGGTGAGCTACCACACCCACTGCACTCTGCTCGGACATAGGGTGGGACCCTGTCTCAACAACAACCACCACCAAAAAAAACAACTTTCAATTTGAGCAGTGCCGGTAGTTCAGTAGGTAGGGCGCTGGCCACATACACCGTATACTGAGGCTGGTGGGTTCAAACCCTGCCCCAGCCAGCTAAAAAAAGACAACTGCAACAACAACAAAAGTCTTTCAATTAAGGACTTTTTATCCTGTTTATTATTAATATCTGGTACTGAGGACATCAAGACACCAACCTATTATGAAGGCAGGTGAAGCACAAGACTCCCTACCTGAATCTGCCTCCTGCTTGAATATTTTTCACCTATAACACAGCCATAGAGACCACCAAGACTAAAGAGCAAAAGTCGTTTGGGTGCCTCACTCCAAACTGCTCTTGGAACTCAGTCAGTAGGTCTTTTGCAGAGGCTCTTCAGTAAATTGAACCAAACTAGATACTACAGGCCCCACCCATTCCTGGAATAAGGTCAAGACAACATGATCATCAGGAAACACTGTGGGAGAAAATGGAACTTTAAGAGAGCAGAAGGAGGGCGGTGCCTCTGGCTCAGTCGGTGGGGCGCCGGCCCCATATACCAAGGGTGGCGGGTTCAAACCCAGCCCCGGCTGAACTGCAACCAAAGAATAGCTGGGCGTTGTGGTGGGCACCTGTAGTCCCAGCTACTCGGGAGGCTGAGGCAAGAGAATCGCTTGAGCCCAGGAGTTGGAGGTTGCTGTGAGCTGTGTGACGCCACAGCACTCTACTGAGGGCCATAAAGTGAGACTCTGTCTCTACAAAAAAAAAGAGCAGAAGGAAGGAAATATATTAAAGACACTTAAGAATCACCAGGGGAGGGCAGAGCCTGTGGCTCAGTCGGTAAGGCGCCGGCCCCATATACCGAAGGTGGCAGGTTCAAACCGGGCCCGGCTGAACTGCAACCAAAGAATAGCTGGGCATTGCGGTGGGCGCCTGTAGTCCCAGCTACTCAGGAGGCTGAGGCAAGAGAATCGCTTAAGCCCAGGAGTTGGAGGTTGCTGTGAGCTGTGTGATGCCATGGCACTCTACCCAAAGGGCATAAAGTAACACTCTGTCTCTACAAAAAAAAAAAGAATCACGGGGGGGGGGGGGGGGGGGGCCGCGCCTGTGGCTCAGTCAGTAAGGCGCCGGCCCCATATATGGAGGGTGGCGGGTTCAAACCCGGCCCCGGCCAAACTGCAACCAAAAAATAGCCAGGCGTTGTGGCAGGCGCCTGTAGTCCCAGCTACTTGGGAGGCTGAGGCAAGAGAATCGCTTAAGCCCAGGAACTGGAGGTTGCTGTGAGCTGTGCAAGGCCATGGCACTCTACCGAGGGCCATAAAGTGAGACTCTGTCTCTACAAAAAAAAAAAAAAAAAGAATCACCAGGGGAAGTCCCCAGGAAAAATCCTTCAACTACCAAATTATTATATTTTTTTATTTATAGACTCTGAGAGCAAAGATCCAAGCACAGCCTGGTGCTCTTGGATAGAAGATAAAGCAGCTATTGTACACACTCCAAGGTTGCTGAGGTGCCCTCCCCCAATGATCTGAAATGATCTACACTGTTAGACAACAGCAGGAATGGCAGGCTGGCTAAAGGAGGAGGCAGGAAAAGCCAAGTCCCCTTTAGTCCTGAGGGCTGTGGCATCAGAAGAGACTGGAGCCCTGGACGTGTCTGTCTGTCTTCGTCCATCAGCCCACCTCAGTCCTGCCATGTCTGTCCCACCACGCTCTACTATCACACATCCCTTTCAGCAAGTTGCTTAAGTGCCCCTCCTAGAGTGCATGAGAAGGTCCTGCTGCATCCCAGCCTCCAGGCTGGAGGTCAGTCTGGCTGTGGGAGGGTCGGTCAGCAGAGTCAATTTGTTGAACACACCTCGGCCAAAGTAGTCAGCAATCACAGAGAAGCTGTCATTGGAGCACTTGAGCTGCAGGGGAAGAGGAGAAAAAAAGAGTAAAAATCAGAAATGAAGTGCTTTTTTTTTTTTGTAGAGATAGAGTCTCACTTTATGGCCCTCGGTAGAGTGCCGTGGCCTCACACAGCTCACAGCAACCTCCAACTCCTGGGCTTAAGCGATTCTCTTGCCTCAGCCTCCCGAGAAGCTGGGAATACAGAGGCGCCCGCCACAACGCCCGGCTATGAAGTGCTTTTTTCTTAAATAAGGAGGAGCAAACAAACCCTCCAGTGCTCCAGTGACTGTGTGACACTGGTGGGAGTCCCCTGCCACATCCAGCCCACTCATACCCACCTGGTGCTGGAACTGATCATGGAGATCTCTTTTCTGTTCCTGGGCCCGGATCATATCCATGACCTTCCGGTTTTCAGGGAGGCAGGTAGGGCAGTCAGCATCACTTTCTGAGTAACTCTCAAAGCAGTGTTGGTGGAAAGAATGGCCACACAGGAAATGGACAGAGGGCAACTCCAAGGCACTGTTACAGATGCTGCACTTGGTCTTCTGAAAAATCTTTGGACTATAGGCAAGAGAGATCAGAAATGAATAGGGAGGAGTGAGAGTAAAGCCACGAGCCAAGTGGGGAGAGAAGGCAGCTGGAGTGGATGGGCAGAAGTCTTGTCAAGACCACACAGGCCCTGCCCTGGTCTTAACACCTAAAGGGAATCAAATGAAGACAACAGCCCTGGCCCTACAGTGGGTCTCAGCATCCTCCCAGCAAGTCCACCTGACCCAAGAGGATAGTTTTCTCTCTCTTTCAATTTTCACAATTGCCACTGAACTCTCTTTCAGGTCTGTACTCAGATGTGATCGTTTCAGTGAAGCCTTCCCTGGCCACTTTATCTTACATTGTTAACACACTCCTTACCCCATTCGCCTTCCTCAATTTTCTCCTCGGAACTTATTACTAACACACTATAATAATTTGCCAGTTTAACATGATTATCGTCTGTCTCTCCTACAATGTAAGCTCCATGAAGGCAGGAGTTTTTTGCTGGTATTGTTCAGAAGTATTCAGGACATAATAGGAGCTGAGTAAATATTTGTGGAATGAAGAAATGGTTCTCTACTACATATTTTATAAGGTTAAGGGAATATAAGACTAAAGAGTCAGGATTATACTTGGTTGATCCTGCCAGAAAAAAAAAAAAAAGTCAGAACTAATGTCGACTATAAATAATTCTAAATTTTCCACCTTCTACATTTCAGAATAGTTTCCATCCACAACATAGATTTGTGTTTAGAAAAGGTAAACTAGGCTAGGTTTTGTGGCTCATGCCTATAATCCTAGCATTCTGGGAGGCTGAGGCAAGAAAATTGCTTGAGCTCATGAGTTTGAGGGTGACTGTGAGCTAGGCTGATGCCACAGCACTCTAGGCTGGGCAATAGAGTGAGACTCTGTCTCCAAAAAAAGGGTAAAATACAGGCATACAAAGAAAGAGAAATACCTGCTACAAAACAGTATCTCCCACAGCCCAATAAATGATGATGCAAGGAATGATTCTTTGGAATTTCTCCATTGGAATATTAACAGGTCTTGAAGAATGAAAATGCTCAAATACACTCTATATCATCCTCTGAAAATTATTTAGTAACACCCTGGGAAGAACAAGCTATGCCCTGGACCCCTCCACCTATCCAGACACTGGGTACCTCGCCTTGAGCTCTTGGATCTCCTGGCGGATGCGGGTGGTCTCCTCTCGGTACCGCCGCACCCGCAGCTCATCCTGTGCAATCTGCTGACTCTGTTTCTGCAATTTTTGGACCAGGTAGTCCCTGATGACGGACAGGGTGGCTGTAGAGTTGTGGGCCAGGGTCTGTACCACTGAGATTAGGGTCGAAGAGAAAAGACAATGAACCATGGCAGAATCCTCTGGCTAGAGTTACAGGGCTGTTGCTACACAACCCAATTGTCAGCAGCTTGTTAACACACTCCTTACCCCATTCACCAGTCCCACCCAGCCTGTCCTCCCAAGTACCTAGAAGTGGTGGCATGAGATTTTTGTTCTCGATATGCTTGAGGACAGCTGCCACATACTCCTTACAGTCTTCCTCCTTGCGGGCAAAGTAGCTGAGGGCTTGTTCCCACAGAGAGGGGTCCTGCTCCCCGTGGCGCTCGCACACTGCAATCACCTGTCGGTACTGCTCATGCTGCATGTGGTAGTGCAGGATCTGCTGGAAGCTGGGGCCAGAACAAGGGCACACCTCAGTGGCTCTCCCTGGAATATTACCTGGGTCCTTCCCCTCTCCCTCCTGAAATTCCTCAAACTCTTACAGCTTCCCCTGCTCATAGAGGTAAAGGACCCCATCCTGGAAGTCATGCATCTGGCACAGAACCAGGGCCTTGTCAAAGACGTCACAGAAGCGGCCACTCTTCAGCAGGGAGATGGCCTCTGCATGAAGCTTCTCTTTAACCTAAGGAAGAAGAAGGGTAGAGCTGCTGGACAGAAGGGAAAAATCACAAGGTCTCTTAGGACCACAGCTCTTCCCCTCCGTCTAATTTCCTTTGCACTGAGCATCACTGAGCATCAGAAGGAAGGTGTTATGGTGTTGGGAATGCAACCCAAAGCAGCAACAAAGACGGAAGACTGGAGGCAGCAAGAACTGTTTTTTCTCCAACACCTGCTGAGTTCTGGCCACACCTCACCTGTGGGTCCTCCTCATGGGCCCAGTTCTGCAGTCGCAGCTCCAGAAGAGTGTCATAGATGCCCTGGGCTGAGTCTGGCTGCACTTCACTCATGTGTTCTAAGAAGGCTTTCAGCTCTCGCGGGTTGTTGGCGAAAATAGGGATGAACTCCTCAGAGTTGGCCTAGGATGACAAGAGAGGAGAGGGGAGGCCGAGTGAGTGGGTCTGTCTCTAGGAGGCCCTTTTGGATCCCTGCTGTCCAAAGCCCTTCTTCCTGAGGCCTCACCCGGCAGGCTGGAGCTTCCCTATCGCCTCGGCCTTCAAGGCTGGGCCTGTAGTCAGTACAAAGTCCCTTCAGCAGCTGTGTTGTCTGCTCCGGTATGTGGTGCATGAGGATCTTGCCATAGCGCTTCATGTTGCTCTCTGCCTGCTCAAAAGGCAGCTTGCCGATGTACTGAAGGGCTTCCTGATAGTTCTGTGGAGGTAAAGGGCAGAGAAGTGCACGCTCCTGCCTCAACAACCAGGAAGCACTTTCATCATTCTAAGGATATCCTCAAAAAGAACAGACCTCAGCCTGACTCAAGAGTCTGACCTACCTTAATGTCCTCTAGCTGGATCTTCAAGTACCACTCGTGATGTGCATGATTCTCAGCCAGATAGAGGGCATGGGAGTAGTAGCCAGCCTGCCGGAGGACCTTGATGGCTGTCTCCACATCAAAGTGCACTTCACTCTCACTCTTTGTCTGTCAAGGAGAATAGAGAGAAAATGGGCATCTCGTGTTAAGACAGATTCCTCATCACCTTGAGATGATAAAGTCCCTACTTTCAAAATATTACACTAGCCTCCCTCTCAGAGTTTCTGACTAAAAGTCAGAGGTCTTGGCTCAGTGCCTGTAGCTCAAGCGGCTACGTTGCCAGCCACATACACCGGAGCTGGCAGGTTCAAATCCAGCCTGGGCCTGCCAAACAACAATGACAAGTACAACCAAAAAATAGCTGGGCGTTGTGGCAGGCGCCTGTAGTCCCAGCTACTTGGGAGGCTGAGGCAAAAGAATCACTTAAGCCCAAGAGTGGGAGATTGCCGTGAGATGTGATGCCACAGCACTCTACCCAGGGCGACAGCTTGAGGCTGTCTCAAAAAAATAATAATAATAAATTAATTAAAATAAAAGTCAGAAGTCTTCCTCTGCCTTCACCATCAGAAAGACTCCCTCCTCTGGGGGACACAGAGCTTCTCCAATAACACTTTCCTGGGCTTAGACACCATAGAAAGTTCCAGCATCGCACTCAAGCTAGACCTCCCATTTGATCCTGCAATCCCATTACTGGGCATCTACCCAGAAGGAAAAAAATCCTTTTATCATAAGGACACTTGTACTAGACTGTTTATTGCAGCTCAATTTACAATCGCCAAAATGTGGAAACAGACTAAATGCCCACCAACCCAGGAATGGATTAACAAGCTGTGGTATATGTATACCATGAAATACTATTCAGCTATTAAAAAAAATGGAGACTTCACATCCTTCGTATTAACCTGGATGGAAGTGGAAGACATTATTCTTAGTAAAGCATCACAAGAATGGAGAAGCATGAATCCTATGTAGTCAATTTTGATATGAGGACAATTAATGACAATTAAGGTTATGGGGGGGGAGGAAAAGCAGAAAGAGGGACGGAGGGAGGGGGGTGTGGCCTTGGTGTGTGTCACACTTTATGCGGGCAAGACATGATTGCAAAAGGGACTTTACCTAACAATTGCAATCAGTGTAACCTGGCTTATTGTACCCTCAATGAATCCCCAACAATAAAAAAAAAAAAAAGAAAGAAAAACAATCTAGAACAGCTTAAAAAAAAAGAAAGTTCCAGCATCACAAAACAAGAGGGGAAATGACAGAAAACTAATAGGAACAGGTATTAATTTTCCCCATTTACAGAAAATAAAGTGCTGGTCCTCAAAGATCAGGCCTTTCCTCTCCTTGTGTCTTGCTAAAGAAGGGCAGACTCTAGTCTCATGCTCAGTGGGGCTTCCAGGAATCCCACCACTACCACCCTGCACCTTGATGAATTCCTCCAGCTTTGAGCTATCCTTGAGCTTGGTATAGCAGTTGAGTAGAAGGGTGGTATGGTCAGCATTGGCCAGGGACTGCCGGTGCAGGGTCTGCAGGTAAGCAGTCAGGTTGTGGATACGCTGGGCATCCAAAAACTTGCGGATCACATAGGATGGCTCCAACTTTCCAATTGTCCTAGGAAGACATGAGCAACAGACCTCTGAAGCAGTGTACTTCTCAAACTCATGTGCAAAGGAATCACTTGCAGATCTCGTTAAAATGCAAATTCTGGTTCAGTGGGTCAGGAGTGAAGCCTGAGATTCTGCATTTCTTTTTTTTTTTTTTTTGTAGAGACAGAGTCTCACTCTATCGCCCTTGGTAAAGTGCCATGGCGTTATACAACTCATAGCAAACTCCAACTCCTGGGCTTAGGCGATTCTCTTGCCTCAGCCTCCCAAGTAGCTGTAGTCCCTGACTACAGGCATCCGCCACAATGCCCAGCTATTTTTCTGTTGCAGTTTGGCCGGGGCTAGGTTTGAACCTGCCACCCTTGGTATATGGGGCCGGCACCCTACCCACTGAGCCACAGGTGCCACCCAAGATTCTGCATTTCTCTTTCTTTTTTTTTTTTTTTTTTGTGGTATTTGGCCAGGGCTGGGTTTGAACCCACCACCTCTGGCATATGGGACTGGTGCCCTACTCCTAAGATTCTGAATTTCTAACAAAAGGCCTAGGTAATATCAGTGCTACTAGGATCACACTAAGTGGCAAAGCTCTAGAGCAGTGGTTCTCAACCTTCCTAATGTCACGACCCTTTGATACAGTTCCTCGTTATTTCATTATGAAAACAATTTTATGGTTAGGGGTCACCACAACATGAGGAACTATATCAAAGGGTCACGGCATTAGGAAGCTTGAGAACCACTGCTCTAGAGGTACTGATTCTTTTTTTTTGAGACAGTCTCACTCTGTCACTCTGGGTAGAGTGCAGTGGCATCATCATAGCTCATGGCAGCCTCAAACTCCTGGGCTCAAGTAAGTTCTTCTGCTTTAGTCGTCCGAGTAGTTGGGACTACAGTGCCCACAATGCTGGGCTAATTTTTCTAATTCTAGTAGAGATGGAGTCTTGCTCTTGTTCAAGCTGATCTTGAATTCCTGAGCTCAAGGGATCTTCCTCCCACAGTGCTAGAATTACAGGCATGAGCTAGCCATCATACTGCCAAAGCACTGTTCTTTTTTTTTTTTTTTTTTTGTAGAGACAGAGTCTCACTGTACCGCCCTCGGGTAGAGTGCCGTGGCGTCACACGGCTCACAGCAACCTCTTAACTCTTGGGCTTACGCGATTCTCTTGCCCCAGCCTCCCGAGCAGCTGGGACTACAGGCGCCCGCCACAACGCCCGGCTATTTTTTGGTTGCAGTTTGGCCGGGGCTGGGTTTGAACCCACCACCCTCGGCATATGCGGCTGGCGCCCTACTCACTGAGCCACAGGCACCGCCCCAAAGCACTGTTCTTAAACTTAGCTGAAAACAGGAATTCTTTTTTTTTTTTTGGCTGGGGCTGGGTTTGAACCCACCACCTCCGGCATATGGGACCGGCGCCCTACTCCTTGAGCCACAGGTGCCGCCCTGAAAACAGGAATTCTAAAGAGTCTGGGAAAAGGGTTAGACAGGTTTCTAAAACCTGTTACTAGGGCAGAAAATTCTAGGAATTATTACTAAGGGATGGAAATATGGAAGCAAAAGATGATTATGTTTCCTTTTAAAGAACCAGGCCGAAATGACTATTAACAAAGCCTAAGCTAAGTTTAAAATAAGAGATAATTGGTTCGGCACCTATAGCTCAGTGGCTAGGGTGCCAGCCACATACATTGGAGCTGGCAGGTTTGAATCCAGCCCAGGCCTGCCAAACAACAACTACAACCCCCCCCAAAAAAAAAATAGCCAGGTGTTGTGGTCGGCACTTGTAGTCCCAGCTACTTGAGAGGCTAAGGCAAGAGAATCGCTTAAGCCCAAGAGGTTGCTGTCAGCTGTAACGCCACAGCACTCTACTGAGGGTGACATAGTGAGACTCTGTCTCAAAAAAAAAAAAAAAAAAAGCTGTCAATAAAGTAAGAGATAATCATCAGCTCAATCACATTCTGGTCATGTAATATTTGACCCTAAAATTCACTTTCCAAAAAAATATCTTGTCCTCTTATTTGAAGCATCACAGTTTCTGCAGGAAAAAAGAACAGTTCTTGGTAAGAGTTCAAGCCCCTTCCCTAAGCATGAGTTTTAGCTATCGGGCTACTGGTCTCTGCATTCAGAGCTATAAACCAAAGTGCCTCCAGACTGACCGAATATACTGCTGGACAGCCCCATCATGGTTGCCCTTGCTGTACAGATGGTCTCCATACTGCATGAAGATCTGGGCCAGCCCATCACTGTCCAGATGTTGACTCTTGGCCAAGTTAATTGCCATCTCAAATAGGTTCTTCTTAAACAACATCTAGAAAGGGAGAGGGATCAGAAAATTGGTAGAAGCAGTCCTGAGAATAAAACCTTCCCAAAATGTGCCCATAAAACCCAAGCCAGATGGTCCTGGAATTCCTGTCTGCCTAAATCCTAGATGGAAGAAGACCTCCCAGATACCAACACTACCACATCTCCTAAGGTTCACTGCAAGCAAAGTGAACCCTGAGAGTGGGCTACAGCTCCCAGCCATTACTTCCCTCTAAAGCAGTGGTTCTCAACCTTCCTATTGCTGCAACCCTTTAATACAGTTCCTGTGGGTCACGACCCACAGGTTGAAAACCACTGCTCTAAAGCCTCATCCCAGGTCATTTACCTAGTAATTCTACCCTAAGGAAGTAGAAAAAGGCTGTAACCCATAGGGAAGGAAACACTCCAGCCAAGGTGACTTGGGGAACCCATTCCTGCAGCTGCTTCTAGGTGCCTGTGGCCATCTCTGAGAATGTGGTGGCCTTGCCTCCAATTTGGTCTGTGTATCCTTCTCCTGCAGTGCGTGGACCCGCCCATCCCGCGTCAGCACGTACAGGGAGCCCCACTCAGCAAGCACATCCACTATGTCCTCAAAGGTGGCACTATAGGCTATGAACTTGTTGCACAGGTCATAGATGTGGAGAATCTGCTTGTCGGAGCTCTGTGAGTTCCTGCCGGTAAACTCTGACCTGTGTAAGAAAGAAGAAAAAGCACTAGATATTTCTACCATCTCTGTCTCAGCTTCTTTTTATTTCCTTTCCCATGGCAACTTTGGCGCTGCCATTCCACCCAGCACAAATTGCTTTGTTGGCCCCTCTGGCAGCTCATCCCACAACATGCAGCATTGTGCTATCAGTTGCAGAAAGAGAACATATTGACCTGCTCTTAGCCTTTAGGGTCCAGTAATTAATCCAGTCAAGATTAGAAAATCAAGTACATTGCATTCATGTAACAAATACTAATCCAACACCTGGTATGTCAAAGCCATTAGAACCAAATGAAAATGAAAACAGACCAACATTTAAAGAAAGTACATTCATCATGCAGAAGACCCTACCTTCGCCCCCTTTCAAGTGGCTCTCAAAAAAACAAAAACAAAAAACTATGTCCTACAATTCCCAGCACGTCCCAATTTCTCCACTACTCAATCCCTTGTTCCTCTGCCCAACTTATTTTGACTGGAGAGTAAAAACCAATACCAAGTACAAATGGCACATTCTAGTATAGTAGGGCTACTTAGCAAACATCTGAAGCAATAACACATTTTTTTCCTCAGTAAAACCATTAACTGAGTCTAGGTGTAAACATATTCTACATAAAACCAAAGTAGGATGGCTCAAAGGGGTAGGGCGCCGGCCCCATGTGCCAGAGGTGGCGGGTTCAAACCTAGCCCTGGCCAAAAACTGCAAAAGAAAAAGAAAGAAAAAACCAAAGTAGGAGACTATCAAAATGCAGGAATCAGGATTTTAAATGCAGGTTAATTCTGGAAACAAGTCCAGTCCTCTCCCTTTCCCTTCTCCCCACAGTCCTTACTTGGGAGAAACTTTCCGGTCACGGGAGACAATGACAAGGTAGCCTCTAAACCAGTGGGCAATAAGCTTATGGCCCTCAAAGGCGAAGCAGGGCCCACGTTCATCAGGCTGGTACAAGTAGACACACTCATCTCCGGCCACAATGAACTGCAGGTCCTGAGAAGGGTCGCTTAGGGCTGAGCAGCGCAGGCCACAACCATGGGTGTCCAACTCCACACGAGGGTAGTCCTTTCCAGAAACTATATAGGACTGCCAGAAGTAAGAAAGGAGTTAAGAGGCTCCCATTGAGGAGGTAGCACCTAAGGTTTCACAAGGGTAATCCCATCTCCATGTTGAGGCTCTATTTTCCCTCTTAGCATTCTAAGACTTCCTTTGGCTTCTTCATTAACTCCTAGCCATCTATTAAATATGTAAGCATAGACCACATTTTCCTTCTTTGTATCACTACTACTACTAACATTGTGCAAGTAAAAGACGTACAATAATCTTTTACCATTCTATTTATTTATTGAAGACAGTCTCACTTTGTTGCCCTTGGTAGAGTGCCGTGGCATCATAATTCACAGCAAAGCTCAAGCAATTCTCTTGCCTCAACCTCCCAAGTAGCTGGGACTACAAGCACCTGCCACAACGCCCAGCTATCTTTAGAGACGGGGTCTCGCTCAGGCTCAGGCTGGTTCCCAACCCCTGAGCTCAGGCAATCCACCCGCCTTGGCATCCCAGAGTGCTAAGATTACAGGCATGAGCCACCACACCTGACCCTCTTGTACCATTTTATGAAAAGACTATTTCCTAAGAGATTAAGCTGTTACATAAATTAGGAATAACAAGAACCAGAAAGGTAAAAGAACTTGTCCAATGTCACAGAAACAGTTTGGAAAAAAAAATTTACGTACTTTTACTACAAGCCCAAAGTTCTCTTCCTAAGTCTAACGTTTCCTAGTCTCCTAAGTAAAAAAAATAAAATATTAAGCTGGGCAGGTGGCGCCTGTGGCTCAGTTGGTAAGGCGCCAGCCCCATATACTGAGGGTGATGGGTTCAAACCCGGCCCCGGCCGAACTGCAACCAAAAAATAGCCGGGCGTTGTGGCGGGTGCCTGTAGTCCCAGCTACTCGGGAGGCTGAGGCAAGAGAATCGCTTAAGCCCAGGAGTTGGAGGTTGCTGTGAGCTGTGTGAGGCCACGGCCCTCTACCGAGGGCCATAAAGTGAGACTCTGTCTCTACAAAAAAAAAAAAAAAATATTAAGCTGGGCAAATGATTTAAGCTATCTGATGAATATTTTAAGAATTCTACCTCTCCTGTCCATTCTGTACCCTAGCCTCCTAAGCAACAAAGAAACCCTTCCTACCTGTCCCTAAAAGTGGGGGCCTGTTCATACCTGGACATTCTCTGTTGTTACAACAAACAAGTGAGTGGTCTTTCCTGCTTGGCGAAAGGCGAGTCCAGTAACAGGGTAATTGCCCTTGTGCAAAATCTGGGTCTTACTATGCCGGTCCCGGGTGATGTCTCCTTTGTTCAGTGTAACACTGCCGTCTGTGAAACCTGTAAGAGAACAAGAAATAGCACTGCAGTGAGGCCGAAAACATCAGAAGGTTAGGAGGAGAAAAAAGATCACTTGAGGCACTCAGAAGCAATAATCTTTCTCCTCACATTCAGTTCCTCTGATAGGTAACCTGAATATCGGTATTCAATGACTCATTTTCTTTTCTTTCTTTTTTTTTTCCTTTTTTTTGTGAGACAGAACCTCAAGCTGTCGCCCTGGGTAGAGTGCCGTGGCATCATCACAGCTCACAGCAACCTCCAACTCCTGGGCTCAAGTGATTCTCCTGCCTCCACCTCCCAAGCAGCTGGGACTATAGGTGCCCGCCACAATGCTCGGCTATTTTTGGTTGCAGCCATCATTGTTGTTTGGCAGGGCCCAGGTTGGATTCGAACCCGCCAGCTCAGGTGCATGTGGCTGGTGCCTTAGCCATTTGAGACACAGGCGCCGAACCCAATGACTCATTGACTCATTTTCAAACAACAAAATTAAATGCCTTCCCCTGCCAAACTTTAATATCTCAAGGAGCTTCGGTGGTCTCCTGGAAACAATGATGATGAGCTGCAGAGGCACCTCTGAAAAAATTCTGGCCAGGACAGTAGCTCACGTGTGTAATCTTAGCTCTCAGGGAGGCTGAGGCAGGATTGCTTGAATTCAGGAGTTTAAGACCTGCCTGAGGAAAAGTAAGACCCCATCTCCACAAATAAAAACATTAGCCAGACATTGTGGCATATGCATGTAGTCCCAGCTACATGAGGCCAAGTCAGGAGGAGCCCTTGAGCCCAAGAGTTGGACCAGTGCAGTAAGCTACCATGATGCCACTGCACTCTACCCAGGGTGACAGAGTGAGACTCTACCTCAAAAAGAAAGAAAGAAAGAAAACTATTTGTAAAGAATCTAGGAGTGTTAGTTTTAACTTCATTTTGCTTACCAATGGCCATAAAGTTGAGATTTTCATGAACAGTCAAACAAGACACAACAGTTGGCTCTGTCCCTGGGATAGCAGGGAAAATTCGAGTGCAGAGTGGATTGCCACCATCTCTCTTCTCCAGGTTCCAGATCTTTACCTATGGACAAAGCTCAGAAGCATGAATGCTAGTTACCCTCCAACAAAAAAATCATTCCCAGGCTTTGGATCTACCCTGTTTCCTTTCTGGGACTCACCAGGGGGTTGATGCCTTCTTCATCTTCACCAACAGATGCCAAAATATTGTGTTGCTTCAGTTGGTACAGGTGGGTCACACGGAGTTTGTAGGCCTGGAAGCCTGTAAGCTGTAGGGAGCGTGGCAAAAACCAGATCTGGCCTTCCATATGTACAGGGTTGTCAAGGAGCCTCTTTTCCGAGGAGAGATACTTATTTTTAGACTAAAACCTAGTTAACAATTATGTAAATATTGCTCTTTAAAATATCCAAAAAATTTTCACACATCACCTCGTGGGACTCACTATGTTAAAAAGAGCTAAAGTGGCTGGGTGCCTGTAGCTCAAGCAGCTAAGGCGCCAGCCACATACACCAGAGCTGGCAGGTTTGAACCCAGCCCAGGCCTGCCAAACAACCACAACTACAACCAAAAAATAGCCGTGTGTTGTGGCGGGCGCCTGTAGTCCCAGCTACTTGGGAGGCTGAGGCAAGAGAATCGCTTAAGTCCAGGATTTGGAAGTTACTGTGAGCTGTGATGCAACAGCACTGTACCCAGGGAGACAGCCTCAGGCTCTGTCTCCAAAAAAAAAAAAAGTGAAAATGGTCTGGTCAGAGTTTAGCAACATGAAAAGCATCAAACTCCAGGTTACATTCACCTCCTCGGCCATAACACCAGGCAGGGGAGATAATGACATCTTACACATTTGTCCTTTTAACTCACCTTTTAACTCAACTTGCGTTCAATTTTTTATACAAATACGCTTGTTAAATTGGCACTTACATCCCTTTTACAAATAAGAAAATTCAAGCCCAAAGGAGTTAAATGACTTGCCCAGGATTGCTTTGTTGACGTTAGAGAACGAACTTCCTTCTTTCTTCCCTCAGACCACAGAAAAGCTCTGAACATCTAAAGTAAAAGGAAAATGGCGCATACACGAAATCCTCGGATGAACAGATTTCATTCTAGCTAGATCTCTTCAGTGGTCCAAGGAAGGTAGAGACAGCTCCAGAACAAGGATATCTCCAAAGACCAGGCTCCCTCGGCCCGAGTCGCAGACGGTAATGCCAGGAGGGAGGCAAAGAAACTTGGAAGCAGCGGATCCAGGAACAGGTGCGCCGCTAGGAGCAGCCCCATCATTGCCCAGCGGCTCCTTCACCAGCTCCTTGTCGAAGAAAACGAAGCGCCGCCACTGCAGGTAGGCCGCCATCTTGGCCGAAGGCCCCGCCTCCGGGAGCGTAGTCACGTGAGCTGAGTCGGAGGATCACGTGACGGGCAGCGTCCGGGAGCATGCGTGTACAGGCGCTTTGGCTTCTGGGTTGACCGCTGCTCCCTGCTGGGAGAGACGCTGTTACCTTAACAACTAAATGTGCGAATTTGCCAGATTTTACGGTAACTGCGCTGGCTTAAGTGCTTAAGAGCTGAAACCGTCACCTGTTAGAGCATCAGGTTCCTAGTCTATGAAATGTGCAGACAATAAGAGATAAAGAGATGTCACGCGCATTGTGAATCACAACCCTCTGTGCCTAAGTGAGTTATATTTTGTTCTCACAGGACTGTTTGGGAGCATAAATGAAACGGTGTATGTGAAACAAGTTTTTTAGCTATAAGAAAGGAAAAATAAATTAGAAGTTTATGTCTGCCACCAGACGCAGATTGTGAGTCATTAATCATTTGTTTTTGTGTCCCTTTGTAAGAGTTTGTGGTAAATAATACACATTCAAAACATGTTTCTTAAGACCCTGGACCGTCTTCTCCTTTCATAGTGTTAGGTATGAGACAGAAGCAGAACACAGCAAACAGCTGGAAGTGGCAGTTTTGAAAGCCGATTTAACAAGTGGCAAGTGTCGGGCGGCGCCTGTGGCTCAGTCGGTAAGGCGCCGGCCCCATATACCGAGGGTGGCGGGTAAACCCGGCCCCGGCCAAACTGCAACCAAAAAATAGCTGGGCGTTGTGGCGGGCGCCTGTAGTCCCAGCTACTCGGGAGGCTGAGGCAAGAGAATCGCTTAAGCCCAGGAGTTGGAGGTTGCTGTGAGCTGTGTGAGGCCACGGCACTCTACCGAGGTCCATAAAGTGAGACTCTGTCTCTACAAAAAAAAAAAAAAAAAAACGAGTGGCAAGTGTCCTAAATACTATATGCCCATTATCCACTCCCAGCTCTGGTTAAACCAGCTTTGTGTGTAAGTGGGAGCTGTCCTGTGGACGACTGTAGGAATACTATTTGTGTGCCACAGGGAACTACATGGAGTAGTGACATAGAATCATCTTGACATAGATAATATACAAAAGTGACCATGTAGTAATGGTGAAGTCTATTTTTGCACACTTCCCTAACTTTTTTATTTTAGAATACTTGACTGTTCCCACCAGCCTGAGTTCTCTAAGAGCAGGCATCTGTTGACCATGAACTGGACCTAGAAAAGCCTAGGAGATGCCCCACATTTGGGTGCAGGAATGAATGTGGATGACTGTCCTTTTATCTGCTTGTCTCCTCAATCTGGTTTACAGGGTAGGTAGCATCCATTTGTCTGAAGAGATAAATGACAGTCTAGCCACCACCATGCATATATTTTATGACTTCCAGCTCATTTTTTTCCCCTCTTTGTTACACAGGTATTGGAAGTGTTTCAAAAGACCAGAGGCGGTGGCTTACACTTTTTTTTTTTTTTTTTTTTGCCATTTCTTTTTTTTTTTTTTTTTTTCTTTTGGCCAGGGCTGGGTGGTGGCTTACACTTTTAATCCTAGCACTCTGGGAGGCCGAGGTGGGTGGATTGCCTGAGCTCACAGGTTTGAGACCAGACTGACCAAGAATGAGACTATCTCTAAAAAATTAGCCAGGGCTTGGCACCTATAGCTCAAGGGGCTAAGGTGCCAGCCACATATACCAGAGCTGGCGGGTTCGAATCCAGCCTGGGCCTGCCAAACAACAATGACAACTACAACCAAAAAATAGCTGGATGCCTGTGGTCCCAGCTACTTGGGAGGCTTAGGCAAGAGATTGTTTAAGCCCAGGAGTTGGAGGTTGCTGTGAGCTGTGATGCCATGGCACTCTAGCCAGGGCTACAGCTTGAGGCTTTGTCTCAAAATAAATAAAATAAAATAAAAAATTAGCTGGGCATTGTGGCTGGCGCCTATAGTCCCAGCTACTTGAGAAGCTGAAGCAAGAGAATCGTTTAAGCCCAAGAGTTTGAGGTTGCTGTGCGCTATGACACCGTGGCACTCTACCGAGGGCGACAAAGTGAGACTATATCAAAGAAAAAAAAGAAAAAAAAAAAAAACCCAGGAGGCTGAGGCATGAGAATCGCCTAAGCCCAAAGAGCTGGAGGTTGCTGTGAGCTGTGATGCCACAGTACTCTACCGAGGGTGACAAATTGAGACTCTGTCTCTACAAAAAAAAAAAAAGAAAGTGCTTCAAGATTCCAGCTTATGGACAGAAGCACAAATAGGGAGTAGATTGAACTCACTTTCCCCTACTGAGCATATTCCATAATATGCATCAGAATTTTTAGATAATATGTTACCATGTCAGTTGTTAAGACTATGATGAATGGGCTGGGTGTGGTGGTTCATGCCTGTAATCCTAGCACTTAAGGAAGCCGAGACAGGAGGATTGCTTGAGGTCAGGATTTCAAGACCATCCTCAGCAAGAACTAGACCCTGTCTCTACTAAAAATAGAAAAATTGGGTGGTGCCTGTGGCTCAGTGGGTAGGGCACCAGCCCCATATACTGAGGGTGGTGGGTTCGAACCCAGCCCTGGCCAAACTGCAACAAAGAATAGCCAGGCATTGTGGTGGGCACCTGCAGTCCCAGCTATTTGGGAGGCTGGGGCAAGAGGATTGCCTAAGTCCAAGATTTGGAGGTTGCTGTGAGCTGTGACACTATGGCACTCTACCGAGGGTGACAAAGTGAGACTGTCTCCAAAAAACAAAAAAAAGAAAGAAAGAAAAATTAGCCAGGCATTGTGATGGGCACCTGTAGCCCCAGCTACTCCGGAAGCCAAGGCAGGAGAATCTCTTGGACCCAGGGGTTTGAGGTTGGTGTGAGCTAGGCTGATACCACTGTACTCAAGCCCAGGTGGCAAAACAAGACTGTCTCTAAAAAAAAAAAAAAAGACCATGATAAATGTATGTAAAAAAGAGGCTTGGCGCCTGTAGCTCAGCGGCTAGGGCGCCAGCCACGTACAGCAGAGCTGGTAGGTTTGAATCCAGCCTAGCCTGCCAAACAACAATGACAAGTACAACCAAAAAATAGCCGGGTGTTGTGGCAGGTGCCTGTAGTCCCAGCTACTTGGGAGGCTGAGGCAAGAGAATTGCTTAAGCCCAAGAGTTTGAGGTTGCTGTGAGCTGTGTCACCATGGCACTCTAACCTGGGCGACAGCTTAAGACTCTGTCTCAAAAAAAGTATGTAGAAAGAAGCAATGTTAAAGCAGAGATGCAAAGAGCAGATAGAATGCATTTTGTTGGGTGCTTCTCTTGAGTGGAATGGCAGAGGCTCTGCGTCTTCCTCTGATGTCTGAATCTGGTTTTACCTGTTCCCAGTGAGTCTTCTTACTGATGAGGGATGCAAAGGCAGAGATTGGGTTGTCAGGGCAACCAACTGAGACTCTTTGGACTTCCTACCTCACTTCCTTTCCTCCTTTTTATTTAATTTAAATTAATTAATTAATTTATTTTTTTGAGACAGAGTCTCACTTTGTCACCCTTGGTAGAGTGCTGTGTTGTGATAGCTCACAGCAACCTCAAACTCCTTGGGCTTAAGTGATTCTCTTGCCTCAGCCTCCCAAGTAGCTGGGTCTACAGGCACTCCCACAATGCCCGGCTATTTTTTGTTAGAGACTGGGTCTTGCTCTGGCTCAGGCTGGTCTTGAACCTGTGAGCTCAGGCAATCCACCCGCCTCGGCCTCCCAAGTGCTGAGATTACAGGTGTGAGCCACCACCCCCAGTCCCCCTTCCTTTTAACAACTATATATTGAGCACTCCCTGGTCCTGGAATTGTATCACGTGCCCCAAATAGAAATGAACAAGACATGGTCTTTGACCACCACCCTAGGGACATGAAAAGTGCTGATAGTAACTAGCCCTTAACATCATGTAGCAAATTATACCTAACAAGGTGCTTTCACTTTTCGTGGAATCTTCATAGCAACCATCTTCAGAAGAGGTATCATTATCCCAGATGAGAAACAGTCTCAAAGAGGCTAAAGTAAACCTCTCTAGGCAAAAACTTCAAAGCTCTTTGGAAACAATGAGTTCTTCAGTCCCCTAACCTCTAATTAGATCGTTTGTGGGAGTGTGAAGCTTGGTTACATTTATCAGAACATACACCATAGTTTGTCTTTTAGTTATACTCAGCTGAATCCAGGAACTTCAGTGTATTGAGGAATATAAGCAGATAAACTACACAAAAACGATGATGTGTACAAAATTCCCTTACAGTTCTGCATACTGAGAACTTGAGTTATTTAGGAACTAAAGAAAAAGAAACAATACAAATCTTTAGTTTGAGATTAAAGAGGTTGTGAGAATCAAGAACGCAAGGGTGGCGCCTGTGGCTCAGTGGGTTAGGCGCCGGCCCCATATACCAAGGGTGACGTGTTTAAACCCGGCCCCGACAGAACAGCAACAAAAAATAGCTGGGCATGGGCAGTGCCTGTGGCTCAAGGAGTAGGGCGCCGGTCCCATATGCTGGAGGTGGCGGGTTCAAACCCAGCCCCGGCCAAAAACCACAAAAAAAAAAAAATAGCCGGGCACTGTGGCCGGTGCCTGTAGTCCCAGCTACTCGGGAAGCTGAGGCAATAGAATCGCCTAAGCCCAGGAGTCGGAGGTTGCTGTGAGCTGTGACGTCACAGCACCCTACGGAGGGCGACAAAATGAGACTCTGTCTCTAAAAAAAAAGAATGCAAGAATTTGAGCCCAGCAAGGTGTTTCATGGCTGTAATTCCAGCAGTTGGGAGGTTGAGGCGGGTGGTTTGCCTGAGCTCACAGGTTCATGCATTTAAATCTGATGTAATGAAATCATACAGTATGTACTCTGACTTCTGTCACTCAATATTATGTTTGTGGAATTCATTTACATTGTCTCAGGTAATAATAGACCATTTGTTCTCATTGCTGTGTAGAATTCCATTGTGTGAATCTACTATGATTCATTTATCCATCCAACCATTGGTAGAATTTGGGTAATTTTTAATTTGTGGCTGCTATGAATGAAGCTGTTATCCACGGTCTCTTGGCAAACATATATAAATGTATTTATTAAATATAAACCAAAGAATGGGGTTGCTAGGTGGCAATTTTTAAAACTTCTGCTGGCCCAGGATGAAGGCTGATCAACACTACCCTCAGCCCATAATGTAATTTGCACCACTTATAATGTACACATATGCCTTTGCCAATGTGTTAATTTAAATATGTCAGTTTGGCATATGGCCTGTAACATAGCAACTTTCTTCCATTGGGTTTCTGCACTGTCCTTGGGAAGGGGATGTAATCCTGAAATATTAACAAGTAATTCTGGATGAGAACTAGTGAATTCACCGGCCTAGCTCGAGCTAAATCAGTGTTTTACTTAAAAAATTTCCCATTGTTCTACAACTCGTTCTTGTGAAATACTATTCTCTGTTGTCAAAGAGCAAAACAGGTGACTCCCCAGAGAACTTGCACCTGCTGCACCTCCCAGGGGCACAGATGCCTAGGCTGAGGACTGTGGCTGTAATAAACCCTGCTCCCACCAGGGGTTCACTGGAGTTGGGGGCTCTCTTAGGAGCAGGGGAGACTATCTTAGTCACCTAATATGTTTATAATAAGTGAATAAAACCACGGACATATTTGTTTCCCCACAGATTGTGAGGGTAAGGACAAGCTCATACCCCCCACTCCAGATTCTCATCATCTAATAAGCACAGTACTTGCATATCATACCAGTCCAATAAATGTCAAAATGCATCTTGAAACGGATGAGAAGAATCTACTGGATAAGTTGGCCAAAAGTACAATAGAGTCAATTACTGAGAAACAAAATCTTCCTCTTTAGAATTGAACTGAAAACTTGTATGTCCACCATTATGGCTAAACAAACCCCAGGGTTTGAAATGTTCTACAGCAGTAAACAAGGAGATAAGTCATGCTGACAATGGAAAACGCTCCATAATTTATTATTGATTTTAAAAATAACAAATTGCAAGCCATATTTGTATAACATTGTATGGTTTTAAAATATAAGAGCTACGTGTTTCTTTTTCTTTCTTTTGTTTCTTTCTTCCCCTCCCTCTCTTATTTTTATTAAGAGACTGGGTCTTACTGTGAGACCCTGTGGGCAACACAGGGAAAGCCTGGGGTACGAGTGCAGTGGCACAATCATAGCTGGCCTCAAGTGATCCTCTGGCCTCTGCATGAAAGCTACAACTTTCTAGAAAAACATATGTGTGAAGAGAAAAAAGGCCTGTAAGGTTACACAGCACTTTGATAACAGCAGTTACTTCCAGAAGAGAGAGTGTCCCATTCACATTTAAGAAAAATGTGTTCTCCAAGGACGGCGCACACTTCCAGGAGCTGTAAGGTAACAGGGAGTGAGGTGCTTTAACTCTATGATAGAAGCAGTTAGAGAAGGGAAGGCATACACGATTTAATGGAGCAGAACCAGGAGCTTGTGCACGTATGCTCAACCACTTACGTGTAGCCTCACCAATAAAAGTATCTTTCGTGTGTAGCATTACTCGCTTGGAATATTCTTTCTCATACCAAAGGGGCTTAGAGTAAGCAGTCCAAGCCAAATTCCGTCACTGAAACATTGGTTATCTCTGACCCATCGACGAACATTTTTTTGTGGCTTAAGTTTCCTCAATGAAACGGAGGACGTTTGGGGGCAGACTAAGCCTGAAGCGGAGTCATTCTCTGACGTCTATCCAAAGCCTAGGCCACTTCAGTATGAACCAGCCAGCAAGTGCCTCTTCCGCGTGCGGTGGAGGGGATAACCCATCATTCCTGTTCCTCACTAGGGCTCGCCAGGTAACCGGAAGAAGCAGTCCGATCGCTGGACAGACCGTGCGCCCCACTTGCTCCAGGCGAGCGTCACTCCGGACCCCGGGCAGCTAAGCGTTCAGCACCTAGACCGGAAGAAGTCTGGCGGACGCGCCGGAGCGGACGCTGGGGGAGGAGGGAGCGGAACGCGCCGGCCCTGTGACGTGGGCCAATGCCGGGTCAGAGCCGGCAGTTTTCCCCCAACTGGTGGACGGGCCTCCCGGCCGCCCCCAGGGCAGAGTCAGAGCAGGAGGAGGGGGCAGGTCCTAAACGTGGCCCAATGGGAGCACGCGCCGGGCGGTGGGGGCGGGGCCGGGCGCGCGGCGCAGGCCCCCGCGGCGGAGGCTCCAATGAGCGCGCGCCGCGTCCGGGGCCGGCTTGGTGCGCGAGACGCTGCCGAGAGGTTGGTAGCTAATGAAACAGTTTGCAAACCGAGGGGAATAGTGAAGGGCGCAAGTCGTGGGGCGCGCTGCTGGCCTCGTGGGTACGTCCGCGCCGCGTTTGTCTCCGAGCTGGGGCCACAGGAGCGGAGACGAGAGGTAGCGGCGGTGGGGATGGAGATGGGGACCGGCCACCCCTCCTAGCGGAGGCGGCGTGGTGGTTCCGGGGGCGGGTCGGGAGCGGGAGTAAGGGCCGCACGGACGCCGGGGCGCTTGGCCCGGCGCCGTGGGCCCCGCACGCCCTAGGGGTGGCCTGGGATCCGTTTCCGGGAGTGGGAGCCGCCGCCGTCGTCGTCAGGCGAGGCTTAGGTGAACACTGGGTATCCGATACCCTCCCAGCGTAGAACCTCGCTGCTCCGGGTACAGCGTCTGTGTGGACAGCCAGGCCGGGGAGTGGGCTAGGGACGGGGAGTGGGCGGGACTACCTTCAGGGATGCGGAGGAGGAGATAGGCCTTTCTGTCCCAACCACCCACAGCGTCATCACCTATCAGTTCCCGTCCAAGTCCAGCCTGGTTTTGCCCACCAGCGGGGAAGCTCCAGGTGTGGGGAGTAGTCGAACCCTGGGCGGGGATCTCTGGCGGCATCCCAGGTGTTTGAGGACAGGCTTAGTGCCACGGTGTGCCACTTAACTGCCAGTGTAGTGGCCGAAAGGCTCTGGTCTCCTCCCCTTGTCCTAATATCATCTCTGTTTAGGGATGTGGTACAGCTGAGGACCCATGCTGTTTTACTTGGGCCTTTGTGTGGGCACTTCTGGGAATGATTAGAGAGTGCTTGGTACTCATCAGGAGGGAGGGGAGGAGATGTAGGCTGCTCTGCTTTGCCTGAGGATGGGCTAGGTATGAATCTTACACCTTCTCTGTTCAGTGATGTAGTTCTATCTCCTTCACTAAGGGCAGCCACCATCCACTTACAAGTGATTTTTTTTTTCCTCCTCCCCCAGGGGCACAATGGCAGCCACAGTCAAGAGGCAGAGGCCGAGGAGGCTAGCCTGTTGGGCCATAATAGCTGTGCTCTTGGCAGACCTATTGGTCCTGAGTGGTAAGTATCCCAGAGGAAGGATCGAAAAGAATACATGAGCAAGTGATACTTGGCGGAAAGGAGCTGAGGCTCCTCCCTGCTCAGAAGTCTCTTGAATTGCTGGAGCTAGGTTTTTTCTTTTCTTCGTTCTTAGTTTCTCCCTGGGAAGTGTTATGCTTTGATTAGAAGGGCTCAGGAAGGTAGGAGAAGGAGGCTAATAGATAAACCTATTTTCTTTTTTTTGTGGTTTTTTTGGCCGGGGCTGGGTTTGAACCTGCCACCTCCAGCATATGGGACCGGCGCCCTACTCCTTGAGCCATAGGCGTCACCCCGATAAACCTATTTTCTTTCCAGACACGCTGGCAGTGATGTCTGTGGACCTGGGCAGTGAATCCATGAAGGTGGCCATTGTCAAGCCAGGAGTCCCCATGGAAATTGTCTTGAACAAGTGAGAGTGGCTGCAGTGTCAAGGGTGGGGAATTAGGGAGTCTGGGTTCCAGTTGGGTATGTGCTCTTCATAGACCCACAACACACTTTGGTGTCTGAGTAACACAGAGTGTGTGTGTATCTCGAGGCTTCTTAGTCCACATTCTGCTACAGGCCAGTCTGGGCCCAATGTCTTTTTTCCTTAGGGAATCCCGGAGGAAAACTCCAGTGACTGTGACCCTGAAAGAAAATGAAAGATTCTTTGGAGACAGTGCAGCAAGCATGGTGAGCTAACAGCTTCCTTCCCAGAGTGGTGGGCAGAGGAGAGGGGTTGGTAAACCCTGGAGTTTGTTTCTTTATCAAGCTCTGTGATGTAAGATACAGGTGATGGTGGGCTTGGCAGCCTAATACTCAGCGCTTTTACCTCTTAGGCCATCAAGAATCCAAAGGGCACCCTACGTTACTTCCAGCACCTCTTGGGGAAACAGGCAGATAACCCCCATGTGGCCCTTTATCAAGCCCGATTCCCAGAGCATGAGCTAAACTTTGACCCAGAGAGGCAGACCGTGCGCTTCCAGATTAGCCCGTGAGTGTTTTGTTGGGGAAGGTGGGCTCAGCAGCCCTGCTGTGCTCTTCACTGCCCTGTTCTACGTTAACGCTTGGCTTTCCTTGCCTCCACCTCCCCTCTCTCCCCTCAGGCAGCTGCAGTTCTCACCGGAGGAGGTGCTAGGCATGGTTCTTAATTACTCTCGTTCCTTGGCTGAAGATTTTGCAGGTGAGTGGCCAAGTTGGCCAGTGGTGGCCAGCCTCCCCCAGATCTAAGGCAGTGATACTCAGAAAGAAGCAATTTTGCCTCTCAGGGAACATCCAGCTATGTCTGAAGACATATTAGGTTGTTACAACTGGGAAGATGTTACTGATGCCTAGTGGGTAGAGGCCAGGATGCTGCTATACGTTCTACAGTGCACAGGATAAGGATTACCTGCTTCAAGGAGGATTATTCAAGCCCGAGAGTTTGAGGTTGCAGTGAACTATGATGACACCACTGCACTCGAGCCTGGAGACAGAGCAAAAAACAACAAAACACCCCCACACACACACACACACACACCCCTACCCATACAATTGTCTCCCCCCAAATGTGAGTAGTGTCAAGGTTGGGAAGCCTCATCTACAATATGGAACTGGTGGAGCCTTATTCTGTTGTCCTCTGTAGAGCAGCCCATCAAGGACGCAGTGATCACTGTGCCAGCCTTCTTTAACCAGGCCGAGCGCCGAGCTGTACTGCAGGCTGCTCACATGGCTGGTCTCAAAGTGCTGCAGCTCATCAATGATAACACTGCCACCGCTCTCAGCTATGGTGTCTTCCGCCGGAAAGATATCAATACCACTGCACAGGTGAGCCGGGAAAGTCACCTGAAGACGTATAAGGAGGCTGAGTCTGAGGATGCAGGCCACTTGGCCCATTTTGCATCTAGTTTGCATGATGGCTGGCCCTTGAAAAAAAATGTAGCACCAGCCTCCTCAGCCCCTGTGGAAGTTCTTCAGCTTTACATGGAAAGTCAGGCAGCCCCTTGGAGGCAGGCACAAGCCCTGGAGTTTGATAAAGTTCCTATGACACTTCTTTAATATCTCTTCTGCAGAATATCATGTTCTATGACATGGGCTCAGGCAGCACTGTGTGCACCATCGTGACCTACCAAACTGTAAAGACTAAGGAAGCTGGAGTGCAGCCACAACTGCAGATCCGGGGAGTAGGGTAAGCAGGTACTGGGGGGAGGGCTTTCTGTCAAGACCCGTGGGTCCGGGATTTCTTCTTGGAGGAGCAAGTGCTTCACTTTCCTGCTCTCTGCGTGAATGCTGTCCTGGATAAAGCATCAGTCATGGTGGGGGACCACTCCCAAAGAGTAAGGGAAAGCTGGAGAGAAGAGGACAGTTTGGGAAGACTGAAAGGCCAGGAACTTCCTGAACTTAAAGAAATCTACAAGGCTGCAGGTCATAATGTGGGGTGTCAGATTCAATCTTTTTTTTTAATTTTTGGTCTCTTGTTTGCAGTTCACTTAAATAACTTATCACTGTTGTCTTATTTCTTGAACCGATCTTTTCACATCTTGTCTTCACCATTACTACCCTAGTCCAAGCTACAGTCACCTCTTACCTGCAGAATTAAAACAGATCTCCTTGGCTTGGCACCTATAGCTCAGTGGTTAAGGCGCCAGCCACGTGCACTGGGGCTGGTGGTTTCGAACCTGGCCAGGGCCTGCTAAAACAACAATGACAACAATAACAAAAAAATAGCCAGGTGTTGTGGCAGACATCTGTAGTCCCAGCTACTTGAGAGGCTAAGGCAAAACAAAAAAAAAAAAAAGAGAGATCTCCTTGTTTCTGGTGACATCTGCTTTCAGTTTTTCAGTTGTCGCTAGAGGGTTCCTTTTTTTTTTTTTCCCAGACAGTCTCAAGTTGTTGCCCTGGATAGGCATCATAGCTCATAGCAACCTCCAACTCTTCAGCTCAAGAAATCCTCTCTTGCCTCAGTTTTTTTTTTTTTTTTTTTTTGATACGGAGTCTCACTGTGTCACCCTAGGTAGAGTGCTGTGGTGTCACAGCTCATAGCAACCTCAAACTCTTGGGCTTAAGCGATTTTCTTGCCTCAGTCTCCCAAGTAGCTGGGACTTCAGGTGCCCGCCACAACGCCCGGCTATTTTTTTTGTTTTTAGAGACAGAGTCTCATTTTGTTGCCCTTGGTATAGTTCCTTAGCGTCACAGCTCACAGTAACCTCTAGCTCTTGGGCTTAGGCGATTCTCTTGCCTCAGCTTCCCAAGTAGCTGGGATTACAGGCGCCCGCCACAAAGCCCGGCTATTTTTTTTGTTGCAATTTGGCCGGGGCCGGGTTCAAATCTACCACCCTTGGTATATGGGGCCGGTCCCTACTCACTGAGCCACAGGTGCCACCGCCAATGCCCAGCTATTTTTCTGTTGCAGTTGTCATTGTTGCTTAGCTGGCTGGGGCCAGGCTTGAACCTGCTAGCCTTGATATATGTGGCTGTCACTGTAACCACTGTGCTATAGACACCGACCCTTTTTTTCCTATTTTTAGTGTGGAGGGGGAGGGGTTCTCACTTTTGCTCAGGCTGGTCTCACACTTGTGAGCTCAAGCAACAATCCACCCACCTCAGCCTCTCAGAGTGCTAGGATTACAGGCATGAGACACCATGCTTGGCCCCTTCAGTCACTTTGAATCTCTGTGCTATCTCGGCCCTAACTCTTGCCTCTAAGCCTGAGCCCTCTTGCTTTGAGCCTCTGCCAAGTGATAACTTGGCTTCCTTTGGAACTTGCTATACTCTCTCCCATCTCAGAGTCTTTACAAATGTTATTCCAACTGTCTAGAACATTTTTTTGTGTCCACTTAGTTCATTCCAGCTCATCCTTCAAGTTTCAATTCAAGCATCACTTTTTCAGGGAGGCTTCCCTGGATGTCCACAATAGCTCATGTCTCCCAGGCACATATTCTGCTGGCATTGTCAGCCTCACCTGTATTACACGGATGGCTCTAAGTTCACATTTTTGGTAGCAGGGACCCTATCTCTCCCCCATTCTTCCTGCCACATTTATGTTCCCAAAGATAAGCACATGATTGATGCTCAGTAAATACTGTGGAAAGATTGGGTGTGTAACTATCACTGTGAGGTGTTAGCTGTGCTGTGGTGAGTTGAGGATGTAGTGTATGTCCACACTTAGGGCATTAGGGTAAACAAGGTCCCCCCAAATGGTGACAGTGCCATAGGGGATAGAGTCAGGCTCCTGTGCAGATGTTGGGAACCTGTGTGTTCCTCACACTTTTTTCTTCTTCCTTTTCTGAACAGGTTTGACCGTACCCTTGGGGGCCTGGAGATGGAGCTCCGACTGCGTGAGCACCTGGCTGGACTTTTCAACGAGCAGCGAAAGGGCCAGAGGACAAAGGATGTGCGAGAGAACCCACGTGCCATGGCCAAGCTGCTACGTGAGGCTAATCGGCTCAAAACGGTCCTGAGTGCCAATGCCGACCACATGGCACAGGTGCCTACTTACATGTGTCTGTTTTGAGGGCAATCTTGTCTCATCTAGAGGGTGGAGGACCCTGGCTGCTTGTGCCTGGCATGGCCTGTCCCATTCTTATCCCTCTGCCATCCTTCCAAAGTCCTATTCCTTTCGTTTCTGTCCTGCCCACCCAGAGAGCAGGACCTGGGCAAGAACTCCCTGACACTCCTCATCCTTCTGCAGATCGAGGGCCTGATGGACGATGTGGACTTCAAGGCAAAAGTGACTC